>NC_083418.1:74927468-75243773 GCF_020745735.1 Hemiscyllium ocellatum
GTATGAATTCGGGTGACAGAAACTCTAATTCAGAGTTCCACCAAATCTTGTACTGCATTAAAAAAAATATTTGCACAAAGTTATTCATTCACAGAATGAGGGCATCACTGGCTAGGCCAGCATATATTGCCTATCCCTAATTGCCCAGAGGGCATCTAAGAGTCAACCACATTGCTTTGGATCTGGATTCAGGTGTTGAACAGACCAGGTAAGGATAGCAGTTTCTTTCCCTAAAGGACATTAGTGAACCAGATGGGTTTTTTCCAACAATTGGCAATAGATTCATTAGACTTAATTCTAGATTTTGTAAAAATTGAATTCAAATTCTACCATTACCGTTGGCAGGATTTGAACCCGGGTCCTTTGATCATTACCAAGGGCTCTGGATTAACATTCCAGTGATAATACCAGTAGACCATCCCTTTTCCTTAAAATTTGACCCATTGAAACCCAAAGTAACTACCCTCACACCAACACCAAAAGAAATGTAAAAGTTTTTGGATTTATAGAACATCTGTAACATGCCTGACCTCCACTGACAGAAATATTGACACAGTCATTATTTTGTACACAGGCAGAGGGGAGGTGGTATACATTGGCAATGGCAGGTGGTGAATTTGAATTCAATAACAAAAAAGGAAAAATCTGAAATTATCTAGAATGTCTTTCTTCAATAGAAATGAAAACCCTGAAATTAAGCTGGATTGTCTTAAAAACCCCATCTAGTTCACTAAAGTCCTCCAGGGAAGGAAATCTGTTGACCTTACCGGGTCTGACCCCAGACCCACAGTAACGTAGTTGACTTTGTGCTTCCCCCTGGGCTATCAGGGGTGGGCAATAAATGCTGGATGACCACATCCCGTGAACAAACACAATAACACATGGCAGCCAATTTACTTTGGAAGATGTGACTCATTCTCTCTCACCTCCCACCAGTTCATGAACAGTTTCTCCTGAAATTTCCTGGAAACACAAGCTGGTAATACCAATAGACATTAGTGAAAAATCAGGACTTGCCCCCATCCATTTCCTTAACCAATGAGACTGGAGTCAAAAGCTGAAGTGCGACTTCACCTGGTGTTGAGAGACTTTTGACTTTGTCCATCCTAGTCCAACCCAAGCATCTCCACATCAATGGAGGATTGAAAAAGGAACAGAATCAATGATGTATTAGAAAATCAGGTGCAGATAAAGAAACAGCATGAGTGTGAGAGAGAGGAGAGAAAAAGAAAAAAAAAGAGAGAAAACAGAGAGAAATAAAAGAGTGTGAGAGAGCAAGAGTTAAGGTAATGTTTAAACATTTGTTTAAAAATGCCCTCTAAAAATTTACTCTTCATAGGTAAGGATCCACCTGCTGAAATTGAAATCTGTGCAGAAAGATTGATTGCCATTGGTGGATCATCAATTTATTCATTAAAACATACACTGCACTATTAATTGTCCTAAACTTTTTTTTTTGCAGGAAATTAAATGGATATTAATCTTTCAATGCAGCAATGTCACGCTGTAAACCGCAGCACATTTTTTTCCCCGTAGGAGTCGAATTATACAGTAACAAAGATAAATGTCAATGATGCAGTGTTAATTTAGCCCAGAATCTGATTTTTAGTTGAAGAGTGTGTGTTGACTAGGAGACCAGTTAGCTACTGCCTTTTGTAGTGTTTTATAAACAACCAACAGACAAGACAGACAGATGGGGCATATTCTAAGATCTCAAAGACGTTAGCCCAATATATTGAGATGGAATGTTGATGGATACATACCAGACTGAGCAAGGTGATAAACTAGATGAAAATGGCACATTTTGAAATTGGTCCTCTACACACTTTTCAAAACAAACCTCTTTAGGTTGTAAAATGTCTATGATTGAGCTAGGAGAGCAAAGTAAATACAAGTACTTACTGTCCTTGGAAGCAGAATCAGAACAGTTGGCACCAACAGCATCACACAGGCAAATATAATCCAGAAGTTGATGTCATTGCGAAATATGGCAAAATTTGCTATTTGGAAAGAACAAATAAATGTGACTATCCTCAGGGACAAAGGTCAACATGGAGAGTAGCACAAACCTTTAATAAAAAGACGTACAAGATTTACACCACATACAGGTGGTCAGCAAGGAAACAGGGATTTTTGTTTTAGTCATATTCCTGGTGAAGGGCTTATGCCCAAAATGTCGATTCTCCTGCTCCTCAGATGCTGCCTGACCTGCTATGCTTTCCCAGCAACACACTCTCGACTCTGATCTCCAGCATCTGCAGTCATCACTTTCTCCACATTACCAAACAAGCCAACTGAAGAAAAAAAAACTAAAAAACAGAAAATCTTGGGAGCTCTAGATGTCGACTAACCAGCAGCATCAAAGGGAAATAGTAACTTTTGCAGGAAAACATCCTAATGCACAACAGCCCAAATCTTATGGTAAGGGCTATCTAGCACTCAATGTTATTTCAGAATAAATTGGATAGCAATTCTCATCGTGTGCTCAAAGGTCTGGGTCTAGTCCAAGGTTCAGACGGAGCACAGTGAAAACGTGCAACATTTCTAAACATGGGATCACAGAATTTGTTTTTGCAGATGCTGTTTGATTGTTGGCAGGACAGCTGGCTTGCAATAGAGGGATGCCAGCAGTGTGGTTTAATTCCTGCAGTGGCTGAGGTTACCACAAAAGGACATTCCTCCTCAAGATAGCTTCTTGCCTGAGGGATAGCAACCCTCAGGTTAAACCACCAATCACCTTGGCATAGGGCGACACTGTGGCTCAGTGGTTAGACTGCTGCCTCAGTGCTGGGAACTCCAGTTCAATTCCAACCTCAGGCAATTGTCTGTGTGGGGTTTGCATGTCCTCCCCACGTCTGCATGGGCTGTCATCAGGTGCTTCAGTTTTCTATCACAATCCAAAGATGTGCAAGTTAGGTGGACTGGCCATGCTAAATTTCCCCAAAGTGTCCAGTGATATGCAGGCTAGGTAGGTTAGCCATGGGAAACACGGAGAGGGTGGGATGCTCTTTGGAGGGTTAGTGCAGACTCCAATCGGCCAAATGGCCTCTTTACTCAACATAGGGATTCTATAATTCTCTTTGCTGCCACCTCACTCGTCTTCACTATTACAAGATTCCTGTTATGCAAGGAATCAAAGATTATTGGAGGTGGATGGGAATGTGGAACTCGAAACAAAACAGACTAGCCGTGACCTTACCGAGTAACAGAATTAGGTTCAAAAACATTGGGTAGTACACTCCTACACCCATAAATTCATGTTCATATCCCCGCTAATCTTGGATCCATTTATTTGCTGAGCAGTTACTACTACTGCATTGGTCATAGTCATTTATTAGATCTCCAAATCTATTTATACAATTTGCCAAAATAATAAAATGTTCAACATCTTCATAATTCAAAAAGCAAATTGTAGGAACAGGCAGAATTAAAAATGCAGCAAATTCACTACAAACTAAAATGACTTTTAAAACCACCTGGATTCCCTGGTCTTAAATCCTTTCAGCCATTGCAAAGTAACATAATCAAAAGCTAACTGGATATAGTTATAAATCACACAACATCAGGTTACAGTCCAACAGGTTGAATTGGAAGCACTAGCTTTCAGAGCACTGCTCCTTCATCAGGTGGTTGTGTATCGCAAAACTTTTTTAAAAAAAGTTACATTCTCAAGTAAGAAGTGAAAAAAACATTTTGCGATTTACAAATGAAAGAAGAGAAACTAACATGGACATTCTAACCGATGAGAGACTTAACAATCAAGGTATTTTTCAATGTATAATTTCAGTTACATCACGCTGTAAACTTTTGCTATAAATTCTGTGTCGTACAGTTGTGCATTCCACAACCACCTGATGAAGGAGCAGCGCTCCGAAGGCTTGTGCTTCCAATTAAACCGGTTGAATTATAATTTGGTGTCGTGTGATTTTTAACTTTGTACACCTCAGTCCAACACCGCATCTCCAAATCATAACTGGGTATAGTAAGGATAAATGAGAGTGTACATTGAGTCATCAGTTGTTTAGTCATAGAGTCACAGATGTACAGCATGGAATCAGATCCTTCGGTCCAACCCGTCCATGCTGACTAGATATCCCAACCCAATCTAGTCCCATCTGCCAGCACCCGGGTTTCTCTAAACTGACATCATACAATTCAGAAACCGATGTAAATACGTGTAATTACTCCCACAATCTGCAGGTTTATCAATTTTCACCTTTGACTTACCGACTGGAGTAAAGAAAATGATTGCCGCGACCAGAAATCCCAGCACGATTCCCACAAATGTTACACAGGGCACAGGAACACCGAAAATCCACCTAATCAGTGTGACTACTACACCACCCAGCAGTCCTACTGCAACCATAATTTCAAACCGCCCTGGAAAGAAAAGAACAGCATGTCTTCAGGAGATCAAATTATGCCAAAAGGCTGAAAGAAAGTGCACAACCAGTCTTTCGGACATTACACTTTAAATTCTGTGCATTATAAGCAGATAATACAATGTATATCTGTTGTAGATAATTCTCTCATTTCAGAAAAACAGAAATTGAAGTGGACACTCTGGTTCTCATAGGATTCTCAATTTTGCCCTATGAAGCTTCCAACGTAATAGCAGCAGTGTGTATCACCTGCACAATGCACTGCAGCAACTCATCCAGGCTCCCTAGACATCATCTTCTGAACCCACAACCTCTACTACCTGGTACCCCAAGGACAACTCAGGTGCATGAGAACACCAGCAAGCTCTCCACCAGGCCAATCAAAATCCTGTCTTAGAGCTGTGGGCAGCATGTTGGCTCAGTGGTTAGCACTGCTGCCACACAGTGCCAGTGATCTGGGTTCGATTCCAACCTCGGGGGGACTGTGTGGAGTTTGTACATTTTCCTTCCATCTGTGTGGGTTTCCTCCGGGTGCTCCAGTTTCCTCCCACAATCCGAAGAGGAGCAGGTTTGATGAAGTGGCTAAGCTAAATTGCCCATTGTATTCAGGAATGTATAGGTTAGGTGCATTAGTCAGGGGAAATGTAACGTAATTGAGTGGGAGACTCTTTGGAGGGCTGGTGTGGACGCGTTGGGCCAAATGAGCTGTTTCCATACTGTGGGGATTATAAGATTCTAAGAACTATGCTCCATTTGTTCACGGTTGCTGAGTTGAAATCTGGGATTTCCCTCCCAAACAGAATTGTGGGTGTGAGCACATCAAATGATTGCAGCAGTTCAGTCAGATTGCGTTACACCATCTCAAGGGAAACAAATGCTTGCTCGGTCATCAACACTGACATCCAATGTCAGTGAATAGATTAATTTTTAATTCTAAATTAAACTCAGTAAATCTAATGAGTAACTAAACATTACAGCTAATATCTATTCTCTGTGCTTCATGGTGATTAGCGTAGCTAGTAATGGGATAATTTAACCAGTTTGTCGTGAGGAACTGTTTCAGCGGTTCGGCCTAGCAACCACTGGGAACATTTAGGAACCTTGTAGCACAGTGGTAGTGCCCCCAACTCCATCTGTCACTTCTCAGCCCCACTGGCCAGATCACCACGATCTCGTTGAACTCTTTGACAAATTTATTATACTTAAAGCCTGTGCTGCATTACCTTAAACAAACCAGAAAAACATTTGTTGCAACACATTTCTAAGTGTGAAAGGTAAGTTAATATTTGTTGAGGAAACCAGTGTGATTGAGAATTCATCTTGAACTTAGAAGATAAGTTATGTGGCAATATTTCCAGCCTTTCCACATTAAATGCATGGTTGAACAAATCGGAAACAAAACAAACATGCCTCATGCTGGATTTCTATTCCATACTCACTGATGAAGTCCAATGTAGAGAATCGAGTTGCCAACACAAAGCTGATGAATCCAAAGGCCAAAAAGCCAAAGAAAAGAAATTCTACAAAGAGAGGAGTGGAAAAAGAGAAAATAATCTGACTTAGAAATCCAATCTGTCAGAGGAAACAGCACTCATTCATTAGGCATATCTATAATATCAAAGCACTGCAATCCAAAATGGTTAAAAGAACAATAGGTATAAAACCATGCCATGTGGGACCTTAATATTTATTAACTAACCCTACTTAATGGGGAAGCAAACCAGAAGAATAAATGATGGAAACATGATGACAACCATCAAAACCATACAGCACAGAAACAGACCCTTCATCCAGCAGACAAGTTTTTAGTCAGGATCACAGATCACAGAACCTCTACAGTGTGGAAGCATCGCATTCGAGTCATCAGGTCCACACTGACCATCTGAAGAGCACCCGATCCAGACCCAACCCTTTACCCTATCCCTGCATTTCCCACGGCTGATCCACCTAACGTGCACATCCATAGACAACTTAGCAAGGGCAATCTACCCAACATTTGGACTGTGGGAGGACACCAGAGCAGCTGGAGGAAACCCACGCAGACACAGTGAGAATGTGAACCTCCATGCAGACAGTCATCCGAGGTTGCAATCAAACCTGGGTGACTGGCACTATGAGGCAGTCGTGCTAACCACTGAGCCACCTTGCCCCCCCCCCCAGTTGTGTAATGGGAAGCTGTAATTTTCCTACCTCTTATTATTCCACTCTGCTCTGAAAACCATGTTATTCCAGCCAGCACGTTTCTTTATAAACCCCCCAAAAAACTCAGCATTTGCACTTTGTTCTCTACCCAGAATTGAACAGTAAATTATTTTTCGTTGTTATTTAGAAAATCAGTGACACTAAAAAAAAATACAGTATCTGAAGCTTTCGGTCTTGTGTTCATAAGAACAATTTGCTTGAATTTGCCAACCAATCAGCACAACTCTCAATCAGTTTAAAGGTCAATTGCCTTTTACATTGGGACAATTCACATGAATTACCAATGAGTGCAAAGTGCAAACCTTTGACAAAGTGTAATTATTCTTCGATGCTCATGCAAATCGATTCCTATCCCTAAACCAATTGGACAGCAGCGATTCAGGAATGCAGTTCACCACCACTTTCTCAAGGGCAGCTAAGGATTGGCAATAAATGCCAGTGAAATCCACATCCCTTGAATGACTTTGTTCAACACAATGTAAAAATTGTTTGAGTGAAACAGTACTAATCCACAATTGAAAATGAGAGGAAGGAAGACTCCAGAAAAAAAGGCAGATGAACTCAATTATACACAAATGTTACAATGCAAAATGAACCTGGAAAGAGTAATCTTTTGAGAAATTACCTGCTTCAAAGATTCTATGTCCAATAAAACAGAGTATTAAGCCATAGATTCCAAGTACTGTGCATAGAACCTGCACATAGATTAAATTTCTATCTGCAAATTTAAAATAAAACTTGATTAGGATTGAACCTGTTAATTTCTAATAGACTGCAAGATGCTATTCAGATGACAAATGAAAATAACAACATTAATGCGAATAGATTTGGCTCGTCAGTCAAGTGTCAATTGACATCAATAGCAGCTAGTATCAAAATATGTTTTCATTAACAATTCATATCTTATAGCATTCCTCTTGCACAATGATCTCAAAATCATTGTCACTCCTTGGTTTTCATATGGAAAGCTGTAATAATTCTTTGGGGCTGAAGAGAAGAAATTATATTTTCCCAGGTGAAGTATTAGCTTACAGAACAGTGTGATAACTTGCATTATTACAAGGGATGGGCCATTGCTCAAAAAAGAGCACATCTTGGTGAAGCTTGGTAGTTAACTGCCAGTTATCATTAACTGGAGCATTCTCCATGGCAAAACCTCTGCTAGCCAGAGTCCACTTGACAGTCAACTAGCACCTTCTCGGTTTTAAAATGCCATCCCCTTTACATTGGTATGCTCACAAAGTCTACATGAGTGCCCTTGTCTAGCAATGCCAAAGTTCCATACTGTCAAATGATTGCAGAGGAATTTTATTCAGACAATAAGATGATGCAATCAAGTTACTGGCTTTGATAACAGATCGCATTGACACAGTTCGGTTACAAAAAATCAGTGGCAAAAGGGAAAGAACGAGGCTGTTATCAGCTTAAAAACTAAGAGACAGGTATCCATGTCTTGACTTGGCTCCTAGGCACAATGATCAGAAATTCAATATGAAAGCGGAGATGTGTCATAAACATACCGAAAGATAAAAATGACAACTTAGCAACAACTGGATCGAATACTGGCTGTCCCTTCTCAGGAAGGTAACAGTATGGATCAAGAAAGTACAGTGACAGTTCACCAGTTGGAAGGAACTTAATTAGGGTTATGCAACTGTGATGGTTAAGGCTGACCCAATTACAGTGTGTGCTACAATGAATGGATTTCTAGGACAGGCGGGTGAACAAAACTTATTTTTTGGTTGGTAATATGGGATACAAATTTGACTCAACAACTAATACATAGAAAAGGATAACATGGTGGAATGCCCTTAAAAATCAAAGGTAAAATTTTTTGAATATTTAAAATGGATTGGGATATTGAGAAAAATGTGGATTGCTGAAATATAAATTTGGTTAAAGACAAAAAAAAACTATAGATGTTGGATTCCAAAGTAGACAGTCAGCATCAGGAGGTGGAGAAGTCAACATTTTGGGTGTAACTCTTCTTCAGGACTGGGAATGGGTGTAGGGGGGTGCATATAAAGGGGGTGGCAGGGGCAGAGTGGTGAAGTGGGGATAGGTGATGACAGTTAGAGGATACAACTTGGTTGGCCAATGGGAGGAATTAATCCGGTTGGTGGCAGGGAGCAGTGGAAGGGATGGGGAGGGGCTGGGAAGGAAATGGGAGATCTGGAGTTCTCCAATTTTAAATAGCCTCCCTTCCCCCGATTCCCTTAACAGCCCCTCCCCCTCTTTTCCACTCCTTCCAGACACCTACTGGATTCATTCCTCCCACTGACCAACCAGGTCGTACCCTCTGCCTGTCTTCACTTATCCCCTGCTCTCATCAGCTCCTTTATCTGCAGCTCCCCCTTCACCCACCCCCAATCCTGAAGAAGGACAATATAAATTGGTCATGACTAGCAAAACTAACTCAGAAAAGGCTCTTGTACTCTGTTCAAATATCACACAGACTTTGTACTGGTAAACAATTATACAAGGATCAATCATTACATGTTAATATTTCTGGATTTTTCATTGGTGAAAAATTGCAACCAGATGGGAGATGAAATGCAAAAACTATGCAGATCCACCAATGTCATTTCTGTCAAATTGTGGCAGAACTTCTCATTTTTCTGCTTTGGAGGTGGCCAAGTTTCCACTCTGGTATTTTTGGAAACTGTTGAAGATTAAGTTATCAACAAAACAATGTCTGGCATACCAGAAACCTCCATCTGGACTTGAATGTTAAAGCACAAGCAGTAAAGTTTATTCCTTGTTAAAATTTAACACAGCGTCTTAAACTGTATGCTAGAGCTTTAATCTCATTTATAAAAGGCCAACATTTAGTACAAGTGCAGACTGGGTGATCCCACCTGATACTAGAGTCAAAAGAAAATACAAATTTTGAACGAATTAATTGGCTGTGCACTTAGTGGGCATCACAAACAGGCATTTTGCTAAAGCAACCTATAAACACCTTTACTGTATTTGTCCAGTGTCAAATCTTACTCCTATAATGTATGTACTTAAACCTTACTAGTTAAATATTTGAGTAAAAACTGAGGTCTGCAGATGCTGGAGATCTGAGCTGAAAATGTGTTGCTGGTTAAAGCACAGCAGTTCAGGCAGCATCCAAGGAACAGGAAATTCGACGTTTCGGGCACAAGCCCTTCATCAGGAATGAGGAAAGTGTGTCCAGCAGGCTAAGATAAAAGGTAGGGAGGAGGGACTTGGGGGAGGGGCGATGGAGATGTGATAGGTGGAAGGAGGTCAAGGTGAGGATGATAGGCCGGAAAGCTTCCCGTTGTAATCAAAATTGCATCACTGAAAAATAAATCATTAAAGTAAATAATTGCTTGGAAAATTACTGCTTACTGCAATTTTTAAAAAGATTAATTTTTCATAGAATCCCTATAGTGTGGAAACAGGTTATTTGACCCAACATGTTCACACCAATCATCCGAAGAGCATCCCATACCCAGAGCCAATCCCTGTATTTCCCACAGCTAATGCACCTAACCTACACTTCTCTGAACACTATGGGTAATTTAGCATGGCCAATCCACCTAACCTACACATCCCTGAACACTATGGGTAATTTAGCATGGCCAATGCATCTAACTTGCACATCTTTGGTTATGGGAAGAAATGGAGCATCCAGCAGAAACCCACACAGGAGAATGTGTAACTTCCACACAGTCAGTCAGAGGGTGGAATCGAACACAGATCCCTAGAGCTGTGAGGTAGCAGTGCTAACCACTGAGCCACCATGCCACTCTTTATATTTGGTTCCTAGGAGGTGGCCACATGTTTATCAGCTTCAACTGAACTGATCTAATCTGATCAGTTACTTTACCCAAGATTTTGAACTTCGGGCAAAGATTACAAAACTGTAGTCCATTTAACTCTGGAAGAATAGTAGTTAAGGTTGGGTAGGCAGAAATGTGGAGTAGTCAGCCACAATCTGACTGAATGGTACATCAGTCTCGAGGACCTGAGCAGTCTGCTCCCAACTCATATGTTAAAAGAATATGCTCGGAATAAAGTTGCCTTTGATATTTTCAAAGTTAGACAAAGGCATGAAGGGCAGATTTGCTTTTGTAAACAGTGTGGTTCATGCATGGAATGAACTTCCTGAGAAAATGGTGGAAGTAGACACAGTTACAACGTTTCAAAGACATTTGGAGAAGTACATGGATAGGAAGGGTTGAGGGATATGGGTCAGGAGTGGGCAAGTGAGACTAGTTTTGGATTATGTTTGGTATGGACAGGTTAGACCGAAGAGTCTGCTTTTATGCTGTATGACACTATAACAGCCAAAGCCCAGAACTGGCAAAAGTGAAATGGCTGTTGTGCCCGCCTCCAGCCTCAATGACAAGTTTCAACTTGGCGAGCAAACACGTTTCCAGTTATCCACCAATTCAAACTCTCACTGATTCTGTTTTGTGTATTTGGACAGTTACAAAATGGTCATATATGCAAAGGTTTAGTCGAAACTATGTTATTTCCTTACCTGAATTCTCACAGAAATATCCTGGAGTGGACAAAGTGCAGGCATACGTGGACACAGGGATATAAGATGCAGAGGTTCTCCAAACAGGGTCCCTGACAATGACATTGTAGATCACTCCAGTGCCAATATATGAGTTTCCATGGATTATCGTCTGCTCAAATGAACTTACTGTGGTGATCTGTAGTTATAAGAGAAAGCACATTCAAGTACATCAATTCACTAAATTAATATCCAAAGAGATCATTCTTCACCTTGACTCAAAATGGAGGCCAAGTCTTTACTTATTAAATTCAAGTTAGAATGAGACGATGGCACTAACTGCTGTTACTGCGAAGTATAAACAATAGTGTCCAAAATAGGTTGTATATATCCAAGTTTATTTCATCCTACAATACAAATTCCAGGTAGTGAGAGATTCATTGCAAGGTTGAAGAAAAACACTACGGGCCCTCCATTCATTCTTCACAATTAAAACTCAACTTCTAGACAAACAAGATTATTCACCTAATTTTTACCCATCCCACTCAAAAACAAATTCTCTGTTCAATGCGCTGCAATTTTTTTCTATTCCAATAATTATCTAATTTCTTTATTGATTCTATTGAAACTCTCACCACACATGGGCAGATTCCAACTAACAGTTGCCCAAAGTCCCCTCACCTCACCATTGCTTCTTTGGCCAACTGCCATTAATTTGAGACCTCGGATTCTTGACCTTTCACCCTTTATGGTCGGTGATGGCCTCGAGGTATGATTGGTAGATGATCGCTATTTATCCAGAGACCAAAGTAATTTTCTGGGGACCTGGGTTCAAAGTCTGTCATGGCAGATGGTGGAATTTCAATTCAATTTTTTAAAATTTGAATTAAGAGTCTAATGATGACAATGAAGCCATTGTTTGATTGTTGGGGAAAACCCATCAGGTTCATTAATAACCTTTATACGGAAGGAAACTTACATTCTTAGTTGGAGTGAACCAGAAGCGACTCCAGACCCACACCAATGTTGTGGTCTCCTAAATGCTCAAAAACTATTAGCAATGGGCAATAAATGCAGTCCTAGTTAGAAACAAATGTATATATACAGTATATATAAACAAAAGGGAACAGTTTGAGACCTTATTTATTATTCCACTGCCCTTATGATTTTGAATGTCTATCAAACCTCCGCTAAACCTTCCCATCTTTAAAAGACAGCACTCCCAGCTTCTTCAATCTACCATGTGCCTGAAGTTGCTCATCCCTGGAACTATACATTTAATAACTTCTGCTCTCTAAAGCATCTTAATGGGACGTTCAGAACTGGACACAATACTTCAGTTGAGGAAACCCTTAGATTAAGTATAACTTTCCTGCTATTGTACCTGATGGCATGATTATAAAGCACAGTATTCTACACAGGTTATGAGCAGTTTTTTTCAAACTGCCTTGCCACTTCTAATATTTTGGGCCTTGTCTCTGCACAATTTCAAAATGGTCCCTTAGTTATATCATCTCTTCTCATTCTTCCAACAGAAATGAATCAGTTCACACCCCTCCCTGTTAAATTTCATTTGCCATTTATCCACCCATTTCCCCCAATCCCTATGTTTATCACTGTCCATATAACTATTCAAAATACAGTCAAAGCTTGACGTCTGCAAACTTTGACACCAAATCCAAGTCATGGAGAAATATAATCAAGAAAAGCAGAGATCCTATTACAGATCTGAGGGAACCCCTGCATTGATCATTGCCTCCTATCACCCAGTCAATTCTGTATCCATGCTACCACTATCTTTTTATGCCACATGCTATAACTTTGCTGACAAGCCTGTCATGTGGAACCTTATTAAATGCTTTACATCACATCAATTGCATTACCTTTATCAAATCCCTTACTCCTCAAAAACCTCAAATTAAACACTTATATCTTTTTTAAAAAACCCTGATTTTCCTCAACTAATCTACACCTTCCTAGTGACTGTTGATTTTGTCCTGAATTAAGCATAATTTCTGATCACTTTCCCAGGTTAAACGGATTGGCCCGTCTATGCAGCCAAACAAAGAGCAGGTGAGTTCCCCTTGGTATTGTGACCACTATTTATCGCATTTTCAGCTACATTGCTGTAGGTCTGGAGTCTCACGTAGGCCAGACCAGGTAAAGATGGTAGATTTCCTTTCCTCGAGGTTAATAATGAACCAAACATTTTTTTCTGATGATCGACAATAGTTTCACAGAGTCATCATTGGATTCTTAATCCCAAACTTTACTGAAGTCAAATTCCACCATCTGCCGTGGCAGGATTTGAACCTGGGTCCTCAAATATGACCTTTGTGTCTGGATTAATAGTTCCGCCATCGCCTCTCCCCAAAAATATCACATTGGCAGAAGAATTAAAGCTGCTAGTGAGAAGTTACAGTACATGATTTGGCTTTTGTGTTTCCTATATTAAAACAGTGACCATATATCAAAATTCTTTCAGGGTGGCAAGGCCACAAAATGCTCTGAATGTCCAATCAAAAAAAGATGAAAATCTACTGTAAGCACAAATAAATTCTACATTTTTCTTATTTCTGGCAGCTGTATAGCATGACTTTGACTTGCTATAGCTGTCAGTCTAGAAAATAGTAGTTTTAATTACCGGAAGCAAATACCTTGAATTCATATTGCACCTTTCACATCACCTAAATAAACAAAGTGCTCTTCATCAAACAATTATCCTGAACTGCATTTGCTTATTTTGTCAACAAACAGCAGCCAATTTGTGTACAGTGAGATACACAAAAGTGGCTACTTAACGTAAATATTTGATCAAAATTAAACCACCGTAAAAGGTAAAATATAAATGGTTGTTTTTCAGTTTGAAAATGACAAATATTGTATGCATTGAGGTTTTCAAAAGCTTCAAATCTGGGGATTCACACTATCCTGCCTACAATAAGTATTTACCTTTATTCCATTTTGTTCTATCTTTTGAACAGATGACATTTGACTCAGTCCTTTGAATAAACTTTCCACGCTGAGGTCGTTCTCGGGTAGAAAATATTGATATATGTCATAGGTCAGTCTCCATCGTGTGGAAGCATCTGTCTTCACATCACAAGCAGGAGGTGGCAGCAGCCTAGAAGATGAAAGCAAATAAAGATTATCAAGTTAACAGCATACATTATCCATTCAAACAAGTTCCTTGAATACTTAAGCCTTTCTTTAAAAAAGATAATACTTAAAGCTCACTACTCTTCTGCTCTGGAAATACTGGAGCTCCAGTCATCCTGCTTTTAGTTACAAACTAATGTAATCGCTGGTTGCACCACACACAGTCAGCAGCCAATACAATCAACAAAAGCAAAATACTACAGATGTTGGAAATTTGAAAATAAGGGAATGCTGGAGAGGCTCAGCAGATGGAATCACTCTATATTGGCCCATTGTGTCTGCATTGACAAAAACTACCCCAAACCTACTCCAGTTCCACTTTCCAGCTCTTGAACCATTGCCTTAAATGTCATGACATGTCAAGTGCGCATCCAAGTACGCTTTAAAGGTTGTGAGGTTTCCCATCTCAACTACCCCCCCAGGCAGTGCATTTCAGACACACTCCACTGTCCGGGTGAAAACACATTCCTCAAATCCCTTCTAAACCTCCAATATTTCACTTTAAAATTATATTTGCATGTTATTGATCCATCAACTCGGGAAACAGCTATTTTCTAGTCACCTTGTCCATGCCCCTCAATCTTATACACCTCTATCAGGTTCACTCTCAGCCTTCTCTGCTCTAAAAGAAAGTAACTCAAGTCCATCCAGTCTCTCTTTATAGCGTAAGAGGTTTGGTAGCATCTGTGGATAGGAAACAGAGTGAACACTTCAAGTCCAGTGTTGTTCTTCTCCAGCTTGCGGGAACATCTTCAGAACCTTCAACAATTGGAACAGTCTTCTCGATTACGTCATTCAAGCCAGACTGGCTTTTAAAAAAATTTTTTTTAAAAATTCAAATCTCTAATACAAGGACAGAGACAATGTTTGCATGGGAACACCATCACATCCAATTTATACACTTTTCTTTCATCATCATTAGATTAAGATCCAGTCACTGGGACTTTATATTCAGAAAACAGACTACAACACTTTAACAGAGTGATGCACTTCTTTCTCCTCAACGGTAATGATAAATGGATAATAAATGCTGGCTTTCAGTGATATGTCTGAGTGCGCATGCTTTTTTTAAACAAGAAAATGCAACAATCCTACTCAAGTCTACACATGATCAAAACCTCTTTCAAAAAGCCTAAAGCATGAGAATAATTTTAAATCATGCAATCCAAATAACAGGTTTTTGGAAATACATTTTACACAGTTAAAAGCATCTAAAGACAGTTGCACAAGTTTGTAGCTAATAATGGATGGGCAGTTAAATTCATTTCAACTTACAAAATAAATAGATATCTTGTCACATGAAAATTAAAAAAAAAATACAAGAACTGTGTCAGGAAGCCGGAGCAGGATGAAGTTCAGATCATTCGTGAGGCTGAGCGTGTAATAGAGAGGAGTTATAGGGAGGAGTTACAGGATAGAGGTTTCTAGGTGACTGTTAGGAGAGGGAAAGGGAATAGGCAGATAATACAGGGACCCTCTGTGGCCATTCCCCTCAATAAGAATTATACTGCTTTGGATATTGTGTGGTGGTGGTGGTGGTGGGTGGAGGTACCTACCAGGGGAAAGCCACAGCAGCCAGGTGTGGCTCAGACAGGAAGGGGAGAGATTAGGAGAGTGACAGTGATAGGAGATTTAATGGTTAGAGGAACAGACAGGACATTCTATGGTCCTGAGCAATAATCCCAGATGGTATGTTGCCTCCTGAGTGCCAGGCTCAGGGATGCCTTGGATAGTGTCTACAGGATTCTTCAGAGAGAGGGTGAGCAGCCAGAAGTCGTGGTACACATCGGTACCAATGACACAAACAGGAAAAGGGATGAGGACCTGGAAAGTGAATATTGGGTTAGATTGGAAGTTACAAGGCATGAAAAAGCCTTGGCAGGTAGGATTAAGGAAAACCCTAAGGCGTTGTGAGGAACAAGAGGATGGCAAGAGTGAGGGTTGGGCCGATCAGGAATAGTGGAGGGAATTTCTGCCTGAAGTCGGAGAAGGTAGGGGAGCGCCTTAACACACAATTTGCTTAAGTATTAAGAGTGAGAGCGACCTTGTCATTTGCAAGACAGCGTGAAACAGGCTGATATACTCGAACAGATTCATGTTAAGGAGGACATGCTGAAAACTTTGAAAAACATAAGGATAGATAAATTCCCTGGGCCAGACTGGATGTACCCAAGGTTTATATGGGAAGCGAGGGAAGAGATTGTGGGCCATTGGAAAAGAGCAAAAACAAAGAACAAAGAAAATTACAGCACAGCCCTGCAAGACTGCACCGATCCAGATCCTCTGTCTAAACTGGCCAGCTATTTTCTCAAGGTCTGTGTCCCATTGCTCCCTGCCCATTCACGTTTCTGTCTAAATACATCTTAAAATACGCAATCATGTTTGACTCTACTACCTCTGCTGGCAATGCATTCCAGGCATTCCATTGCTTTTCCTGATGAAGGGCTCTTGCTCAAAAAATTGATTCTCCTGCTCCTCGGATGCTGTCTGACCTGCTGTGTTTTTCCAGCACCACACACTCTACTCTGATCTCCAGCATCTGTAGTCCTCACTTTCTCCCAACACATTCCAAACACCCACCAACCTCTATATAAAGAGCTTTCCATGCATATCTCCCTTAAACTTTTCCCCTTTCACTTTAATCTCGTAAACCCTAGTAAGAGTCCAGCACTCTGGGGAAAAAGCTTCTTGCTATCCACACTGTCTGCACCTCCCATAATTTTGCAGACATCGATTAGGTCCCCCCCACGCCCCCAACCTCAGTCTATCTAATGAAAATAAGCCTAATCGACTCAACCTCTCTTCATAGCTAATGCCCTCCATACCAGGCAAAATCCTAATGATCTTCCTCTGCATCCTCTCCAAAGTTCCACTTCCTTTTGGTAATGTGGTGACCAGAACTGTACAAAGTATTCCAAGTGTAGCCGAACCAAAGTCTTATATCATTGTAACATGACCTGCCAACTCTTGTACTCATTACCCCCTCCAATGAAGGGAAGCATACCGTATGCCTTTTTGACCACGCCACTGACCCACATTATCACCTTCAGGATACAATGGACTTGAACACCCAGATCTCTGTACATCAATTTTCCCCAGATTTTTTCCATTTACTGTAAAGTTTGCTCTTGATTTGGATCTTCCAAAATTTATCACCTGATCTGTGCGTCCTCACTGTCCACTGGAGTAGTGCCAGATGATTGGAGGGTGACAAATGTTATTTCCTTGCTCAAGAAAGGGAATAGGGATAATCCTTGGAATTACAGACCAGTTAGTCTTACCTTAGCAGTGGGCAAATTATTGGAGAGGATTCTGGAAGACAGGGCTTATGATTATTAGAACAAGCATAGTTTGATTAGCTATGAGATTGCATTAGAGATGGTGAGCATGGCTTTGAGAAGCAGGTCATGTCTCACAAGCCTTAGTGATTTCTTTCAGGATGTGACAAAATGGATTGATGAACATAGAGCAGTGGATATGGTGTACATGGATTTTAGCAAGGCGTTTGATAAGGTTCCCCATGGTAGGCTCATTCATAAGGTAAGGAGGCATGGGATAAAGGGAAACCTGGCTGTCTGGATTTAGAATTGGCTGAAAATGTGTTGCTGGAAAAGCGCAGCAGGTCAGGCAGCATCCAAGGAACAGCCCTTCTCTTTCTCCTCTTTAGAATTGGCTGGCCCATAGAAGACAGAGGGTGGTATTCAACCTGGTGCTCGGTGACCAGTGGTACTCGGCAGGGATCAGTTCTGTGACCTCTGCTCTTTGTGATTTTTATCAACAACTTGGATGAGAAAGTGGAAGGGTAGGTTAGTTAATTTGCCGATGACACAAAGGTTAGTGGAGTTATGGATAGTATGGAGGGCTATTGTAGGTTGCAACGGGACATTGACAGGATACAGAACTGGGTTGATAAGTGGCAGATAGAGTTCAACCTGGAAAAGTGTGAAGTGATTTATTTTGGAAGGTCAAAATTGTTTGCAGATTACAGGGTCAGGATTCTTAGCAGTGTGGAGGAACAGAGGGATCTTGCTATCCACATCCATAGATCACTAAAAGTTGCCACCTAAGTTGATAGGGTTGTTAAGGAGGCTTATGGTGTGTTGGCTTTCATTAGCAGAAGGATTGAGTTTAAGAGCCGTAAGGTTATGCTGCAGCTCTATAGAGCCCTGGTGAGAACACACTTAGAATATTGTGTTCAGTTCTGTCCGTCTCATTGTAGGAATGGAGTAGAAGTTTTAGAGAGGTTGCAGAGGAGATTTACCAGAATGCTGCCTCGACTGGAGGGCATGTCTTATGAAGAAAGGTTGAGGGAGCTCAGGTTTTTCTCATTGCAGCGAACGAGGATGAGAAGTGACTTGATAGAAGAGGATAAAGATGGAGGAGAGACAGAGTGGAAAGCCTGAGACTTTTTCCCAGGGCAGAAATAGCTATCATGAGGGGGCATAATTTTAAGGTGATTGAAGGAAGGTTTAGTGGAGATGTCAGAGGCGGGTTCTTTACACCAGAGTGGTGGGTGTGTAGAATGCCGTGCCAGTGGTGGTAGTAGAGTCAGATACATTAGGGACATTTCAGCAAATCTTGGATAGGCACATGGATGATAGCAAAATAAAGGGTATGTAGGGGAGTTTGGTCTTAGAGTAGGATAAAAGGTCAACATAACACTGAGGCCCTGTATTGTATTGTTCTACACTGGTCAAGCCAGTGAACACAAATATAGGATTACTTTCAGCTGTCAAAAAGTTATGTTAGCTGTTGACTTACCCGGTTATACCCAAGTTAGCTGGTGCAAACATGATAGAAGTTTCATAACTGTTGTAGGCCAAGTGCAAATTCGGGTCATTTTCTAAGACAAACTCTGTGTTGCAGGCACCGGGTACAGGAACTGTCGGAGAGAGAGGAAAGATGTTGAGCTGGTACATTTATTTTAATGAACAGAATATTTGGTGAACATTGTTCTGAACTTAAAATCTTTGAATACTGGGGATGAAATTCAACTGGGGCTCGCAAAACGATCAACAGCACATTTGCCAACTGTTATGCACCCCATCAAAGTTTGTTTTGTAGTGAATATGTATAGAGCTAGTATACTGCCCGTTTTGTGTTTCAAAGTTGAATTGTACTGCATAATATTTTCACATTCTACCCAATTTACAAGTAACCCAGAGTCCTATTTTATCTCTCTATGCTCATATTAGCACTTCCATCTGAAATTACAATGCATAAAGGCTTTTTGATGTGCCAAAAGATTAATATGCATTCACGAGATATTCAGATAAAAAAGAAAGCTACATTTTAAAGTGCCATAAAATGTGACAAAGCATCCCAACGTACAAGGGGATTGGAGTAGGTGACTGCAGGTGCCTTCTAGATGTCAGTTTAAGGAACTTTTAAAGGTTGTCTTGATGTAGCATTGTGAAAGGATCAAGAACGAACAAAATAACTGAAGGCTTATTCGCTAACAGTCAAGTGGAAAGAGTGTAGAACATTCAGCTGTGTGAAAGTTACACAATTGGATGTAATGCAGGAAAGGTAGAATGGAGGAAGATCAATAAAGGGACCTAAAAAGGTTGGAAAGTAATTCCAAGATTCCTACATTAATCCCTACTACTGCAAGATAAGACAGACATCACGGTTCACTTTTGTGAAAAATCAGTTGACCTACTGCTAAAACTCAGTGAATGTTAGGTTTTCACTGAGAGAATCTCAGAACCAGGATTCATTCAATTAATAAACATATGCAGCAAAAGACCATCCATAAAAATGATCACAAATGGAATGGAAAGGAAAACCAGAGCGACTTTTGTTTTACAATCATGACAATTAAAATGAATTTAAAACATACACTTTGCAAGTTGGAAGGTTAAAGAAAATCAATGTTTGAAGGCATACACTGATCCAGAATGATTATCATTGTTGCGACTAGCTTTCTATTCCAGGTTAGTTGATTAATTTTAAAATATCCACCAGCTTCTGTGGTTGGATTTGAACCTACTTTCCCCACAATGTTAGCCTAGGCCCTGGATTATGCCACTTTTCCACCAGTGTCACAAGTATATGCAGTGCCTTTGCATTTCTCAAAGTATTATGAAGTGCTTCACTGTAATATGACTGCCAAAAAATGGCCACCAAGTCCATATATACAGAACAGCTGACTAAAAGCTTGATAAAAGGAATTGGTTTTAAAGGAGCATTTTACAAATGAGCAAATGTTTGAAAAGGAGGAAAGTTCAGCGTTTAGTGTTTTGGAGCTGAAAGCAGGTCATCTCCGGGAAAGGAGTGGAAACTGGAGTGTGCCCAATATGCAGAATGGGAAAGGTGCAAAGACCTGGGAGGTGTGCTGGCCGTAATGGATTGCTGGGCCATGGAATGATAGGTGTTTAAAACTTTTACATTCAGGCAATACTGGACACGGAGCCAATGTAGGTAGCGAGTGTGGGGTGAACTTGATTTGATTCAGGGTAAGATGCAGACAGCCAATTTGAATTAGCATGAATTTATAGATGTTGAAAGGTCAGCCAGGGATGTAGTGGAATAATCTGGATTGAGAGACAAAAAAAAATTATTGTGGCTTTCATCAGCAGGCTAGTTGAGGCAGAGATAGAGACAGGTCATAGAACGGAGGTGGAAGTAGATGGGCTTGGTAATAGTGATCATATGGGGGTCTTAAGCTTAGGTCAGGGTCAAATAGTGATTGTGAACATCTCAATAGCCAAAACAATTATGCCTAGTGGCAGATATAGGGACTAGTGTGTAGAATGCGGTACGCAGCTAACAGGGTAAATTGGTCATGAGTCAGTGTATAAAAGCAGTACTTGAGAAATCCCCATTTCTCTAGGCAGGCTGGTAAAATTATAAAGCTTGCTATAGCAGGGCCATGCTTTGCCAAGTGACTTAAATCTACTATCCGGCCAATGTTCCCTTTAAAACTTAATTGCTATGTTGATATGGTCCCTTTGAATGGATTGTGCACAGCCTTGCATATACGCTTCCAGAACAAGTTCTGTGTGGTACCAGCACAGGATAAAGGGAGAATATTGTCTCAGATCCCATTTAAACACTGTCAAACACTGAACAGTCACTCTGCTGCAATTTGCCAGGTCAGAGAGGGGAGGAAATGAAATGGCACCTACAACAAACCAGTCAGCAACTCATAGCTTGAGGTAACCATGCATAAGGTTTCAAACAGGTCTTCAGCTGGACAAACCACCATCTGCCCAGTCTTCGGATGCTTGCTACTAATTTTTCAAACTTGAATGAAGATTTGTGAATTGAATTTCTCCCTTTAACTTTCTCACTTGATATGTTGTCCATTTTCAAAATTTGTGCAATTACATGTTTAGAAAATGCTGCTGTGAGCAGTTTTACACTACGGGGCACTGTTTTACAGGTGCACAAGAAACATCCACAATGAAAAATTGGACAATGTTGGTCTACAGTTTACTATGAGGAAGGCAAGAAATCTCTATTAGCTCATGTACCGAGAGTATCGTAGGACAAAGCAAGCAGGACTGCTGACACCGGCTCTTCTCCAGCTTGAATGTAGAATGTTGCTGAGCTTAACATCAGCACAACACCAGCAGTAGAACCTGTGTACGATGCATCTGCAGGAAAGAACTGAGGCAGAGGAAACAGGAAATGAATTAACTCCCTTAAAGAGCATCACTGACAGAGATCACATGCCAGCCATAACTGCTATTAAAAGTTACAGCTAGAGCCTGTGTAAAGGATTTGCAGCTAGATTAAATATCATTACTTAAATTTAAATAGTCTTACATTTGGATAACAGTCAAAGAAAGATCTCCAGGGTAAAATTTATAATAAAAGCAACATAATATGGATGCTGGAGTCTGAAACAAACAACATTGCTGGAGAAAATCAGGAGGTTTGGCAGTATCTGTGGAGAGAAATCAAATTAATGCGGAGTCTGGTATGATTTCTTCTGAAGAAGAGCCACTGCTTCTCTCTCCCCATACGCGGCCAGGCCTGCTAAGATTCGCCAGTGTTCTCTGTACAAATTATAATGCATTGTTCGGCAGTCTTCATTTGACTGCCACATAGACAGAAATCATCTGCTTTTCAAGATACAGACTGAAATCCAAGTTTATTAAATTGATGTGGACTCCAACTGGTCAAATCTCACTTATATTTTAGTTTATTTGTAACACTGGTAGAGTGCTTTCTTGTCTCCACCATTACTTGGATATTACTTGTCACGGATTAAAATTCTAGAATTCCCTTCCAAATGACATTGCGGGTCTACTGACAGAATATGAACTGCAATGGTTCAAGGCACCAGCTAATCATCACCTTCTCAAGGACAACTTGCCAAACCAGTAACCATGCATTAAGCAAAAGTCCCATGGAGCCCAGTTGGTATAAAACTTTTGGTTAAATAAAAAACTAGGAGACTGAACCAATTACTGGTTCTTTAACCTAAAATGGTGAAAAGACTATTGAAAAGAAAAGAAAATGGAGATCACCAGCTAAACAGATTTCAGAAACTGATACCAGGCAGCAATCTTCTCATTCTGGGAGGCAGTGGTAATGTCGCTGGATTGGCACCCAGAACCCAAGCCTGGGGGTGTGGGTTAGAAGCCCACAATGGTAGATGGTGAAATGTGAATTCAGTTTAAAAACAACCTGGAATGAAAAGCTATTCTAATGGTGACCACGTAACCACTGTCAATTTTTTTTTTAAAAATCAGATCGGGTTCACTAATGTCTGTTAATGAAGAAAATCTGCTGTCCTCATCTGGTCTGGCCTACATGTGATTCAAATCCACAGCCATGTAGTTGACTCTGGTCTATTAGGGATGGGCAATAAAGGCCAGCCCAGACAACACCAACATCCCATGAACAAATTAGACCTGGCAGTATATGTGGAGAGAGAAACAGTTTGTTTTGAGTCCAATGATTCTTCTTCAGAAGAACTCATATCAGACCCAGCTTTAATTGGATTTCTCTCCAATGATATGGAAATATCATTTCCAAATGCTCCACAGTGGAATGCAAACAGCATTGCATAAACTTTATTTCAATACTGTTGTTATAGGAAGCCAACAGTCTATAAATATTATAAAATTCTTTTCCTTCACTCAATTTCCACCTGACTAACAGTTAAATGTATTAGAGGACAAAAAAAAACAAGAACAGATCAGACCAATTTCAATTAGTCTAATTCTTTCCTTCAGATATGTGTACTTACCTTAGAGAGAGATACTGTCACATTCTGCATGTGAGTGTACACTTGAGCAACCACAAAGGTAGTCAGGCTACTAATGTTTGTAACCACAACGCGTTTACATTCATTAGGCTCCAAAACAACAGAAACAGGCTCCAAAAGAGGAACTTTAACGTGACCTGTCACATGAAAGAATCAAAACAGAAAATTACATCACTGATAACCTTCTAGTTACAATTCTTCTCAAGATGTACTTCAATAATAAGCAGCTTTAAATTCCTTTATACAAGCAAGTTGGATTAAGCATTGCACCATATTCTCAGTGGGAAGTGCAAACTTACACTTTATACATATAATGCCACAGGCCAGATTATTTATTTATTTTTGCCATACAACATCTGAATACAACAAATATGATGAATTGCTGCCTGCCCCAGAATAAGGGACAAACTTATCAGGAAAACTTACATTCACTTTTTAAAAAGCATTATCTCAAAGTAAAGACATGTTTGGGGGGAAATAGTTAACAAGGAGAAAGTGAGGACTGCAGATGCTGGAGATCAGAGCTGAAAAATGTGTTGCTGGAAAAGCGCAGCAGGTCAGGCAGCATCCAAGGAACAGGAGAATTGACGTTTTGGACATAAACCCTTCTTCAGGAATTCCTGAAGAAGGGCTTATGCCTGAAACGTCGATTCTCCTGCTCCTTAGATGCTGCCCGATCAGCTGCATTTTTCCGGCAACACATTTTTCAGCAGGGAAATAGTTAACAGGAAATTTCACCCAATGGTTTAGAATCAGATTAGAAATAGACTGATAATCTATAATTGCATGAAAGTTGAATTAAAAGGTTGAACTTTTGTGTATTTAAGAATTATTATTGATGCGTCCCATGCTGTGACTGGTGACTTTAGTCTTTCAAAATAAAATCTAAGAATGCTCAGCATGGTGAGACACGTGGAAATCACAAGTGATAACGAGAAGCTATTGTGTCATTATGTGATTACAGCAATGCTGGTTTCAAAAGTGTACTTCAAAAGAAGCTCTATAAAGCAAGTATTTTTATTTTTATGCAAGATTGTGTTGAAGCTTATTCAGGAAATAAATTTATACCTCACAGTTAACAGAAATTGATCCAAAACAATGTTTTAATTGTTTAAAATATTCTTTCACAGAATGTAGGCATTGCCAGCAAGGTGCCATATGTCTCCCATTCCTATTGTCCTTGAACTAAATTGCTTATTAGGGACATTTTAGAGGACAGTTAAGAGCCAACATCACCACTGTGGGTCTGGAGTCACATGTAGTCTACATCAGGTAAGGACTGCACATTTCCTTCCTTAAAAGGATATTAACAATCCAGATCAGCTTTTACAACAACTAAGGCATCTCCATGGTCATCACCACGGAGAATAATTTTCAATTCCAGATTTATTATTTGAACTTGTGTTCTCTCAATATGAATGGCAACAAAAGCTTCATTATTAACACTGACAAAGACAAAAGGCCATGGGTTCAAAAGCCACTTAGCCTAGGTTAACATCTTAATACAAGATTTGGTGCAAGTATGGAATGAGCTGCCAGAGGAATTGGTGGAGGCTAGTACAAATTACAACATTTAAAAGGCACCTGGATGGGTATATGAATAGGATGGATTTGGAGTGATATGGGCCAAGTGCTGGCAAATGGGACTAGATTGCTAACATCTGGTTGGTGTGGAAGGAGGACTGAAGGATCTGTTTCATAGCTGTACATTTCTATGACTACAATAATCCATGCAAACAAATTCAGCAAGTAGTTATTAATTAAGTAGCTTCCAGGGTTTATTTTAAGTGAACCATTGCAAATCATCCAAGAATAAATATTTAGATAATTTCAGAGCAATGTGGTCAGATATAGTGAATATCTAGAAAGCAGGTGGAATCTGACCCAGGCCTTTTGGCTCAACAGGATGTGACACTATCACTACAGGAGAGGAGCCCCAGAGTTTCACTGCTGTACATTACTCAAGTTTATCGATTAAATGGATTTGAGTTACAGGGAGAGGTTGAATAGGCTAGGGCTATTTTCCCTGGAGTGTCGGAGGCTGAGGGGTGTCTTTATAGAGGTTTATAAAATAAGGATATGGATAGGATAAATAGACAAAAGTCTTTTACTTGTAGTGAGGGAGTCCAGAACTAGAGGGCATAGGTTCACAGTGAGAAGGGAAAGATATAAAAGAGACCTAAGGGGCAACATTTTCACACAGAGAGTGGTACGTGAATGGAATGAGCTACCAGAGGATATGGTGGAGGCTGGTACAATTGCAACATTTAAGAGGCATTTGGATGGGTATATCATTAGGAAGGGTTTGGAGGCATATGGGCCAGGTGCTGGCAGGTGGGACTAGATTGGGTTGGGATATCTGGTCAGCATGGACAATTTGGGCTGAAGGATGTTTCCATGCTGTACATCTCTATGACAACATTAATTAGACTACTTCCCTCAAACAACTTCAGTGGCCACAGTGGCTCAGTGTAGGAATTCTATGATTCAGACACACTCCCTCTTTGTTCAGTTCAGGATAGGAGGGGGAGCAAGAAAGGGAAGGTTGGGGGTGAGTGTATGGGAAAGGAACCAGTTGGGAGGTAGGAAGTGAGGTGGGTTTGGGCAATTTTTGTGCAAAAGAATTCATAAGACAGCATGATAGCAAAAAAAAACACAAAATTTCCATATAAACGTTTCTGAACGTTTTGCACCAGCCTTGAGCAGTTTCTGAACTGCATTGGTAAATCTAGAATTAATTCTGCACACATGCCACCTCCACACTTCTGTAGGTGACTTATTATCCTGTACACCAAACCCTCCCTTCAAAAATATTTACAAAGCAGACTTGGAGGCAGGGGAGGTGAGATTGCGAAGCCCACGACATAACTGTAAGTTCATCACCCAAACAAAAGTAATCACTAACACTTATATTGTTTAAAAACGACATTGAAGAAAGACACAACATCCAGTTAAGAAAGTTGAAGTAAACATTACAGACTGCGAAGGGGAGTTTAGAGCAGGAATTCATGGGGCGGTGGGTGAAAATAAAGCAGCTTAAACGTGTCCAACTGCAAAAGGAATCCGAGCAGTTTTGGGAAAGGAGTGTATTATTTGGGGGCGGGGAATGTGGATCAGCTAAAGCGAAAGAGATGCCCAGAAAGAAGGCTGCAACAGCCCACTCACCGAGAATCACAGCCTCAGGTGAGGTCCCTGCACCGACGGCCAACAGCAAAGCTGCCAGAACACAGCAGCACCATCTCCACATCGTCCCTTGTCCTTCCCCTCTGAAACTACCAACCCCTCACCCCCGTTTGGACCTCAGCTACACCCCAAAAAATACACGTCACATCCTGAAATGTACATGTCTGAGCTCCACCTCCGGACATAGTCACTGCATTCTTTCTGGTATCCCTTTCCCTTTCGTTAGTAGCCGCAGCTGCAATTTCTGCGCTGATTTGGACCTGTTTGTAGGAATGAACTGTGTTGGTGCAAGTTGTGTTTTGCTGCAATTCTCTCTCTCGATATTGGAATTGAGTTGTAATTACGGAGTGCCGCCAGGTGTCGCAAGGCTTTGTATACTTTTCCAACAAGACAAATTGTTCACAAAATCCAGAAATGTTGAGTATTTCTGCAGTGTCCTTTTTTTTAAAAAAGGCTTTCTGTTTTGCACGCCTCAGGATGTTCTCAACATAACTATTGGGAACAACACTTTATACTGTATGAGGAAGATAATGCTACAAAACATATTTATGCACATTATTTTAACAGTTAAGATGTGACTTCACTTAAAACTTCAAACTAGGTTATCTATTTCTCAAGGGCAAGTAATAGAATGGAAAAAACGCTGGCCCAACAATCAATCCTGTGAATGAATAAAAAATACTGCTGACTGGCACGTGAGGTGTCTCAATAAACTTTAATAAAACAAAGAACTGCAGACGCTGAAGATCAGAAACATGCAAGAAATTGCTGGAGAAACACAGAAGGTTTGGCAGTATCTGTGAGGAGAAAACAGAGTTAATTTATCAAGTTCTGAAGAAGCCTCACTAGAAATGTTAATTCTGTTTTTCTCTCCACAGATGCTGCCAGACCTGCCGAGTTTCTCCAGCAATTTCAGTTTTTTCTGAGTGTTTCAGATCTTCAGCATCCACAGTTCTTTGTCTTTTGGATTTGCTTGGTGACTGGAAAACGTTAACACAGGACTCATTTAAAAACAGAAATAAAGCTCAGAAATAATAAGTGCATTGAGACACATTCAGAAATTGTTGGAGAAACTCAGCAAATCTGTGGGAAGAAAGGAGACTTAATGTTCTGATGTCTCTCCATCAGAACTGATAGCAGCTCAGAAAAAGTGTCTTAGCTGGAGCTGAATTTGGACAAGGGGAGGTCAGTAACGGGAAAAGTGAGTGGATCGGTGGAGACGCAGAGATTTGAAAGTGCTCGGTAAAGAAGGAAATTATGGATAGGGGACCAGAACAGAAGAAAAGCTGCATAAGTGATAATAAAGAGCTAAGAGGAGAAAATGGGTGAATCCTGCTGAATGAAAGCAGCATTATGAGATAATGGGCCCAAAGTATGCAAGATTGTGCTAAAAGCCTAAATGCTAAATGTCATAACAGGACCAGGTGTGGGGATGGGTGTAAAGCATGGAAGGATGGAATCAGGCTCCAAACTTATTGAACTGTATGGTGAGGCCTAGAGGCTGCAGAGCCCCAGGTGGAAAATGAGATATTGTCATCTAAGCTTGCATTGAGGGTCATTGAAGAACTGCAACAGGTCTGAGACAGAAATATTCGTCAAAGAACATGGTGGTGTTGAAGTGGTAGGCAATTGGGAAGTCAGGGTCATTTTTGCAGACATATCATAGATATTCTTCACAGCGGTCATGTGGACTAATTTAGCTTGGTTTGAATGGTCATTCAGATTAAACGTAGGACACCCACTGGATGTTAGCACTTGAGAGGGAGATTAGAATCAAGGAACACAGTTTAAGAACGTGAGATCTTCCTTTACAGATGAAAAAAGGAGGGAACTTTTTCTTCACAGAGGTTTTTTGAGTCTGTATTCCAGTTCAAGCTGGAGCATTGAATTTATTCAATTTTGATAATTTAGTCACAGGATGTAAGCATCACTGGCTAGGTCAGCAATTATTGCCCATGTCTAATTGCCCAGAGAGCAGTTAAAAAGTTAATGCATTGCTGAGGGACTGGAATTACATGTAGGCCAGACCAGGTAAGGATGGCACATTTCCTGAGGGTGGGAGGGGAAAGATTTAAAGGGGCAATTTTTTCACACAAAAGGTGGTGTGTGTATGGAATGAGCTGCCAGAGGAAGTGGTGGAGGCTGATACAGTTACAACATTTATAAGGCATCTGGATGGGTAAATGAATAGAGGGATATGGGCCGAATGCTGGCAAGTGGGGCTAGATTAATTTAGGATATCTGGTCAGCATGGACGAGTTGGGCTGAAGGGTCCGTTTCTGTGCTGTACATCTCTATGGCTCTAAGTACATTGGTGAGCCAGAGTTTTTTTTTTCCCTGACAATTGACACATCATTGGCTCTTTAATTTCAGGTTTTAATCCAAATTCCACCATTTGCCTTCACAGGATTCAAGCCCTGGTCCCCACGATCTTTGGTTTAACACCACTCGGCCATTGCCTCCCCCCAGAGTTAGATCTGAGTTAAATCTAAGTTACATGGACTTTTGGTAAACTAGGGTTATGGGGCTGGGATGGGGGTAATGGAGGAGACAAGGATGAAAATTAAGACCAGATCAGTTGGTCTTGTTAAATTGGAGGCTGAATAGTCTGCTCCAGCTCCTACATTCTATGTCCCAATGTGGCTTACATACAAGGCATGGGGAGGGAGGACCTGCCTAACTCCAGATCTGGTCACTTCCCATTTTATATCAGAAATCAAGACCATTTTGGATGTAAGGGTAAATAAATAATTTTGTGATGTTTACCCCACTCACTCCTCAGGAATGTCTGTCATTACATACTATTTTCATACAAAATAATCCTCTTCAGAAATAAAAACGATTCTGCAAAACAGAACTATTGTGGGTGCTGGAAATCTGAAATATCTAAAATCTGTAAACGTTGGAAGCATTCAGGAAGTCAGGCAGTGTCTGTGGAGAGAGAAACAAGAATGAGTATTTAAATTGATGGCATTGTCAGTACTTTCAAGATACAGGGGTAGACTATGGAAGGCTTGGCAGGTGAGTTTCGAAAATATACCAAAATATGCCAGCAGTGTTGCCACATCCAGTTGCGAGTGGTAGTGGCTAATTAAGCAACAAATTACAGGAGGAAGCTTTATGTGCACCTCCATCTTTGATAATGGCAGACATAAAATTATGTCATTCAAAAATTTTTGAGTAGGTGATTCATCTTGGCTTATTCCAGAAGACCCATCATCATTCCTGATCCCAGTTTTCAGCCAATTTATGACCATAAGATTATTAAAAGATAGGAACAGAAGTAGACCATTTGGCCCATCAAGTCTGCTCAGCCATTCGATGAGATTGTGACTGGCCTGATGTCCCTCAACTCCACTTTCCTGTTTTTTCCCCATAACCCTTGATTCCCTTACTGATTAAAAATAAGCCGATCTCAGCATTGAATGTACTTATTGACCCGGCCTTGACAGCCATGCACAGTAAAGAATTCCACAGATCCACGGATCTTAGAAAGAAGAAATTTTTCCTCATCTTTGTCTTAATTGGCTGAACCCTTACTCTAAGATGATGCCCTCTGTCCTTATCTCTCCCACAAGGAGAAACAACATCTTTGCATCTATCCTGTCAAGTCTCATAAGAACTCTATGTTTCAATAGCGTATGTTCTCAGTATTCTGAATTCCAGCACGTACAGGCCCAATCTACACAGTTTCTCTCATGAGATAGTTCCTCCATACCTGGTATCGGTCAGTGAATCTTCTTTCGACCGCCTCCAATGCCCTTAGATAAGGGGTCCAGAACTGTTCACAGTATTCCAGCTGTGAACTGACTAATGCCTTGTATAGTTTTTGCAAAAATTCCACACTTTTATTCAACTTTACTTATTTATTCACAGGATCGTTGGAGACTGAGGGATGACCTTATAGAGGTTTATAAAATCATGAGGGGCATAGTTAGGATAAATAGACAAGGTCTTTTCACTGGGGTGGGAGAGTCTAGAACTAGAGGGCATAGGTTTAGGTTGAGAGGGAAAAGATTTAATAGACACCTGAGGTGCAACTTTTTCACGCAAAGGGTGGTGTGTGTATGAATGAGGAAGTGGTGGAGGCTGGTACAATTACAACATTTAAAAGGCATCTGGATGGGTATATAAGTAGGAAGGGCTTAAAGTGATATGGACCAAGTGCTGGCAAATGGTATTGGATTAGGTTAAGATATCTGGCCGGCATGGACGATTTGGACCAAAGGGTCTGTATCTGCGCTGAACATCTCTATGACTCTCTGACTCTATGTGAGCATCACTGGCTGGGCCAGCAGTTACTGCCCAGAGGGCAGTTAAAGAGTCAACCACATTGCTGTGAAACTGGAATCATATGTAGACCAGACCAGGTAAGGATAGCAAATTTCCTTCCCTGAAGATATTACTGAACCAGATATGTTTTCCTGACAATTGACACATCATTAGATAATTCCCTTTGAAACAAATTTGAAGCCTCCCATGGAATATCAAGAAATGAATGAGTGCCCTGGATACTGCAAAGGCAATTCCCACTGAAGCGTTAAAAGCATGCGCTGTAGAAACAGACTAGCCCCTATCCAATATAGTTCTGTACACCAACAAAGCTGGTATCTACCTGAGTAAATGAAACATTGTCCAGCTACATCCTATAGTTGAAAAGCAGGACAAATCCAATTCAGGTAATTCCCAGCATTTCAATCTACACTCAACTGTCAAGGTAACATTCACAAAAATATCACATCATTTACTTACCAAAAAACTGTCCCTGATTCCTTCAGGGCCACTTTGCTCAAGACCACATGACATCCTTAGTCCAAACATGGGCAAAGGAACTGAATGTCTGAGCTGAGTGACTTCACTTGACACAGTATTTGTCAGAATGAGCCATCAAGGATCACTGGCAATAGTAGTCAGTAGGTATCAGGAGGAAAATGTCCCAGTTGCTGAAACCACATGTAGCACAAAGGAAGAGGATTGTAGTTAGTGGGGGTAGGCAATTATCTTCGTGATGGTGGTGATCATGGTAGTCTCACTGGTCTAGCAACCCAGACACGCCAAGTTAGTGTAAATTTGGGTTTGAATTCCCATACTGATTTTAATTCAATAATAATTTGGTATAAAAAAGATATGGCCTAATAGTTCAAAAGCCACTTCATTTACTAATACCATTAAAGGAAGGAAATCTGCCATCTGTATCTATGCTCAGTCTGACTCCAGACTCTCATCGATGGTTGACTCTTTGTCTCTGGGCCCTTAAGCCTGTGATGAACAACTTGTTTAAAGAAATACCAGATCATTGTCACAGGGGCTTCTCAAATGCAATGTCCTAGGCCCAACAATCTTCAATTGGTCAGGCAGTATCTGCACAGAAAAACAGAATTATGTCTGCAGCTGGTTGACCCTTCATCAGAGCTAAAAGTGTAATGAAGAAGAATTCACTTGAAGTGTAATTCCTTTGTGTTAATTACAGATGCTGCCTGAGCTGCTGAGCATTTCCAGCAAAAAAGCTTTTAATCTGGAAATGCTCCTGACTCATGGTTATATTCTAAGAGTAGACTGTTCTATGCTGCAGTTCACACTGAATCATTGGCATGTTGAGTTCATGCTCATAACGTGGGTCGACAACCTTAATAACAAAAAGAACTATTTTATAAAATTTAATTGGAAACACAATATCTCAGAGCCAACATGACAAAGCTGTGGCTTTAAGAGGTTATGTTGGCCTGGTTTTTTTTTTGGAGAGAGATTTTAAGGTGAAGGCACCCAAAATCACTAGAGTAAATGGCATCTGAGGCTCTGGGGATTTTGTTTTTAAATTGGAACAAGAGACGCAGTCTGGATGGGTGGAGTGAAGCTCTCACAAACTCGGATGCGTAGGTTTTTTTCAGTTTTGAAGTTTTTTTTACCTTTAAGCGGTTGCAGTTGTTGACTTGAAGAAGTAGAAGCTATCTTCTCCCTCTCTTGGTTATTTGACTTCCTCTCTGCCGCTGGGTTCCCAGTGAGACAAATCTATCTCACTGAATTTGCCTTTTCGGCAAAGGGTATGTTTATGGGATGTTACTATATTGGGATAATTAATTAGTAATTGGTACTGTATCTATTATTCTGTTACGTTTCCCAATAGAGTTAAGTTCATCTAAGTTCTTTCTTTTGTTGTATTTAACTGTAGTGTTTAAATGAATCATGCATTGTTTAACATCTGGAACGAAGCACATTGCATCACCCACAGGGGTGGCACGGTGGCTCAGTGGTTAGCACTGCAGCCTCACAGCATCCCTGTTCAATTCCAGCCTCCGCCAACTGTCTGTGTGGAGTTTGCATGTTCTCCCCGTATCTGCGTGAATTTCTTCCAGGTGCTCCGGTTTCCTCCCACAATCCAAAGATGTGCAAGTTAGGTGGATTGGCCATGCTAAATTGCCCATAGTGTTAGGTGCATTAGGCAGGAAAAATGTAGTGGAAATAAGGGAATGGGTCTTGGTGGGTTACTCTTTGGAGGGTCGGTGTGGACTTGTTGGGCCAAAGGGCCTGTTTCCATACTGTAGGAATTTTAAGTTCTAAGACTCTACATCTGCCTTTCAAATAAAAACAAGTTAGAGTCTAGGTTACGTTCTTAAAATACTTTGAGGAGTCAGGTCTGGTCAATAACAGCCATAATGAGAATAACAATGACAAACAGGACAGACCTGTATTTCAACATTGGAAAGGATTTTACAAAGAGACTGTTTTCATTAGAGAGAAGTTTGAGAGGTGGGGTAATTGAGATATCAGAGGGTTAAATCGAGTGGACAGTGGGAACGTTTTTCCTTGGATGGTGATGGCTAGCACAAGAGGACATAGCTTTAAGTTGAGAGATGATAGATATAGGACAGATGTCAGAGGGAGTTTCTTTACTCAGGGAGTGGTAGGAACGCACTGCCTGCGACAGTAGTAGACTCGCCAACTCGAAGAGCATTTAAACGATCACTGGATATATATTTGGATGAAAATGGAATAGTGTATGTTAGAACACTAACTTCAAATTGGTTGTTGTGGTTCTGTTCGCCGAGCTGGAAGTTTTTGTTGCAAACGTTTCATCCCCTGGCTAGGCGACATCATCAGTGCTTTGGAGCCTCCCGCGAAGCACTTCTTTGATGTTTCTTCCGGTATTTATAGTGGTCTGTCCTTGCCGCTTCCGGTTGTCAGTTTCAGCTGTCCGCTGTAGTGGTTGGTATATTGGGTCCAGGTCGATGTGTTTGTTGATGGAGTTTGTGGATGAATGCCATGCCTCTAGGAATTCCCTGGCTGTTTTCTGTCTGGCTTGCCCTATGATAGTAGTGTTGTCCCAGTCGAATTCATGTTGCTTGTTGTCTGCGTGTGTGGCTACTAGGGATAGCTGGTCGTGTCGTTTCGTGGCTAGTTGATGTTCATGTATGCGGATTGTTAGCTGTCTTCCTGTTTGTCCTATATAGTGTTTTGTGCAGTCCTTGCATGGTATTTTGTATACTACATTAGTTTTGCTCATGTTGGGTATCGGGTCCTTCGTTCTAGTAAGTTGTTGTCTGAGCGTGGCTGTTGGTTTGTGTGCCGTTATGAATCCTAAGGGTTGCAGTAGTCTGGCTGTCAGTTCTGAAACGCTCCTGATGTATTGTAGTGTGGCTAGTCCTTTTGGTTGTGGAATGTCCTCGTTCCGTGGTCTTTCTCTTAGGCATCTGTTGATGAAGTTGCGCGGGTATCCGTTTTTGGCGAATACCTTGTATAGGTGTTCTTCTTCTTCTTTTTGCAGTTCTGGAAACATCAAAGAAGCGCTTCGCAGGAGGCTCCAAAGCACTGATGATGTTGCCTAGCCAGAGGAGGAAACGTTTGCAACAAAAACTTCCAGCTCGGCGAACAGAACCACAACAACGAGCACCCGAGCTACAAATCTTCTCAAATTGGTTAAAATTGGTTGTACAGGTCGAAGTAACATCAAGGGCCGAAGGGCCTGTACTGCGCTGTCTATGTAGGTAGCAATCTGTTGGCTCAATGTAATAAATTTTAACTTTTGGTCTAAATAGAATCCCTACAATACAGATAGAGGCCATTCAGCCCATTAATCCTCCAAAGAGCTTCCCGACTAGACCCACACACCTCTCCAATCATTTCCCATGGCTAATCTACTTAACCTGCACATCCCTGGATGTTATGGATAATGTAGCATGACCAATCCACTAACCTGCACATCTTTGGACAGTGGGAGAAAACGACCACCTGGCGGAAACTCATGCAGACACAGGAAGAACGTGCAAACTCCACACAGATAGTTGGCAAAGCTGTGAGGCAGCAGTGCTAACCACTGTGTCACCATGTTGCTAAATTACCTTTAACATAACATTCCAATGCTCATTATGATTTGTGACTCATTTCTCTGAGGTAACATAGCCATTTTGTAATTTAAATGTTGTGTTGTAAAGTTTTAAAAAAAAATAAAGCCAGTAAATAGGCCACCAAGGAACAGTGATTAAATACTGCTTAACGGCAAGGCAATAAAAATCAGGCTCTTTTTACAAAGTTGAGGCATTTGTTCAAAACTGTTGGTCTGTTTAAATGTAATGTGACAAAGCTAATCCCATTTTTTCGAAAAGCTGTTCATTCGCTCAAGGAGATTCTGTCCTTGGTTTGTTTTAGAGGGGCCCAAAAACTGGGCGGGGCTCTGATCAGTCTGGTTTGTAACAGAGATGAAAGGCATTTTGAGAGGCTTTTTTGTTTATATGTAAGCAGATGAGACTTCAGGCCAAAGTGATTATGCTTCAGAAGTGACCTGTATAATGAAAGGAGATTGGTCAGTTCTTTAGCTAACCTGAGCTGAGCAGTTTTAGTTCAGTCTTGAACTGGTTGGAGGTTCAACAGGGAGCTTTATGGAAACTCTCTCTCTCTTTTCTGCCCTTCAACCTCAACCTGTAAGCATTTGTTCCATTGATACTGGTTTTTAAAGGGAATTTGCTAATTGGGACTATTGTGTATATTTGGAACAGCACAACTAAGTCTAGTTGATTAGCCTGAGTTCTATAGGGTTTCTTTATTCTGTCCTTTGTATTTCATTGTGTAATTTTGTGAATAAATTTTTGTCTGCTTTAAAATCTAGTAGTCAGCCTAGTTATCTTACTCCAGGTAATTTTCACTGTATACTTACTGAAACAAATTACAAGCTATGGTCTGGGGCTGCCTGCCTAAGAATGTTTTGAATGGTCTGGCTTAGTTCATAACAGTTAAACCTTTCATTCATTTTCTGCACATTGAAAAATGCAACACATCCTTTAGTTGTGATTAAAACTGTTTCAAAGTTTAGTTTTTGGCTAAATCATTTTCCTCACGGTATAGGTGAGACTTGACATACTAGCAACAGAGAAAGAGTTCAACAGGGGTTCATTAGACTCATTCCTGGAATGGAGGAATGATTGATTAGACTGAGTCTTCATTTCCTCAAGTTTAGAAGAATGCAAGGGAAACACATTCAAACATACAGAATTCTCACAGGGTTTGACAAGGTCAGTGTAGGGAGGATGTTGCCCCATGACGTGTAGATATCAGATGTGGGTGTGCAGGTGGTGTTGGAGATATAGAACCAGAGGCACAGTCTCAGAATAAGGGACCACCCAGTTGGGGCTGAGATGTGAAAGAGTTTCTCCACTCAGAGAATCTCTGCCCTAAAGACAGCAAGGGCTCACAAATTGAGTATGTTCTATATTGAAATCAATAGAATTCTAAAGACTAAAAACATTACAGAATACAGGGATAATGCAGAAAAATGTTGTTGAGTCGAGCATGAGCTATGATTTCACTGAATGGCAGAACAGACTTGGAGGGCCGAATGGCCTCTGCCTGCTGCTATTTTTTTCTGGACAACAGCATTACGATATCATCTTATCATTGAAACTGTCAACAGTTGGATTTTACAGTTTGAACATGAACATAATGCATATCAAGGAATTGTAATCCGCAAATGACCAATAGGAAGGAGACCAGAATTGCATGCAATATCCCAACAATGGCCTAACCAATATCCTGTACAGCTGCAACATGACCTCCTAAATTCTGTACTCAATACTCTGACCAATAAAGGAAAGCATACCAAACACCTTCTTCACTATCCTATCTACCTGCGACTCCACTTTCAAGGAGCTATGAACCTGCAATCCAAGGTCTCTTTGTTCAGCAACACTCCCTAGGACCTTACCATTAAGTGTATAAGTCCTGCTAAGATTTGCTTTCCCAAAATGCAGCACCTCACATTTATCTGAATTAAACTCCATCTGCCACTTCTCAGCCCATTGGCCCATCTGGTCCAGATCCTGTTGTAATTTGAGGTAACCCTCTTCACATTTCACATTTGAAACCCTAAATCTCCCTGCTTGGATCGGTGTTGGGACCCTTGTTGTTTGTAGTTATATATAAATAATTTGGACTTGAATTCTGGAAGAGTTGATCAGTCGATTCGTAGGTGATACAGAGATTGGTGGGGTAGTAAATAGTGACGAGGATAGCCTTAGGTTATAGGAGGATATAGATGGGCTGGCCAGATGGGCTAATCAGTGGCAAATAGAATTCAATCTGACTAAATGTTTGGCTATTCAGGATAAACAAGGCAAAGGAATACATAATGAACAGCAGGACCCTGGGAAGCACCGAGGATCAGATGGATTTGGTGTGCATGTGTACCACGTCTTTATGGTGGCGGCTCAGGTGATTAAAATGGTTCAGAAGGAATGTGAGATACTTGCCTTTACAGGCTGAGACATTGTGTTTAACAGCAGGAAGGTTATACTGGAACCAGTATAAAAGTTGTTTAGGCCACAGCTAGAGTGTGCATTTCTGGAATCCACAATAAAGCAAAGGAGACTGGGGTAGGGGAGCGAGGGGGTATTGGTGGTGGTGGTGATGTCATGACAGTAAGAACATTTTTCCATTTGACAGAGGGATCAATGACTGGAGGCTAGATTTAAGGAGAGGGGCATAAGGTTTAGAGGAGATTATTTTTCACTTAGAAGGAGGTAAAAATGTGGAACTCACTGCCTGAGATGGTAGGAGATCCAAAAATTGTCATTATATGTAAGAGGTATTTAGACATACATTTGCAATGCCAAGGCACAGAGGACCGAATGCTAGTAAGTGGGATTAGAATAGTTAGATGATTATTTTTGACTGGTGTAGACTTGATGGGCTGAAGGGCCATTTTCTGTGCTGTAGATCTCTATGACTCTTTGACATTAGATGCAAATACATGGGAAGAGGTGATCCAGAAATGTAAACATATTTCCCATCACCTTCAAACTCTCAGACCATAACAAATATCAAGAATGTAGATCCAGTTGGGTCATACCAGGAAATGATGATCTCCCAGCGAGAGTCCAATGACCCTCCCATGATAGTTAATGGTATTACCATCGCTGAATACCCACTATTAATATCATGGGGCTTACCATTAAGCAAAAGATGAATCAAACTAGTTATATAAATTCAATGGCTACAAGACTGAGTCAGGTGCCAGAAACTCCGTGGAAAGTAACTCATATCGAAGCCTGTTCACCATCAACAAGGCACAAGTCAAAAATATGATGGAATACTCTCCAATTGCTTGCATAAATGCAACAATCCATGTTCAAAAGCAACACGATCTGGGCAATATTCAGGCTTGGGCTGACAAGTGGCAAGTAAAATTCGTGCCACACAAATGCCAGGCACATCCTCAATAAGAAACAATCTAATCACTGCTCATTGACATTCAATAGTGTTACCATCACTGAATACTCCCAGCATCAACATCCTTGGGGGATTATCATTGACCAGAAACTAAACTGCACTCACCGCATAATGCAATGGCTGTAAGAACCGATCAGAGGCTGTGAATACTGTGATGAATAACTCATCTCCTGACTCCCCAAAGCTTGTCCATCATCTACAAGGCACAAGTCAGGAGTGTGATGGAATACTCCCCACTTGGCCTGGATGGGTGCAGCTCCACCAATGCTCAAGAAGCTCCACAGAATCCAAGACAAAGCAGCCCACTTGATTGGCACTACATCCACAAACACTCACTCCCTCCAAAACCAATGCTCACTTGTACGAATGTGTACTATCTACAAAATGCACTACAGAAATTCACAAAAGATCCTTAGACAGAACCTTGTAAACACACAACCATTTGTATCTCAAATGACAAGGGAAACCTCCATCTGCAAGTTTACCTCCAATCCACTCATTATCCTGACCTGGAAATATATCGCCGTTCCTCAACTGTCACTGGGTCAAAATCCTAGAATTTTGTCCCTAAGGGCATTGTGGGTTTACCGACAGCACATGGACGGCAGTGGCTCAAGAAGGCAGCTCACCATCACTTTTTCAAGTGGACAGGCAATAAATGCTGACCGGTCAGTAATACCTACAACCCACGAGGGAACAAAGCAAAACTTTTATATCATCATGCAGGACAAAGCAGCCCATTTGATTAACACTTTCAACACTCCAATCTCCATTACCGATGGTCAAAGGCAGGAGTGTAACATCCACAACACATACTTCAGGATGGCTAGACAGAGAATTCACTTTAGAGGGAGTACTGTGCGGATTTGCCAGAATAATACTGCAGTGAGGAGAATTAAATTATAAGTGGAGGTTGCTTGGGCTAAACTTGTGTCCCTTGATTATAGTTGAGTAAGTGTTGCTGAAATGGATGCATCTATGAAATAATTAAATAATTTGATTGCATAGACTGAATGTTTCCTTTGGTGGGGGAGTCGAGAACAGATGGTGTTACGTTAAGAGCATGACCATTTCAGGGAGATGTCAAAGAGTAATTATTCACACAAAAGGTACTGCACATTTGGTACTCACCACCCCATTGTCCTAAAACAAAAACTTGCTGAGAAATGGTTAATTGTAACTCTCAAAATCTGAAATAAAAGCAACATATTCTGGATGCTGAAGATCTGAAATAAAAGCAAAAAGTGCTGGAGAAACTCAGCAGATCTGAAGACAGCAACAATTTAATGTTTCCACTCTAATGACCGTTGAGTTCTCAATGAGTTCTCAAGAAGAGTCACATTGGATTCAAAACATTAACTGTTTCTCTCGTTCCACAGATGCTTTCAGACCTGCTGGGTTTCTGCAGCATTTCCTGTTTTTATTTCAAAACTGAGGTTAATAGTTTATTTTTGTCAACAAGAGTATTAAGTGATATTGAATTAATCTGGGAAATTCAGTTAAGATAAAAGATTGAAGTAAGTGTCATGAGTTTAAGGGGCTGGATTACCTACTCCTGTTTCATAGACTCAGTGAGGGATAATTAGATACACAAGAGCAACATTACATGGACACCAAAGTATGGGTGTAGTGAAGGACAAATGGTATTCTGAAACAAAAAAAAATTGATTTGTGCAGAAGTAAGTAGCAGCATAGAAATTTTTAATATATAATTGAGATGGAAATACAAAGAGTAATCTCAAGCTTTCATCTTTGCAAATGCTCTGTTGCTCTAATTGAAAAGCACACTGTCAAAAAAACATCCTGCCTCCTTACACAATCATACCAACTAAACTGAAAAGATTTCAAAAAATTATGTTTGAAAAAAAAAGTACAGAAAAGATTAATTAGCACCAATGACATTCTAAACTGTGAAAGAGATGTCAAATATTTATCAGTTATGTAAGGTACTCAAGGTAAGTCAACAGTGGGAAGTGCACAAACATCTTTAGGAATATGTTGGTGCCATGCAGTCCCATGAAAGTCTGCGAATCCATAGTGATAAATGATCAGCGTGCATTCTATGGGGGTGTTAGAAACTGCTCGGATACCAAACCATCTAGACTGGATGCACTGCAGTCACCTTGAACCTAACCTGTCTTTTGGTCTCTTTGCAACAAAACGAAAGGGTCTTTTTTAGTGAATTTTTGCTGTTGCCACTTGCCATAAAATAAAATAAAGGGTTGATGCAAGTGTTGAAGCTGCAGATAGCCATCTCAGTTGAGAAACCCACATCTGAGCTGTAGACCAGTTGTGTCTGGTTGCTCCAGAAGGCTCTCAGTATAATGCAGGCGTTCCTCACCAGGTGGTAGGGCAAGTACATGAGGCCAAAAATGATCAGAACTGAGTACATCAACCTGAAGAGTTTCTTCTTCTTTTGGGTGCAGTGCTTCTTGAGCTCCTTGGTACAGTTCCAGTAACAGTAGCAGATGGCAACAAAGGGCAGGAGGAAGCCAGTCACTGTGCTGATAACTGTGTAAGGTAATGTCTCGTTGGTGTTGTCGGAGAAGATGTAGAGGGTGCACACCGTTTGATTTTGGGAGCAAGGAAGGATGAAGGTCATGAGGGCAGATGGAATGCTGACTACAGTGGTCAGCACCCAGATCCCCACACACACAAACAAGGATTGTCGTCTGCTCAGCAAGAGGATGGACTTCAAAGGGTGCACCACAGCCAAGTAACGGTCGAGGCTGATGCAAGTCACAAAGTAAATGCTGGAGTAGAAGCAGGTGTGGTACATACACCTTACCATCTTGCAAACGAAATCTCCGAAAACCCAGTGCAGCCTGGCAAAGTGGTAGTAAATGAGGAAAGGGAGGGTTAGCATCCATGTGGTGTCAGCCATTGTGAGGTTGCAGAGGAACAGAGTGCTACGGTTCCAGGGCTTGTTCTGGTGGACCATAACCCACAAGGCTAGGCAGTTCATTGTCAGCCCAATGACCAAAACCAGCAGAAATGCCACTGGGATCACATAAATCTGAATGAAGAACAACGACTGTTCTTGATCCAATTCACAGAAAACAGATTCCAACCCCTGCAAAAGAGGAATGATTGACATAGTTGGGGAATGGTGAGGCTTAGTGTATTCACAAAAACATTGATTGTTCTGTCAGTGATCTGGAGCTAATTAAACACAACATGCTCCAACATAGTGTCACTTTCAGTATTAACCATTTTTAGAATACATTACCACCTTTTACAGATGCAGTTCATCACCTCCTAGCTGATCTCAAGCTCTTGAATTGAAATGATTTTAACCCGAAGGCAGTAGGTAAAAACTCTAAACCTGCATGATGAATACCATTCTCCTGCCTTGCTTTTGCACAGGTTGAGCTGTGGGGCTTCCCATGTGATTAAAGAAAATATTACTAAAAAATAAACACCTAACGCTTCTTTCGTATGGTGACCACATGCTTAAAATTGCAAGTTCTACTGCTTTTAGGTTGCAATTGTGTATGGGGGAACTGAAAAATATCCCAGTCGAGAGTGAGCAATGGAAAAGCACAGCAGGTCAGGCAGCATCTGAGGAGCAGGAGAATCGACGTTTCGGGCATAAACCCTTCATTTTCCTGATGACGGGCTTATACCCGAAACGTCGATTCTCCTGCTCCTCGGATGCTGCTTGACCTGCTGTTTCTTTTGCAGCACCACACCTTCGACTCTGATCTCCAGCATCTGCAGTCCTCACTTTCTCCTCCCTGAAAAATATCCCACTGTTGCATCAGGAAAATCAAAGAACAATCCTTTTCACACAAAGAGTAAACTTGAAAATCTCCCCCATCATTCACAGAATGTGGGCATTACTGGTTGAGCCAGCATTTATTGCCGGTCCCCAATTATGTATCTAGATTCACATGTAGGTCTGACCATGTAAGGACAGCAAATTTCCTTCCGTAAAAAAAATTAGTGAACCTAAATATGCTTTTAAAGTAATTGTCAATAGTTACAAAGCCACCATTAGATGAACATTTTATTCCAAGCTTATATTAAATAGACATTTTGCCACTAGGTATGATTGGGATTTCAACTCATTCTCACAGGACATTATTCTGGTGTTCTAGATTACTAGTCGAGTACATTGCTACTAAGTCATCACCACCCCCCTAAAATTACCCCTTGAAGGATCTGAGATTGAAATCCATAGTTTTCTTGGGGGGGGGGGTGTGTGGATAATATTAAAGAGTATAGAGAAAAGAATGTTCAACTTCATTTTAAATTGGAACCCCTTATTCTAATATTATGCCCTCAGGTCCTATATTCTTCCATGAGGGGAAACAACATTTCCACATCTAGTTTTCTGCGAGTTGAGATCTAATAATGTTATAACAATGCCATCAGTAAATAGTTTTCTTTTTAAATTTAAGACCAGAATTCAGAAGTTATCTCAGTGCCTGAATCTGTGAAATGTCTTTAGTCCTTGAACATCAATGTAAGATTCCATTATTTATCCATGGCACCAACAGTTGCCTTCCTTTCAAAGAAAATGCAGGGAAAGTACAAAACCAACTCTTGTTACCGTAGGCACTGCAAGTATATAAATTGGAAGATTATTTGAGTTCATTGATTCAACATGTGGTGGATGACTTGTGGTGCACCATTTCACTACAGGTACTAACACTGTCATATATTCAAGACTATTCAAGTGCTGGAAAGTGGCAGTAGAGTAGTTTACAATAGTTTTCTTGAATGAGACTTGATGGGCAGAAAGGCCTCGTCACTGTATTATTCTATGCTTTCGATGTCTGCAGCATTTCAGAATCACTTGCCTTTTCAGTTTGAAATTACTAGTAAAATGGATCTTGAAAGTGAATGGTCATAGAGTCATAGTATTCAACAACATGGAAAAAGGCCCTTCGGGCCATCAAATTTGTGCTAATTGAAAACAACCAGCTAACTATTCTAATCCCATTTTCCAGCACCTTGGCCCATAGCCTTGTATATCTTTGCATTGCGAGTGCACCACTAAATATTTCTTAAACATTATAAGGATTTCTGCCTCAATATCCCTACAGGAAGTGAGTTCCAAATTCCCACCATCCTGTGGGTGAAAAAAATCCCCTCACATCTCCTCTAAACTTCCTGCCTCTTACCTTAACTCACTATCCATGGTCATTGATTCCTCCACCAAGGGGAATAGTTTCTTCCTCTCTACCTTATCTATGCTGCTCATAATTTTATACATCTCAATCATAGTTCTATCTCAGTCTCCTCTGCTCCAATGAAAACAATCCCAATCTGTCCAATCTTTCCTCATGAAAAAGGGGAAGGTGATGGCCTAGTGGTATGATGGTTAATTTAGAGACCCAGTAAATGTTCTGGGGGTCTGGGTTCAAATTTGATCACAGGAGCAGATGGTGGAATTTGAATTCAATGAAAAGAAAAAGGATTTTGGGTAATCCAAGATAGAGGATGGGGGAAAACCTTGTGACTAAGAACTGCTTCTTTTTTGAGTTATTTTCAGTGTGGGAGCTGATTTCCTCAAATTCCAGAAGCTGTAGTTACTGTTTTATAAGCTGTTGCATTGTTTTGGAACTTTGGGGGGAAAAAAAGATCAAAACGACACTTTAAAAAGAAAGAAGAGAGACAAAGGCTGAGACCAAACGATGTGATTAGGAAGGATTTAGAGGGATATGGGCCAAATGTTGGCAAATGGCACTACATTAATTCAACTTTTCTGGTCAGCATGGACAAGTTGGACCGAAGGGTCTGTTTCCATGCTGTGCGTCTCTGTGACTCTATAACTGAAACTCTCCATGCCAGGAAACATCCTGATAAAATCTCCAGTGCAATCACATCCCTCCTATTATGTGGATTCCCGATTAGCTGCTTCCGTAATTGATACATTCAATCAATTATTCATAAATTTGTGATAAAAGGCGTTGGCTGCTCCAAGAGGTCTCCTGGATTGTTCTTTTAACCTCATAGTGATAGCACCAGTTCACTCAATGCACTTCTGGCCAAAGCTGAGATCAGTTCCCTGAAAAGTTGTTTTGTAAACTGCAAACTTTCCTGATCAGCCATAAAACCAAGACAAAAATCCATGCTGGAGGATAGATAACCCTACGTCACAAGGACCCTCAAACCTGGAATTAACATGTAAAACGTGAGGTCTCCTTTGAAATTCTCACACCAGAAGCATGAATCTCAGAATTTCATGAAATACTGGATACTCAGGTCAAATGATTTTACCTTCTCCAATCAATAATTTGGTGATGTACCAATTCTGATAAACTTTTATTGCCCCTTGCCATCTCCTACCCCTTAAATCCATTCAGATTCCAAATAATTGTACATGGAAGGACGATATTTGTAACAAACAGGTTTAAAATCCACATGTTATTCCTTTCATATAGAAAGACAAATGGAATGAAATTTATTTGGGTTCAATCTGGATTGAATACTCTCACTAATAATAACATTGGAAAATATGCTGCTGATTATTTGAATAGCCCACTTACTTGAGTAGTTGTGACAGCCATGCCTCCAGTTTCTTGAGTCTTCCAAACTGGGCAGTTTTAGCTTTACTGGCTTGTCAGTTACTGACTCTGCAGCGTTCAGCTGCTTATTACATTTTCACTAGGTAACCCGGCTATGTCGGTGGGGGTGTGTGTGATCAGAATGCTATTATCTAAACTGTCACCTTGTCAATTCTACCAAAATCTACACTGACGCGTTGGATCCTGTATCCATAACAAGATTAAAGATACGCAAAAAACAGTCACCAGAGATTGGTGTGAACTGGGTCAGGTTAATTGACATTTTCACACAATGGCTTACACCTATAGAATCCAGTCCAAATTAGAGTCCAGAAATCATTCCTTCTATACAAATGTTGGGCAATAATGCGTAATGTTTTCTGGCTGGAACACTAAGAGGTAAATTTAGGGTTTGCTGTGGAGAGAAATTATCTCCTCCTTGTTTTATTTAAGGGTCTATTGAACTGAGGTAGCCCTCCACTTCAAATCATAGAATCCTTACAGTCCTTCAGCCCATCTGCACCAACCCTCCAAAGGGCATACCATACAGACCCATCACCCCGAACTAACCCTGCAATTACCATGGCTAATCCACCTAGTTTGTACATCTTTAGTGCTGGGAGCCAACAGTACTAACCACTGAGTGACCTTGCCTACCTTATCAGGGAATCTGTGGAACTGGTGATTATTGGGAGCATTGGCAAGACCAAATCTGCAAGACTGTGGAGAGTTTTGGCTCCCTTATTAAAGGAAGGATGCAAACAAATTCTAGACAAAGAGGTTTACTAGATTGATACCAGGAATGAGTAGATGGTGGAACGATTTGGTAAACCAAATCATCTGCTGACATTTCCGCCACCTCCAAACGGACCCCACCACTAGGGATATATTTCCCTCCCCATCCCTTTCCGCCTTCCGCAAAGACCGTTCCCTCCGTGACTACCTGGTCAGGTCCACGCCCCCCAACAACTCACCCTCCCATCCTAGCATCTTCTCCTGCCACCGCAGGAACTGTAAAACCTGCGCCCACACCTCCTCCCTCACCTCCATTCAAGGCCCTAAAGGAGCCTTCCACATCCATCAAAGTTTTACCTGCACATCCACCAATATCATTTATTGTATCCGTTACTCCCGATGCGGTCTCATCTACATTGGGGAGACTGGACACCTCCTAGCAGAGTGCTTTAGGGAACATCTCTGGGACACCCGCACCATCAACCACACCACCCTGTGGCCCAACATTTCAACTCCCCCTCCCACTCAGCCGAGGACATGGAGGTCCTGGGCCTTTTTCACCGCTGCTCCCTCACCACCTGATGCCTGGAGGAAGAATGCCTCACCTTCTGTCTCGGAACACTTCAACCCCAGGGCATCAATGTGGACTTCACCAGTTTCCTCATTTCCTCTTCCCCCACCTCACCCCAGTTCCAAACTTCCAGCTCAGCACTGTCCGTATGACCTGTCCTATCGGCCTATTTTCTTTTCTACCTATCCACTCCACCCTCCTCTCTGATCTATCACCTTCATCTCACCCCCATTCACCCATTGTATTCTTTGCTACCTTCCCCCACCCTCCTCCTTGACCTATCACCTTCATCCCCACCCCCTCTTACTTATTGTTCTCTATGCGTCTTTCTCCCCACCCTCACCCTCCTCTCATTTATCTCTCCACCCTTCAGGCACTCTGCCTCTATTCCTGATGAAGGGCTTTTGCCCAAAACATTGATTTTCCTACTCCTCGATGCTGCCTGAACTGCTGTGCATTTCCAGCACCACCCTACTCCAGAATGATTAGACAAGACTGGGCTTGTGTCCATTAGAGTGTAGAAGAAGGAAGGGTGGCTTGATCGAAGTATGTAAATCTTGCAAGTTTTGATAAGGTGCACATAGAAAGCTGTTTCTTCTTAGGGGGAGTCCAGATCTGTTTAAAAATTAGACATCCCCACACTTTCAGGACAGAACCATAGAACAGTACAGCACAGTACAGGCCCTTTGGCCCTTGATGTTGTGCCAGTCTTTTATCCTACTCTAAGATCAGACTAACCTACACACCCTCCATTGTACTATCTTCCATGTGCCTACCCAAAAGTTACTTAAATGTCCCTAATGTATCTGACTCTACTGTGACTGCCAGCATTGCATTCCACACACCCACCACACTCTGTGGAGAGAACCTGCCTCTGACATCTCCCATAAATATTCCTCCAATTACCTTAAAATTATGCCCCCTCATAATTGACATTTCCACCATGGGAAAATGTCTCTGGCTTATCCACTCTATCTATACCTCTCTATGATCATGTACACCTCTATCAAGTTATGTCTCGTCCTTCTTCGCTCCAATGAGAAAAGCCCTAGCTCCCTCAACCTTTCTTCATAAGACATGCCCTCCTATCCAAGCAGTATCCTGGTAAATCTCCTCTGCACCCTCTCTCATGCTTCCATACCTTTCCTATAATGAGGCGACCAGAACTGAACACAATATTCCAAGTGGTCTAACCAGGGTTCAATAGAGCCGCAGCATAATCTTGCGGCTCTTAAACCTAATCCCCTGCTAATGAAAGCCAACACACCATACACCCGCTTAACACTCTTTCAACTTGGGTGGCAACTTTCAGCGATCTGTGGGCGTGGATCCCAAGGTCCCTCTGTTCCTCCACACTGCTAAGAATCCTGCCTTTAACCCTGTAATCTGCATTCAAAATTGACCTTCCAAAATGAATCACTTCACACTTTTCCAGGTTGAACTCAATCTGCCTTCTCAGGCCAGCTCTGCATTCTGTCAATGTCATGTTGCAACCTACAACAGTTCTCCACACTATCCACAATTCCACGATCCTTTGTGTCATCGGCAAACTTACTAACCCACCCTTCCAAATTCTTCATCCAAGTCATTTTTAAAAAGCACAAAGAGCAGAGGTAGCAGAACAGATCCCTGTGGAACACCACTGGTCACCGAGCTCCAGGCTGAATACTTTCCATCTACCAGCACCCTCTGTCTTCTATGGGCCAGACACACCTGTCTCTCCAGATAGACAGGTATCCCTGTATCCCATGCCTCCTTACTTTCTGAATGAGCCTATCATGGGAAACCTTATCAAACGCCTTCCTAAAACCCATATACACCACACCCACTGGTCGACGTTCTTCAATGCATTTTGTCACATCCTCAAAGAATTCAATCAGGCTTGTGAGACATGACCTGACCCTCTCAAACTATGATCAAACTATGTTTCTCCCAATAATCATAAATCCTGTCTGTCAGAATTCTCTCCAATACTTTGCTCAGCACTGACGTAAGATTGATTAGTTTGTAATTCCCAGAGTTATCCCTTTTCCCTTTCTTGAACAAATGAATAATATTTACCATTGTCCAATCATCTGTCACTATTCCAGTGGACAGTGAGAATGCAAAGATCACCACTAAAGGTGCAGCGATCTCTTCCCTCGCTTCCTGTAGTTTACCTGGGGTATATTCCATCTGGCCCAGGGAATTAATCTATCCTTATGTTTTTCAAAATTTTCAGCACATCCTCCTCCGAACATCAACCTGTTCTGGCATCTCAGTCTGTTTGACACTGTCCTCAGAAATGTCAAGGTCCCTCTCAGTAGTGAATACTGAAGCAATGTATTCATTAAGGATCTCCCCTATCTCCTCCAACTGCAGATGCAAGTTCACTCCACCATCCCTGATCGGTCCCCACCCTCACTCTGGCCATCACCTTGTTCCTCACATAAGTGTAAAACGTCTTGGGGTTTTCCTTAATCCTACCCACGAAAGCTTTGCCATGCTCCTTTCTGGCTCCCCTAAGTCCACTCTTCAGTTCCTTCCTGGCTACCTTGTAACTTTCTAAAGCCCTGTCTGATCCTTGCCTCCTCAACCTTAAGTAAGTTTCCTTCTTCCTTTTGACTAGATGCTCCACATTCCTTATCACCCAAGGTTCTTTCAACCTGCCATCCCTTCCTTGCCTCAGTGGGACAAACCTGTCCAGCACTGTCAGCAGATGCTTCCTAAACAACCTCCACATTTCTGTTGTGCATTTCCCTGAGAACATCTGTTCCCAGTTTAGGTGCCCAGTTCCTGTCTAATAACATTGTAATTCCCCCTCCCTCAATTAGATATTTTCCCATTCCATCTGCTCCTATCTCTCTCCCTGACTATAGTAAAGATCATGGAGTTCTGATCACTATCACCAAAATGCTCTCACACCGAGAGATCTGACGCCTGACAAAGTTCATTGCCAAGCACCAAATCCAATATGGCCTCCCAGGGAAGAAATTTTCTTTTTCTCCCAGATGGTGTGGTACTTTAGAACTCTATGTTTCAGAACGTGATGGAAATGTGCTCATAGAGTCTGTCACAAAGTTGGTCCATTTTTTTCGAAACGCTGTTCCTTTTTCTCAAGGATATTGTGTCCTTTTCTTTCAGAAGGGTCATAAAACTGTCCCGGTTTCGATTAGACTGGTCAGATACAGAGATGAAAAGGATTTTGAGAGACCTTTTGTTTATGTGAAAACAGATGAGACTTCAGGCCAAAACCGTCATGTTTTAGAAGTGACCTGTATAATGGAAGGAAAGTGGTCAGCTGTCTAGCTGAGTAGTTCAGTCCAGAACTAGTTGGGAGTTCAACAGTAAGCTGTGAGGAAACAGGCTCTCTCTCTTTCTGTCATTCTAACTTCAACCTGTAAGCATCTGATCCATTTTTTAACTGTTTATTTAAAGAGGGTTCATTTATTGGGACTGTTCTATATATTCAGAACAGCAAAATTAAGTCTAGTTTGGATAGACTGAGTTCTGTAGGAGTTCTTTATTCTGTTCTTTGTGTTTCATTGTGTAATTTTGGGAATAAATTTTAGTCTATTTTAAAACCTGGTAGTTAACCTCGCTAATTTACTCTGGGTAATTTTCACTATACACTTACCGAAACAAATCGCCAAGTTATGGTCTGGGCTGCCTGCTTAAGAATGTTTTGAGTGGTCCGGCCAACTCCATAACAGACTGGGGGCTCTTTGCAGGATTTTAAGCAGCAAGTGGTAGGTGCTAGTGTCTTTATTTTGGGTATTGGTTTGGTTGGGTAGGCAAAGATTGTGATAGGAATGACTCTTTCAGTCGCCAAAATTTTTCTGGATGTGGATGCGGTGACTTTGGAAGTTGTGCATAAAGTGAATATGACCAAGCTGCAGAAATTAGCAGGGGAGCTGTATTGGACCTGCCTGCTTCTGTGAGTAATGGAGAGATAATTACAGCAGCAGATCAGCATTTAAACTTGCTGGAGAGACCATCAGAATCTGTGGTGATGGCAAAAATTCAATTGCAAATGTAGCAGCTTGAGTTAGAGGGGAGAGATAAGGAAAGAGCAGCAGAAATGAAACAGTTTGAGTTACAATTAAAACCAGAAGAGAAAGAAGGGCTTTAGCAGAAGAGAAAGAGAAAGAGAGAACTTTTGATCTTCAGAAACTGACACTTAAAAAGGAAAGTCAAATTAAAAGGCTTGAGATAAAGGCTGAAGGCAAGTCTCATGAGGAAGAGAGCAAGGATGAGCAACCCCATGGTGAGCGAAAGCCTGATGAGAAATTGTTTAAGTATGTTCAAGCATTGCCTAAATTTGATGAGAAAGGATGTGGAAGCTTTTTTCATCTCATTTGAAAAAGTGACTAAACAAATGCAGTGGCTATGTGGGTTTTGTTGATCCAAATGAAACTTGGAGGTCGGGCTAGTGAGGTATTCACATCACTATCAGAGGAGGTATCTGGGGAGTATGAGCAGATGAAAAAAGCCATTTTAAGTGCATCTGAGCTTTTACCAGAAGCCAACAGACAACATTTCATGAATCTAAGGAGGGACCCTGGTCACACCTATATTGAGTTTGAAAGGATCAAACAGAGGAATTTCGATAGATGGATAAGAAGTTTAAAAACTGAGAAGTTTAAAAACTGAGCAAACCTCTGATAGCCTTAGAGAGGTAATTATTTTGGAGGAATTTAAAAAGTCACTGCCTGAAGTAGTGTGAACTCATGTGGAAGAGCAGGGAGTTAAAATAGCGAGGTTAGCAGCTGATGTGGCTGATGGTTATGAGCTGGTCCATAAAACATGGTGTGGCTTCTAGAATCGATTTCCATAAGACCATAAGACATAGGAATGGAAGTAAGGCCATTTGGCCCATCGAGTCCACTTTACCATTTAATCATGGCTGATGGGCATTTTAGCTCCACTTAACCGCACTCTCCCCGTAGCCGTTAATTCCTTGCGAGATCAAGAATTTTTCAATCTCTGCCTTGAAGACATTTAACGTCTCGGCCTCCACTGTGCTCCATGGCAATGAATTCCACAGGCCCACCACTCTCTGGCTGATGAAATATCTCCTCATTTCCGTTCTAAATTGACCCCCTCTAAGGCTGGTCTTATGGGTCCTAGTCTCCCCGCCTAATGAAAACAAATTCCCAGCAACCACCCTTTCTAAGCCATACATTATCTTGTAAGTTTGTATGTGATCTCCCCTCAACCTTCTGAACTCTAATGAATACAATCTCAGGATCCACAGCTGTTCATCATATGAAATTTCAGTCCATGAGTGATAGAAATCAGGGCAGAGACATCCTTACGGGCAAAGGGAAAGGTAGATCTCAGTGAAGATCACAAGGATAACTTACCACAGGGTAAAAAAGAGACCCTTGAGGGGGACAAAGAAGTTAAAAAGCTCCTGTGTTTTCATTGTAATAAAGTGGGCCACACAAAATCACAGTGTTGGTGGGCTAGGAGAAAGCCAGATGTAGGAAAACCAGACAAGCCTGGGAGTTTTGTTGGACTAGTAACACAAAGCACAAGGGAAGTTAGACAACTGCCTCAGAGTGTGCAAGATTATCAGAGGCTGATTACAGAGCAAGTGCCAGATCTGCTTCAAAAGCATACATGCAAGGGTAAAGTTTATTCACATAAGCCAGGAGTAGCAGGTAAAGAGGTTCCAATACTCAGGGACACAGGATCCGCTCAGTCTGTAATGCTGAAGGATGAAGAGATATGTACTCCTGAGGGACTATTGCCAGAAAAGGGACTGGTAACAGGAATTCATGGTGAGACAAAAAAGTGCTCAATTATATAAAATGAGGAGAGAGAGTCCAGAGCTGAAAATGTGTTGCTGGAAAAGCGCAGCATTCAAGGAGCAGGAGAATCGATGTTTCGGGCATGAGCCCTTCTTCAGGAATGAGGAAAGTGTGTCCAGCAGGCTAAGATAAAAGGTAGGGAGGAGGGACTTGGGGGAGGGGCTTTGGAAATGCGATAGATGGAAGGAGGTCAAGGTGAGGGTGATAGGCCAGAGTGGGGGTGGGTGCGGAGAGTTCAGGACAAAGATTGCAGCTTAGGAAGGTGGTGCTGAGTTCGAAGGATTTGCTTGAGACAAGGTGGGGGGAGGGGAAATGAGGAAACTGGAGAAATCTAAGTTCATGGGTACCCGCATGGGCCCCAGCTATGCCAACCATGGGCACCCGGATGGACCCCAGCTATGCCTGCCTCTTTGTAGGATATGTGGAACAGTCCATCTTCCGCAGCTACACTGGCACCGACCCCCACCTTATCCTCCGCTACATCGATGACTGTATCGGCGCTGCCTCGTGCTCCAATGACGAGGTTGAACAGTTCATCCACTTTACCAACACCTTCCATCCCGACTTCAAATTTACCTGGACCGTCTCAGACTCCTCCCTCCCCTTCCTAGACCTTTCCATTTTATCTCGGATGACCGAATCAACACGGACATTTACTATAAACCGACCAACTTCCACAGCTACCTAGACTACACCTCCTCCCACCCTGCCCCCTGTAAAGTGCCATTCGATATTCCCAATTCCTTCATCTCTGCTGTATCTGTTCCCAGGAGGACCATTTCCAATATCGTACAACCCTGATGGCCTCCTTCTTCAAAGACCGCAATTTCCCCCCAGACGTGATCGATGATGCCCTCCACCGCATCTCCTCCACTTCTCGCTCCTCTGCCCTTGAGCCCCGCCCCTCCAATCGCCACCAGGACAGATCCCCACTGGTCCTCACCTACCACCCCACCAACCTCCATATACATCGTATCATCCGTCGTCATTTCCGCAACATCCAAATGGACCCCACCACCAGAGGTATATTTCCCTCCTCTCCCCTATCAGCGTTCCGAAAAGACCACTCCCTCCGTGACTCCCTCGTCAGGTCCACACCCCCCACCAACCCAACCTCCACTCCCAGCACCTTCCCCTGCAACCGCAAGAAATGCAAAACGTGCGCCTACACCTCCCCCCTTACTTCCCTCCAAGGCCCCAAGGGATCCTTCCATATCCACCACAAATTCACCTGCACCTCCACACACATCATCTATTGCATCCGCTGCACCCGATGTGGCCTCCTCTATATTGGGGAGACAGGCCGCCTACTTGCGGAACGTTTCAGAGAACACCTCTGGGATACCCGGACCAACCAACCCAACCACCTCGTGGCTCAACACTTCAACTCCCCCTCCCACTCCACCAAGGACATGCAGGTCCTTGGACTCCTCCATCGCCAGACCATAGCAACATGACGACTGGAGGAAGAGCCATCTTCCACATAGGAACCCTCCAACCACAAGGGATGAACTCAGATTTCTCCAGTTTCCTCATTTCGCCTCCCCCCACCTTGTCTCAGTCAAATCCTTCGAACTCAGCACCGCCTTCCTAACCTGCAATCTTCTTCCTGACCTCTCCGTGCCCACCCCCCACTCTGGCCTATCACCCTCACCTTGACCTCCTTCCACCTATCTCATTTCCAATGCCCCTCCCCCAAGTCCCTCCTCCCTACCTTTTATCTTAGCCTGCTGGACACACTTTCCTCATTCCTGAAGAAGGGCTTATGCCCGAACATCGATTCTCCTGCTCCTTGGATGCTGCCTGACCTGCTGCGCTTTTCCAGCAACACATTTTCAGCTCTGATCTCCAGCATCTGCAGTCCTCACTTTCTCCTCAAGACAGTCCAGAGAAGAGTAAAGAATTTGTGCTGGGGGTACTGGACAAACTCTCAGCTCCAGGAATACAATTTGTCCTTGCAAATGATATAGCTGATTCACTGTTAGGTGTGCTGCCTACTCTAGTTGAAAAGCCAGTGGAGACGCAGGCAACGGAAGACATGGAGAATGTTGATCCAGGAATTTTCCCTGATTGTGTGATCGCAAGATCACCAAGGCAGAAGTTGAAGCAGGACAGAGCAAAAGGCACAGATAAGGAAGCTGACATAGCTTTATCTGAGACATCTTTTGATCAGATAAGTGGGACAGTGCAGGAGCAAATAGATAAACATGCAAGTATCTTTAGCTCTGCTAAGGTGATTAAATTACAGTAGTTGTATCAAAAGGCATATACAGAGCAGGCAAGTGAATGCATCCCTGTATGTTATTACTTAACAAATGATGTTTTAATGAGGAAATGGAGACCATTACACATTCAAGCAGATGAGAAATGGGCAGAAATTCATCAAATTGTTTTGCCAGTATGGTATAGGAAGGAGGTGCTGCAAGTGGCGTATGAGCTACCACTTGGAGGTCATTGAGGGGGGTGAGGAAAACACAGGCTAAAATACAAAGACATTTTTACTAGCCTAGACTACACAAGGATGGAGTTGAATTTTGCCAGACGTGTCATTCTTGTTAGCTAATCGGAAAACCCACAGGCAGTAATAAAACCTGCACCTTTAATACCTATTCCAGCATTTGGGGAACCCTTCACAAGAGTCAATTGATTGTGTTGGTCCACTGCCTCAAACAAAAGTCAGAGTAAGTATTTATTAACAATAATAGATGTGTCGATTAGATTTCCAGAGGCAATCACACTACACAACATCACAACAAAAAGGTTTGTAGAAAAACTACTTCAATTTTTTACTAGATATGGACTTCCATAAAGTCAGATTAAGGATCAAACTTCACATCCAAACTATTCAAGGATGTTATGGATGACTTGGGAATAAAGCAATTCCAATCTACTGTGTACCATCTGGAATCGCAGGGAGCGCTAAAGAGATGTAATCAAGCATTAAAGAGCATGTTGAGGGCTTATGGTAAGGATTATCCAGATGATTGGGATTGGGATAAGTATTTGTACTTTTTGCGATCAGAGATGCACCAAATGAATTGACAAAATTCAGCCTATTTGAATTAATTTTTGGGCATGAAGTAAGAGGACTGTTAACATTTATTAAGGAGAAATTAGTAAGTCAGAATTCAGAGACTACCCATTTAGACTATGTGTCAAATTTTAGAGAACGATTAAATAGAGCTGGAGAGTTGGCTGGGCAGCATTTAAAAGTATCACAGCTACAATGAAACAGGAAGCAGATAAGAAATCATAAATTCACAATTTTGTAATTGGGGATAATGTTACTTCCAGTGATGGGTGAGCCTTTAAAAGCAGGGTTTAGTGGACTGTATCACATTGAGAAGAAATTGAGTGAGGTGAACTACTTGATAAGAACTTGGAACAGGAAGAAATCTCACAGAGTGTGTCATGTGAATATGCTCAATAGGTGTTTTGATAGGGAAGGAAAGCAAGAGGAGACGGTGTTAATGATTACAGCACAGAAGGAAGAAACAAGTTCCGAGGATTCTGAATTGGACATTCCTCAAATCAAATTGGACAATGAGGAAGTTGTCAAAAATTGGGATAAATTATTAAGTTATCTTCCACAAGAAAATCAAAATGACCTAAAAGAGTTATTACTATCACATGGGGAGATATGTGAAAATAAACTGGGAAGTACTAACCTAATTGTGCATGATGTAGAGATAGGGGATGCTGTTCTGATTAAGCAACATCCTTATAGGCATAACCCTCAAAAGTTGACTCAGGTTCAGAAGGAGATAGACCACATGCTCCAAGATGGCACAAGCAAAGTGAGTTACAGTGACTGGAGCTTACCCAGAGTCATGGTGCCAAAGCCAGACTATGTTATGTGTGGACTATCGCAAAGTCAAGGTCTTTACAAAAACTGATGCATATTCAATTCCATGGTTGGAGGACTGTGTCGATAAAGTGTGACAAGCAATTTGCATTTCTAAGTTAGACTTGCTTAAAGGCTACTGGCAAGTACTTCTGAGCTTTTATAATGTCAAATGGACTATATCAGTTCAAAGATATGTCTTTTGGTATGAAAAACGCTCCAGCCACATTTCAGAGACTGACTAATAAGGTCATTGCCAGGCTACACAGTTGTGTTATTTACATTGATGCCCTGGTGGTTTTTAGTCACTCATGGAAGGAACATTTTCAGCATTTATCGGACTTGTTCATTCGCCATGGGAGGGCAGACTTGTGGTAAACCTGGCTAAAAGTGAATTTGCCAAAGCCCAAGTCACCTTCCTGGGCCATGTTATTGAACATGGACAAATGGCCCCACGGGATGCGGAAATGAAAGTAATTTGGGAATTTCCCACACTGTCGATGAAAAAAGCAAAACTACAGTTCTTGGGGGTTGAGTGGATTTTACCAAAAGTTTGTGCTGAACTTTAGCCATGAATTGTTAAAAAAGGGCAAGAAGTTCCAGTGGACAGCAGACTGTCAAAAGGCATTTGACAGCCTAAAGACGGTGTTACCCACTGCCCCGGTATTAGCCACACCGGATTACATGAAGCCTTTCAAGGTGGCTGTTGATGCCATTGATGAGGGTGTCAGCGCAGTGCTCCTGCAGGAGGATGACGAGGGAATAGAAAGACCCATCGGGTATTTTTCCAGGAAGTTGAACGTTCATCAACAGAAATATTAAACGGTGGAGAAAGAGAATTTAAGCTTGGTGTTGACATTCCAACATTTCAGTGTTTATATTACCCCCAATGCATCTGAGACAATCGTCTACAATGATCATAATCCATTGACATTTGTGGAAAAATGCCAGATTGTTTAGATGGAGCTTGTTGTTGCAGCCATTCAATTTGACAACTGTGCATCTGGCAGGTCGGGCAAGTGTGATTGCTGATGCATTGTCGAGAGTCAAATGTGGGTGTGCCGTGGCCTGGATTTGCGTGTGGTTGTGCAGGTTTGCATGGGAATAGCTAGTATAGTGTATATGTCTGTTTTATACTACTAACCAGTGTGTTATTGAAGGGTTTTAAAAAGAAAGCCATCTTTTGGCATTGATGGTTCATTTTTTTTAAGGAGGGAGGTGTCACAAAGCTGGTCCCTTTTCCCTAAAAGCTGTTCCTTTTCTCAAGGATACTGTGTCCTTAAATCTTTTCAGAGAGGTTATAAAACTGTCCCAGTTCCAATTAGACTGGTCTGAATCAGACCTGAAAAGGATTCTGAGAGGCCCTTTTGTTTTATGTAAACAGATGAGACTTCAGGGCAAAGTGGTCATGTTTTAGAAGGGAAGTGGTCAGCTCTCTAGCTGAGCGGTTCAGTCCAGAACAAGTTGGGAGTTCAGCAGTGAGCTGTGTGGCAACAAGCTCTGTCTCTCTTTTTCTGCCCTTCTAACTTCAACCTGGAAGCATCTGTTCCATTTGTTTCCTGTTTTTTTAAGCGGGATTTGCTTATTGGGACTGTCGTGTATATTCGGAACAGCATAATAAAGTCTAGTTTGGATAGTCTGAGTTCTGTCGGGGTTCTTTATTCTGTTCTATGTTTTTCATTGTGTAATTTTGTGAATACATTTTTGTCTGATTTAAAACCTGGTAGTCAACCTCACTAATTTACTCTGGGTAATTTTCACTGTACACTTACCGAAACAAGTTGCAAAGTTATGGTCTGGTCTGCTTACTCGAGAATGTTTTGAGTGGACTGGCCTAGTCTATAACAAGTCGCAGCATTTTGGAACTGTACAGCATGGAAACAGACTCTTTGGTCCAACGTATCCATGCTGACCAGGCATCCTAAATTCATCTACTTCCATTTTCCAGCATTTAGCCTATATCCCTCTCAACCCTTCCTGTTCACATGTCCATCCAGATGCCTTTTAAATATTGTAACTGTACAGCCTCCACCACTTGCTCTGGCAACTCATTCCATACACACACCATCCTCAGTGTGAAGTCCAGAAATGCTTTAAACTACACAGTACAAGCAGTCAGCTGTGCAGGTTCACTGCTCCTTTTGCTCACCTCCCACGCGGTATCTGCTCTCCCTCTTGTTACAAAGCGCAGTTGTTTTGATCCTTTATTTCAAAGTTCCAAAACAAAACTACAGCTTAGAAAACAGTAATTACTCTCCAGGAAATCAGCTCCAACACTGAAAAAAAAAACCATGAAAGAAGAGCAGCTCTTATAGTCACAATTTTCACCCATCCTCCATCTTGGATTACCCAACGTCTTGAAAAGTTTGAGAAACGAATGATAACCTTGTTCTGTCTGTACAGCTATTGGTAATCCATAACGAGTAAAAATAAGAGTTAGTTTTTCTAACAGTGCTTTAGTTTCAAGTGTCTTCAAATGTATGACTTCTGAAAATCTGCGGTTGGTAAATTTGTGAATGAACAGAATAATTTACAGTGGAAATGTGGATTGCGCGGGAGGATGTTGCAGGTTACAGAGGGACGAAGATGAGCTGCAGAGCTGAGCTGAGAGGTGGCAAATGGCATTTAATGCAGAAATGTGTGAGGGATTCACTTTGGAAGGAGTAATAGGAATACAGAGTAGTGGGCTAATTGTAAGATTCTTGGTAGTGTGGATGAGCAGAGATCTCGGTGTCCATGTACACAGATCTTGAAAGTTGCCACCCAGATTGATAGGGTGTACGGTGTTTTAGCTTTTATTGGCAGAATGATTGTGTTTCAGAGCCATAAGGTCATGTTGCAACCATACAAAACTCTATTGCGGTTAAGAGGTGACTTAATAGAGACATACAAGATGATCAGAAGATTAGATTGGGTGGACAGTCAGAGCCTTTTTCCTCGAATGGTGATGGCTAGCATGAGGGGACATAGCTTTAAATTGAGGGGTGATAGATATAGGACAGATGTCAGAGGTAGTTTCTTTACTCAGAGTAGTAGGCGCATGGAATGTCCTGCCTGCAACAGTAGTCGATTCGTTAACTTTAAGGGCATTTAAATCGTCATTGGATAAACATATGATGATTATGGAATAGTGTAAGTTAGATGGGCTTCAGATTGGTTTTATGGATCAGCGCAACTTCGAAGGCCAAAGGGCCTCTACTGCACTGTATGTTCTATCTTCTATGTTCTGTTAATCAAGTTATTATATATCCATAACTCTAGAGACTGTGTCTCTAGGGTTCTTGTGGTGCAATAAGTATCTGTGTTCAAGTCTGACCTGTAACTAGACCCCACACTTATACACATGCTCTTTTTGGTGATGGTTCTATATACTCTACTGACACTCACCTGAGTGATTCTTCATAAACTGATGCAGGTTTGATTTGAACTTGACATTTTGCCACTAACCCGACACACGGCATAGTTTTACAGAACTGTATGACATGAGGTCCTTGCCATTTGGAAAATGCTTGTTTATTAATGATTGGGTTTTCCATATTTCTATATATCTTGCTTTTATAATTTAATGTGTTACCCACATTATCGCTTCATGATATCTAGGTGATATTATCATCCACTGAGCAACTGTCCAACTATCATCAGGTTTCCATTTTTAGCGTACTAACATTACAGAACTCATTCAGTCTCAACTTCAGAACAGACTGATTCTAACTAAGCAAGTGTAGACCACTCAGCCCCTCAAACCTGCTCTGCTAATCAAACGGAATAGGGTTAATCTGTTTGTGTTTTGAATTGCACATTCCCATCAATCCTAAATATTCCTTGCAAGAATCTACCCAACTCCACCCGTAAAGAATTCAGTGAGTCAGTGAAGAAGGCATTTGGCACATTTGCTATTATTGGTCAGTGCATTAAATATAAGTTCACAAGTACAGCACGTAGTGTCCTTGAGACCCTTCAGTAAAAGGAGAGGGCGAATCCTATTGAGCAGTTCCCTGAGCAGACTGTCAAAGCCATTTGGCAGATTGCCTCATCGCCAGAACTTTCTAACAAGCACCAAGACATGGCTTGGCTGGTGGTGAGAAGGGCTCTGCCTGTGAGATCCTTTATGCACGCCCAGACTCTCTCCCGCACTGCACGCTGCCCTTGAAGTGGCTGTGGGGGGGACGAGACTGTCACACACCTCCTTCTGGAATGTGTCTATGCAGAAGAAGTCTGGAGAGGAATGCAATGGTGTTTGTCGAGATTCGTTCCGAGCAGCGCCTTGACACAGGACTCGGTGCTCTACGGTCTGTTCCCCAGGACGCACACCGAGATGAACATCAACTGTGCCTGGAGGATCATCAGCTCAGTGAAGGACGCTCTCTGGGTGGTCCGAAGCCTGTTGATCTTCCAGCTGAAGGAGTTGACCCCGACTGAGTGTTGCAGACTGGCACATTCCAAGGTCCAGGACTACGTGTTGAAGAACATGCTGAAGCTTGGGGCAGCTGCCGCTAAGGCGCAGTGGGGAAAAACCATCGTGTAATGTCTGCCTGCCTAAGCACAGGGGACTGACGCAGTAAGGGGGCTCCGCTGACCCCCCAGCTAAATATATGGATGGTAATCGTACAGACTGGTATATATGACTGATTACTCTGTCTCTGTATGCAAAGAAATGGAATGTTTATGTATGTATGGAATGACCAATTATACAGATCATCAAAATATTTTATGAATAAAATATATTTTTGAAATATAAAAAAAATTCACAACTACATAAGATATAGGAACATAGGTCATTCGGCCCATCGAGTCTGCTCTGCCATTCGATCATGACTGATATGCTCCTCACTCCCATTTTCCTGCCTTTTCTCCATATCCCTTCAAGCCATTACCAATAAAATACTTGTCCAACTTTATCTTAAATTTATTCACTGTCCCAGCATCTACCGCACTTTGGGGAAGCGAATTCCACAGATTCACAACCCTTTGGGAGAAGTAGTTTCTCCTCAACTCTATCTTAAATTTGCTACCCCTTATCCTAAGATTGTGACTTCTCATTCTAGAATGCCCCACAAGAGGAAGCATCTGCTCCATGACTATTTTATCCACACCTTTTATCATCTTGAATACCTCAATATGATCTCCCCTCATTCTTCTAAATTCCAGTGAGTATAGGACTAAACCAGGAGATGGGGTGTCATGTTTGGTCAGTATAGGATATTGGTGAATCCATGCTGCATTCGATTCTGTCCTCCCTGATAATGGAAAAATGTTGTTAACCTTGAAAGGGTTCAGAAAAGATTTAAAAAGATGTTGCTAGGGTTTGAGGGTTAGAGCCATAGGGAGAGGCTGAATAGGCTGAGGCTATTTCCCTGGAGTATCGGAGGTTGAGGGGTGACCTTATAAAGGTTTATAAAATCATGAGCGGTATGGATAGGGTGAAAATCCAAGGTTTTTTTTTCCCCCAGGGTAGGGGAGTCCTAAACTGGAGGGCATTGATTTAAGGTTAGAGAGGAAAGGTTTAAAAGGAACTTAAGGGACAACGTTTTCACACAGAGGGTGGTGTGTTTATGGAATGAGCTGCCAGAGGAAGTGGTGGAGGCTGGTACAATTACAACGTTTAAAAGGCATTTAGATCAGTATATGAATAGAAAGGGTTTAGAGAGATATGGACCAAATGCTGGCAAATGTGGTTTGGATTCTTGTTATTTGCTAGAAATATTCCCCAAATGAATACAGAGGAATCTTCATTTTCCGGCATTTGATTATCCGAATATCGGATTATCCAGCAAGATCGCAAGGTCCTGATACTTGGCTAAACAATGTTATCTGGCATTCGATTATCCAGAATTCAATTAACTGACCGAAATACTCCCCGGCTGTGTCCTTCGGATAATTGAGGTTCGTCTGTATATTTCTAGGTCAAGCAAAATATTTGAGATAGAAAGGTAAGCCATCAATTCTGGATTATGTGTCCATATAATTAGCATACTAACCTTCATTGCTCAGATCATTGAGTTTAGGAGTTGGAATGTTATGTTGAAGTTTTACAGGATGTTGCTGAGCCCACTTCTGGACTACTGTGTCCAGTTCTAGTCCCCCTATTATAGGAAGGGTATTATTAAAGCTTGGGAATGTTCAGAAGAGACTTACTCAGATCTTGCCAGGAACGAAGGGTTTGAGTTTAGATTCCCTACAGTATTGAAACATGCCCTTCGGCCCAACAAGTCCACATCAACCCTCTGAAGAGTAACCCACCCAGACCCAGTCCTCTACCCTACATTTACCCCTGACTAATGCATCTAACACTATGGGCAATTTAGCATGGCCAATTCACTCGATCTGAATATCTTTGGATTGTGGGAGAAAACACACAGACAATTGCCTGAGGTGGGAATCGAAACCGGGTCCCTGGCACTGTGAGGCAACAGTGCTAACCAGTGAGCCACCATGCTGCTCCTTATTGGAACAGGCTAGATAGGCTGAGAATTCTTTCAATGGAGGTTGAGGGGTGACCTTATAGAGGTTTATAAAATCATAAGGGGTACAGATAAGGTAAATGGAAGGTGTCGTTTCCCTTGGGTGGGGAATTTCAAGACTAAGGAACATATTTCTGAGGTGAGAGGAGAAAGATTTAATAAAGACATGACAGCAATTGTTTTACACAGAGAGTAGTTTGTGTGTGCAATGAGCTTCCAGAGGAAGTGATGGATGTGGGTACAATTACAATATTTAAAAGACATTTGGATAAGTTCATGAATGCGAAATGTTTGCTGGGATATGGGCCAAGATCAGGCAGGTGGGACTTGTTTACAAATTGGGATTATGGTTGGCATGGACTGGTTGGACAGAAGGGTCTATTTCCATGCTTTATGACTCGATGATTATGACTCTCTATTCCAGAGACAGTCATACAAAATAGCACAGGAGTGTTTCAAAACATCACAAGCAAAGATGAAAGAACTGACAGACAGATATGCTGAAGCCAGAACATTTCTGACAGATGAAATGTTAGTATTATTAGAAACAGAAAGTGCTGGAAAACACTTAGCAGGTCTGGCAGCATCTGTGGCAAGAGTTAATATTTCGAGGTCAGTATGACTCTTCTTCAGAACTGCAAAGAGCTGGAAAATGCTGTATTTTCATTGTGTAGACAGAGGAGTGGGAGGAGCAAGTAGGGGAGATTATGAGAGTGTCCAGATCAAAAGGCAGATTAGTGGTAAAGGAGTGAATAAGGTCTCTTTTCAAGGACAGAAGTCACACGATAACAAATTATAGTCCAACAGGCCTATTTGAAATCACATGCTTTCGGAGCGCTTCTCCTTCATCTGGTGCAATTAACTTAGACTTTATCTGAAGAAGGAGGCATGCTCTAAAAGCTTGTGATTTCAAATATACCTGTTCAACTATAACCTGGCACCATGTGAGTCCAACACTGGCACCTCCGTTTCCAGGAAGAGGCAGCATCGGCCTCTCACTGGCCTTCCTGATGGGACCTTGCACTGCCTCAACTAGACTCCGTCACTAAGTGTAAGCTAGGAAATAACAGTAAAGAACCATATAGAAATAAAACCCGGGAAATGAGGATGGGATTGAGAGTAGGGGATGAGGCAGAAATCATTTTATTAAATCTTAAGAAGTCAAAATGGTTGAGACACCAAATATTCTAAGGTGTACTGTCAATGCTAGATCGTTAGTTTGGTTGTAATTATGATTCACCAGCATCTCCCTCTAACTGGAAACTCCTACACAGATCTTGAAAAAGTCAAATCCTTAAGGTTTCTGTGTGTACACAGACTTATAAACAAATTTAAAAACCCACACATTTAAGTGAAAATGTGTAGAAAATAGAAAAATCTGAGTGGTCATTGTTTTCACATGATGAAATAATTAATTTAAATGAAGCCACCTGCCTGTCTACACCTGAAATTAAATCCCAAAGGAATTGGAGGCTAGACATCCTGCCCATAAAGAGTTACAAGCCAATCAGAAGGTTATATTTTATTCATTCATATTATTTGGTCACTGTTTGAACTTATTGCCTTATCCTTAATTGTCTGGACAAAGCTGGTGAACTGCCTCTTGGACTGTTGTGGTCCTCACGATGTAGATTGACCCAAGAATGTTCTAGGGAGGAAGTTTCAGGATTTTGAAACATAGGCACTTAAGGAACTGCATATACTTCCAAGTGAATGATTTGCAAGGGAAATTGCAGGTAGTGATGTTCCCATGTGTCTTTGACCATTGTCCTTCGAGATGGAAGTGGTCATGAATTGGAAGGTGTTGTGTGAGGAGCCATGGTGAATGTCTGCAGTGCATCTTCTAGATGGTACACGTCGCTGCTACTGAGTGTCAGTGGTGGAGAGAGTGAATGCTTGTGGATATGGTGTCAGTCAAATGGGCTGCTTTGGCCTGGATGATGACAAGTTTCTTGAGTGCTGTTGAAGCTGCACTGATCTGTGCAAGTGGGGAGCATTCCATCACATTTCTGACTTGTACCTTGTAGATAGGCTTTGCGGTGACAGGAGGTGAGTCACTTGCTGAAGAATTCTCAGCCTCTGATCTGCTTATGAACCCATATTGTTTTTAATGGCTGGTTCAGTTCAATTTCTGGTAAATGGTAAACAACAGGATGTTGAGAGTGAGGGATTCAACAATGGTGTTGCCATTGAATGTCAAGGTTAGATTCTCTTTTGTTCGAGATAGTCATTGTGAGGTGCGAATGTTACTTGCCACTTGTCAGCTCAAACCCAGATATTGGCCACGGTCTTGTTGGATTTGGAGATGAGTTGCTTTAGAATCTGAGGAGTTGTCAAGGGTGATAGGCATTACACAGTCATCAGTGAATGTCCCCCACTTCTGACCTTCTACTGGGGGAAGGTCATTAACGATGTAGCTATGATTGATGGTGTTCATGACCATACCCTGAGGAACTTCTGCAGAGAGACACAAAATTAAGATGACTGACCTGGATTATAAATGACCTGGATGAGGATGGGTGAGTAAATTTGCAGACGACACCAAGGTCGGTGGAGCTGTGGATAGTGACGAAGGATGTAGTAGGTTGCAGAGAGACATAGATAGAATGCAGAGCTGGGCTGAGAGGAGGCAAATGGAGTTTAATGTGGACAAGTGTGAGGTGATACACTTTGGACGGATTAATCAGAATGCAAAGTACTGGGCTAATGGTAAGATTCTTGGGAGTGCAGATGAGCAGAGAGATCTCGGTGTCCATGTACACAGATCCCTGAAAGTTGCCACCCAGATTGACAGGGTTGTTCAGAAGGCATACAGTGCTTTGGCCTTTATTAATAGAGGGATTGAGTTCCGGAACCAGCAGGTTATGTTGCAGCTGTACAAAGGTCTGGTACGGCCACACTTGGAGTATTGTGTACAGTTCTGGTCACTGCATTACAAGAAGGATGTGGAAGCTTTGGAAAGGGTGCAGAGGAGACTTACTAGGATGTTGCCTGGTACGGAGGGAAGTTCTTACGAGGAAAGGCTGAGGGCCTTGCGGCTGTTCTCGTTAGAGAGAAGAAGGTTGAGAGGTGACTTAATAGAGACATACAAGATAATCAGAGGGTTAGATAGGGTGGACAAGGAGAGCCTTTTTCCAAGTATGGCAACGGCAAACACAAGGGGACACAACTTTAAAGTGAGGGATGATAGGTATAAGACAGATGTTAAAGGTAGTTTCTTTACTCAGAGAGTAGCAAGGGTATGGAATGCTTTGCCTGCAACGATAGTAGATTCGCCAACTTTAAGTCCATTTAAGTCGTCATTGGACAAGCATATGGACACATATGGAATAGTGTAGGTGGGATGGGCTTCAGATTAGCATGGTAAAAACAATGACTGCAGATGCTGGAAACCAGATTCTGGATTAGTGGTGCTGGAAGAGCACAGCAGTTCAGGCAGTATCCGAGGAGCAATAAAATTGATGTTTCAGGCAAAAGCCCTTCATCAGGAATAGAGGCAGAGTTGAAGGGTGGAGAGATAAATGAGAGGAGGGTGGGGGTGGGGAAAAAGTAGCACAGAGTACAATAGGTGAGTGGGGGAGGGGATGAAGGTGATAGGTGATAGGCCAGGGAGGAGGGTGGAGTGGATAGGTGGAAAAGAAGATAGGCAGGTAGGGACAAGTCATGGGGACAGTGCTGAGCTGGAAGTTTGGAACTGGGGTGAGGTGGGAGAAGGGGAAATGAGGAATCTGTTGAAGTCCACATTGATGCCCTGGGATTGAAGTGTTCCGAGGCGGAAGATGAGGTGTTCTTCCTCCGGGTGTCGGGTGGTGAGGGAGCAGCGGTGAAGGATGCCCAGGACCTCCATGTCCTCAGCAGAGTGGGAGGGGGAGTTGAAATGTTGGGCCACAGAATGGTGTGGTTGATTGGTGTTGGTGTCCCAGAGATGTTCCCTAAAGCTTTCTGCAAGGAGGCGTCCAGTCTCTCCATGTAGAGGAGACTGCATCGGGAACAATGGATACAATAAATTATATTGGTGGATGTACAGGTAAAACTTTGATGGATGTGGAAGGCTCCTTTAGGGTCTTGGATGGAGGTGAGGAAGCGGGTGTGGGCACAGGATTTGCAATTCCTGCGGTGGCAGGGCAAGGTGCCAGGATGGGAGGGTGGGTTGTTGGGGGGCATGGAACTGACCAGGTAGTCACGGAGGGAACGGTCTTTGCAGAAGACGGAGAGGGATGGGGAGGGAAATATATCACTGGTGGTGGGGTCCGTTTGGAGGTGGCGGAAATGTCGGCAGATTATTTGGTTTATGCGAAGGTTGGTATGATGGAAGGTGAGCACCAGGGGCGTTCTGTCCTTGTTACGGTCTGAGGGGTGGGGTCTGAGGGCGGAGGTGCGGGATGTGGACGAGATGCGTTGGAGGGCACCTTTAACCACATGGGAAAGGAAATTGCGGCCCTGTGGAGTAGTACATTCTCCCCATGACTGTGTGGGTTTGCTCTGGTTTCTTCCCACAGTCCAAAGATGTGCGTATTAGGTGGATTGGCCATGGGGAATGCAGAGTTACAGGGATTGGAGGGTCTGGATAGGATGCTCTTCAGAGAGTTGGTCTGGACTTGATGGGCTAAATGGCCTGCTTCCACACTGTAAGGATTCTATGATCTCCTATGTACTGGGTATGACTCTGACCAGAGAGGAGTTTGCCCCCATTTCCCAGTGACTCCAGTTTCTCTGGGGTTCCTTGATGGTACACATGGTCACATGCTGCACTGATGTTCAGGGCAGTTACCCTTACTTTCGCAGTTTTGGGGGTGGGGGAATCTTACAGTCAGCCGCACCACGGAGGAGACCATGACTGCTCCCGGAGACTTCCTCAGAATCCTACAGGGTGAAGTCTCTCATACATAGTTTCTACATTCAGTTCAGAGGAGTACAAGGTTTTATCACCCTAACTGAGATGCCAGGGTTACCATCAGTACCAAGGAACAAAAACATTGTTTCATGGTGGGGTCTCATCTTGGGTTGCAGGATGTCAGCAGTATCAGAAGGAAGGTCAGGGAGTTAGTGTTCAGCAGATGCAACCTCTGCCCTACGTCCAGTTCTGTCAATTGGGCAGGGTTTGCATTTGACTGAAGAAAAGCCATCTCACCTCCTGAGTTAACACCATAAGGCACCAGGCACATATGCAGCTGGGTTCACTCCTGTAGCTTGGGGCCTATAATTATTTCTTTATTTCTTTATTTACTGCCTGGAAGTAATTCCAGTGGTGGAAAAGTTGGTGTGTTTTGGGTACACCCACATCCTGCCTAATTAAATACCTTTCCTACATCCAGTTTTGATCTTTTGGCTGCAGAACTTTCTCCATCTGCGTGCTTCAATCAATTCTTTTTTCCAATCTGATTGACTCTAGAGCCAGATCATCACTTGTCCCATTCACACAGATCCCTGATCCAGTGTAAAGCTCTATATTAGATTTTGATTTCCAGCACCCCAGAGCCCACAGGGAGACTGTGGTCAAGTGCATGTGCATTGATGGTCAATAGCATGCTACAGAACCCAGGCCAAACACGTTTTCTCAACAGCTCAATGCAATGTTGCCTTTTGAGAAATAGCTTGAAAGTTACTGTTCGTACAAGTCCCACATTCACAATTCAGTGGCTCACACAATCTACACAATGAATGCTGAAGGTCATTTGTAATAAACTTAGATAGAAGGCAAAGCCATTACACCACGAGACTTTTATTTTGTGGCTAATCTTATAAACTGACAATTAAAGTGCATTCAGGCGTATGATTTAAAACAGATGTCACTGTTTAAATTAAACATGTCTATCCCAGGTCAAACAGTAGGATTAGATAACAGCACAACAAAGTCTCAATTGACGCACCTTAACCCATTGAATTCATTCTATTTGTGTCACAGGGAAGGTGATTCTTATTCCCTTGCCTGGTCCAATAATGGGGACAGGAAGTCATATTGTCAGGTGAGGGAACTTAAGATGTGGTTGTATCAAGTTGATTGATTTGGTCTTCATTCAGGGAGGTGCAGCACTATTGCCTGACAGTGCTGCAGTTGCAATACACCCAACAGGACCCCAGTCACTGATAGGTCACCTCTCCCATGCTTGTGAGGAGTTTGAGCTGACTATGAATCTGAAGAAGACGAGTGTCCTGGGACAGGACACAGAGACACTGCCGGTCATCACCATCGATGACTACAAACTCAATGTTGTCCATCAGTTTACATACCTTGGCTCTACCATCACTGACAACCTCTCCTTGGACGCAGATATTGAAAAAGGATTAGGAAAGCAGCCTCAACTCTTGCTCGCCTCATGACTTGAGTATGGACAAATCCAAGTTGACAGTGAAGACAAAACTGTCAGTTTACAATGCCTGTGTCATAAGCACACTGCTGTATGGCAGTGAAATGTGCCAGACAAGAGAGAAGACTAAACACCTTCCACTTGAGGAGTATCCATTATATCCTGGGCATATCCTGACACAGAGTGTCCAATGCAGTATTCCCATCTCTCGCTGGCCTTCCCTGCTCAGGCAGCAGAGAGTGCGCTGGCTGGGCCACGTCGACTGCATGGAGGATGGATACATCTCCTCTATGGAGAGATTGCATCCAGGAAGAGATGCATTGGATGTTCCCAGTTGCACTACAAGGATGTCTGCATAAGGGGACATGAAGGCACTTGATATTGTTACGGAGTCCTGGGAACGGCCTGCAGCTGACCGCATGAGATAGAGAAGGACCCTGAGTCAACCCCTCAATACAGGGGAAAAGAAGCTGATGAGTGCTGCAGCAGGCACGAAAGAAGGAGTGCAGCAGCTCTAGCAGCTCTAGCAGATCAATGACCACATACAGATGTGACCTCTGTGACCGGGACTGTCACTCCAGTATTGGTTGCTCCAGGGAAGCAGAAAACTAGAACAACGAGGATGCAACCCATAGTCAGCCATGACTGAAAGGGGCCTCATTCACTCGGGTGAGGTGGGTCCCATTCATGAAGAATTGAGAACAAGAGGGCACAGATTTAAAGTGTTTTATAAAAGAAGCAAGTGTGATATGAGGAAAAACAGTTTCACACAAGAAATCATTAAGGTCTGGAACACACTGACCAAGAATGTTGTAGAGGCAGGTTCAATCGAGGAATTCAACAGGGAATTAGATGATTGTCTGAAATGGAGATATGTAGGGGGTGGAGACAGAAAAATGGCACCAATTCAATTGCTCACTTGGAGAACTGACAGAGACACCATGGTCTCCTTCTTTAAAAATCAGGGATGGCACATTTAAAACCAATGAGGTGACATTTTTTCTCTGAGATTGCTGAATGTTTGGAATCCCCTGAAAAGGTGGTGGAAGCAGAGATCTTAATATTTTTAAAGCAGAAGTAAATAGATTGTTGTTAACCAAGGGGGTGAACTGAACTCAGGGTCAGCAGAATTGTGAATTTGAAGTTACAACCATCATCTTTTTGAATGGTCGACTCATTGCTCCTTGTTCCTACACTTGCATGTTTGTAGGTGGGACTTGTACCAGACAGAGAGATGAGCCACATCACTGAGTGTTGAAGGAGGTTCCTATTGAAACATGGGTGCACCGATGGTTGTCCTTCAAAGTTCTATGAATGGTTCCTTCACAGTGGAAGGCATTTAAGGAGGGAGATAAATGAAGAATGGAAATTTATAAGACCTACTAGTTCTACATTATGCATTAGGAAAATGTTAGGGAAGAGGTTTGATAAGTGGAGACTTAGAACTTAATATTAATATTGGCCAGAGTTAAAGTAGATGACCGCTAGAATCAGGGATTGTCATCTCAGAATAAGGGTTCACCCATTAGGACTGAGATGAGGATGAATTCCTTCATTCAGAGGTGATGAACATTTGGAATTCTCTACCCCAGAGAGTTAGAACATAGAACATAGAAAAATACAGCACAGTGCAGGCCCTTCGGCCCTCGATGTTGCACCGACCAAAGTCTACCTAACCTACACTAGCCCAATAACCTCCATATGCTTATCCAATGCCCGCTTAAATGACCATAAAGAGGGAGAGTTCACCACTGCTACTGGCAGGGCATTCCATGAACTCACAACCCGCTGAGTAAAGAATCTACCCCTAACATCTGTCCTATACCTACCACCCCTTAATTTGAAAGCAAATTTTGAGGAACATCATGACAAGAAGATAGATTTCAGATAACGTTAAAGGGATATGGGGATGATGTGGGGAAGTGGCACTGAGGTACAGTCATACAATCATAGTGTCATACAGCATGGAAACAGGATCTTCGGTCTAACTCGTCCAATCTTACCAAGTTTCCTCAACTAAACTAGTCCCATTTGGCGCATATCCCTCTAAACCATTCCAACTCATGTACCTGTCCAAATGTCTTTTAAATGTTGCAATTGTACTTGCTTCTACCACTTCCTTTGGTAGCTCGTTCCATATACAAACCACCGTGTGTGTGTGAAAAGACCACCCCTCAAAGTCCCTTGGCTGAATGGTCTGCACTTGCTCCTAAAACCTATTATGCACCTAACATTTCCTGTTTGGAGGTCAAGATCTGAAATATTTTTTTTAAGTTCCTCTCTGTGATATTGCCAAGATCTGCAGGATATGTTGAGAATTTTCAGTTATTTGAGATTTCCAACAGTTGTAGTATGCAGCTTTTAACTTAGAAATTGCTTTTGGTTTGTTAGGTAAAGTCAATGAAGGTTCAGTTCCACACCAAATAAATCTTGCTGAAACAGAGAGCATGTTGAGATATGTGGAGGGACGAACTCACATCTGGACTACTCAAAATTCCTCAGACAGCTCATAAGAGATCAAAAGGAACAGCAAGTATATGAAAACATTACAGGCTGCAATTCTAAAGGTGCTCTGCGCCGATCAGTATGAGTGGTGATTTGCCAAAGAATTTAGGACGACAGTGTTCAGTTTAATGGAATGCAGCTGTATTTGACATCCAGACAGGAATCTAACCATGCCTCCATCCAACTGAGTAAAACCAGGGCATTTAATGTTGTGTGTCTTAATCTGGTATTAGCTCACCGCTAGTACTGAGAGATAAATTCCAGAATGTCTGTTTGCTGGAAGTCGTTGTTGAAAACTTTGAACTGGGTTGGATTTGTCCTGTATCTTTTGTGTCCCGGACACACCTGAGCAATTTTCCACATTATTGGGTAGATGCCAACATTGTAACTGCACTTGGCTAGGGGAGCAGTGAGTTCTAGTTCACAAATCTTCAGTACTTTCGTCAGCATGTTGTCAGGGCCCAGAGCCTTTGCAGTATTCACTGACTCCAACTGTTTCGTTTGCAAAATAAGCCATATCAGACTCAAAACTTTAATTCTGTTTCTTTCTGTGTCAGACTTGCTGAGTTTCTCCAGCAATTTCTGTTTTTACAGAAAGGCAAGTCTTTCGTTATGGGGCATCCCCATGAGGTTAGTTGTCGGTGGGTGCAATGTTTGGAGGTTAGAGTTCCTGGCTTGGGCTAGCAGCATATTCATAATGTGGTCAAACAGGTTGACGATAAACCTTCTTATCTTTCCACAATACACCAACGTCAGAGGTTATGTGGGGAGACATTCCTAGTTAGCCGTATAATAGTAAGGAAAATGCATAAAATCCCTACAATTATAAACAGGTCCAGGCAGTGGGCTGTGAGGGGGTCATTTCAGCCTCTTCTAAGGATAGTTTTGAGCCTGGGTCTCAATGGAGAGGGAGCGAGTGGTGTTTACCAACACTCTCGTTGCCTTCAGGGAGAGGTGGGGAGAGCAGGGGTTGGTTTGCATTATTTCCCCTTCCAGCTCTATTTTGATCTAATCCTGACCCTCCCCCTTCACTTTTTTTTCCAGACAGCTTTGCCCTGCGTGGGCTTTGCTTGGTGTTGGCTCCCCACCCACATGAGGAGTGTTTTTCCTAATGATAGAAATATTGAACAAAGTTATTTGCACAATGGTGTCGAGAAAAAATAGAATCTTTACAGGGTGGAAGCAGGTCACTCAACCCATTGGGTCGACGCTGACTCTCCGAAGAGCATCCCACCTAGACCCAAACCCTCCTGCCCTATCTCTGTAACCCTTCATTTCCTCTGGCTAACGCACTACCCTGCACATCTCTGGACTCTATGGGTAATTTCCCATGGTCAATCCACCTAACCTGCACATCTTTGCACTGTGGGAGGAAATCTAGAGGAAACCCACGCAGATATGAGGAGAATTTGCAAACTCCACACTGTCACCCCAGGGTGGAGTCGAACCCACGTCCTGGTGCTGTGGGGCAGCAGTGCTAACCACTGAGCAACCATGCTGTTCATGCCCCCTTTCCTCTGCAAATTGGACCCTCTGTCATCACTATTCACAGCTTTAGAACTCAACCTGTAAGTAAAAGTGCTTGTGGCCACAGCCGTTTAGATTTCTGGGAATGTTATTTGAGTAGAGAGATCTTGTGGATCAGATTGACACCAACAGCATGGGGTTTGATCCCTATTCCAAAGGCCATTGGATCAGTGATCTGCTCTTTACCCACAGTGGAGATTGATTCCGATCTGCCCGCCCTTGTTGAACAAATGAAGAATTGGGTCTAATAGCAGCGGAACCCAAATCCCATCGAAGTTGGTGCATTCCATTTCTGATTAATCCTCACTTAGAGTCATAGAGATGCACAGCATGGAAACAGACCATTTGATCCAACCTGTCTATGCTGACCAGATATCCCAACCCAATCTAGTCCCCTTGCCAAAACCCGGCCCATATCCCTCCAAACCCTTCCTATTCATATACCCATCCAAATGCCTCTTAAATGTTGCAATTGTACCAGGCTCCACCACATCCTCTGGCAGCTCATTCCATACATGTACCACCTCTGCATGAAAACGATGCACCTTAGATCTCTTTTATGTCTTTCCCCTCTCACCTTAAACCTATGCCCTCTAGTTCTGGACTCCCTAAACCCAGGGAAAATACTTTATCTATTTATCCTATCCATGCCCTTCATAATGGGAAGGAGGCGAATGTTGTTCCTCTTTTCAAGAAGGGTAATAGGGAAATCCCTGGCAATTGCAGACCAGTCAGTCTTACGTCTGTGGTCAGCAAAGTTGTGGAAAGAATTCTGAGAGATAGGATTTATGACTATTTGGCAAAGCATAGTATGATTAAAGGCAGTCAGCATGGCTTTGAGAGGGGCAGGTCATGCCTCATTAATCTTATTGAGTTCTTTGAGGAGGTGTCAAGACAGGTCAACAACAGTCGAGCAGTGGATCAGGTATATATGGACTTCAGCAAGACATTTGATAGGGTTCCCCATGGTAGGCTCATTCATAAAGTCAGGAAGTATGGGATACAGGGAGACTTGGCTATCTGGATTCAGAATTGGCTGGCTGACAGAAGGCAGAGAGTGGTTGCAGATGGAAAGTATTCTGCCTGGAGGTCAGTGTTGAGTGGGGTTTCGCAGGGCTCTGTCCTTGGGCCTCTGCTCTTTGTAGTTTTATAAATGACTTGGATGAGGAGGTTGAGGGGTGTGTTAGTAAATTTGCAGATGACACAAAGGTTGGAGGTGTCATTGATAGAATAGAGGGCTACTGCAGGCTGCAGCATGACATAGGATGCAGAGCCGGGCTGAGAAATGGCAGATGGAGTTCAACCTGGATAAATGCGAAGTGATGCATTTTGAACGGTCAAACTTGAATGCTGAATATAGGATTAAAGACAGGATTCTTGGCAGTGTGGAGGAACCAAGGGATCTGGGTGTGCAAGTACATAGATCCCTCAAAGTTGCCACCCAAGAGGATAGGGTTGTTAAGAAAACATATGGTGTTTTGGCTTTCATTAACAGGGGGATCGGGTTTAAGAGCCACGAGGTTTTGCTGCAGCTCTACAAGTCCCTGGTGAGACCACATTTGGAATATTGTGTCCAGTTCTGGTCGCCCTACTATAGGAAAGATACAGAGGCTTTGGAGAGGGTGCAAAGAAGGTGTACCAGGATGCTGCCTGGACTGGAGGACTTGCCTTATGAAGGAAGGTTGAATAAGCTCAGACTTTTCTCTCTGGAGAGAAGGAAGAGAGGAGACCTGTTTGAGGTGTACAAAATAATGAGAGGAATAGATAGAGTCAATAGCCAGAGACCTTTCCCCAGGGCAGGATTGACTGATACGAGAAGTCATAGTTTGAAGACATTAGGAGGAAGGTATAAAGGAGACGTCAGAGGTAGGTTCTTTACGCAGAGAGTTGTGAATGCATGGAATACGTTGCCAGCGGTGGTGGTGGAAGCGAAGTCACTGGGGACATTTAAGTGACTGCTGGACATGCACATGGATAGCAGTGAGTTGAGGGGTGCATAGATTGTTACTATATTTTACATTAGGATTAAATCTTGGCACAACATCGTGGGCCTAAGGGACTGTTCTGTGCTGTACTTTTCTATGTTCTAAAGCCATGTTGACTGTCCCTAACCAGTCCTTGCCTTTCCAAATACATGTACATCCTATCCCTTAGGATTCCCTCCAACAACTTGCCCACCACCGAGGTCAGGCTCACTGGTCTATAGTTCCCTGGCTTGTCGTTACTGCCCTTCTTAAACAGTGGCACCACGTTAGCCAACCTCCAGTCTTCTGGCACCTCATCTGTGACTATCGATGACACAAATATCTCAGCAAGAGGCCCAGCAATAACTTCTCTAGCTTCCCACAGAGTTCTAGGGAACACTGTCCTGGGGAATTATCCACTTATATGCATGTCAAGACATCCAGCACTTTCTCCTCTGGAATATGGACATTTTGCAAGGTGTCACCATCTATTTTGCTACTTTCTAAAACTTCCATATCCTTTTCCACAGTAAACACTTGGTACCTGTTTCCTCCCCAAAACCTTACTGACAACCCTGTAATCAAACTCTCACCACAGCACCAGTGGTAAATCAGAAGTCCAAATGACAGAAAAAAGCACAAAAGCTGAATGAGTTGCCGTGACATTGTAAAATGTTTTATTTCATTTGTAGTCAGGTAGAAAGCAGATGTGTTATACAATTTATTTTGAATAATCAAAGTTGTGTCACTTGAAAGGCAAATAGTCTTATGAGAAACAATCTCTTGATACTGGAAATCAGCAACGTGGAATATCATCTGCAATGAAGTTATCATTCCACAGGAGAGGGAGAACCAGAATGAGTGCAGAAAAACAGGTTTACAAAAATACACTGTACAAATTAATGATGAAAAGCCGCTACTCACAAGCATGTAACATCTTTCCTTCATTGAAACAAAGCAATAAACATATAACTGTAGCCAATATGCATGAAATACTTGGACACGTTCATTTCCCCCAAACGCCAAAGTCAAAAATGCTCAGTCTGGCTGCCTGGAATAGGCAAAATCCCTCTCTCTAACGGGGTTCACAAGGTAGGGCAATACTGCTCTGCATAGGAACTGTAAACATATATGGCTTTATTGAGTTCTTGGTGTAAGGCATATTTTCCCTCTGTGCAATGTTAAAGGAAGTTATTTGACTCAACTGTTTGAGAAAGCAGCAACAGTCCAGTAAGGGACTTGCAGTTTTCATTTTTGCCTGAATGCTCTAAAACAAGTTGAGAAAACCAGTTTCCAGGAAGAGGGTAGGTTTGATGCGCCTGCAATGGGAAGTATTTTGAAAGAGAATGTTGCATGGATGTGAATATTTTAATGTTTCTTGATGTTTCCTTTGAAGGCACTGGAGTTTTTTTTAATATATAAAAGCCTTTTATATCAATAGTTCACGACTAATTATGCTGAGTTCATGATTTATAGTTCAGTGTCCTGGCTTAGACTATTCTTTTCATACAGATTAGATGCAGGCACATTTAATATTTACAACAGTTATGGAAATATGATACTCAATACATGCTTGTATCTCACTTTACACAATACTAAAACCTACAGCTCAAAACCCTTCAGAATCTTGTGACTTTGATGCATTTTAAGTTTTCACTTCTAACTGTGGGGGGTGGACATGCATCAATATTTGATTATTTCTATAATGCAAAGCTTAAAGATATTGAGTAATATTTGCAGATTAAAGAATCCTGACTCATTTCTCTCCTGACACCATGAGAGTACAGGATAAGCACTTGCACATTTAGAATTTGCCACATAATGCATCAACTATTATTTTCCCCCGGGCTCCCGGCTGGCCTACAAATGACTAGTCGCATCACAAATTTCTCAGCCGACTAACTAGTGTTCAGTGTAAAACTATTGAGTAACATTCAAGTAGTATGGAAAGGGTATCTCATAGATACTGCATTTAGAATGAAGATAAATCTACAGCAACCAGCTCATCTTTGCATCGCTAGACCAAGCAGATTTCTCTAAGTGGCAGATTGCTCTTCAGATGATTTTTATGCTGAAATACAGCAACCATCTGGTCAGGGGCAGGTATCCCACCACATCTGCTTGTGTGCCACTGAAGATTGAATCAGTCATCAAGTTGACTTCTCAATTTAGCAGCAAGTCAGTTTTGCTCCAGCAAGCACAGAATCTGAAACAAACAGAGAATGGAGGAGAAGTCCAGCAGGTCTGGCAGTATCTGTGGAGAAAGAAATGGAGTTAATGTTTTGAGTTTGGTCCTACTCTTCTCCGGAACGATAACTCTGTTTCTTCACAGATGCTGCCAGACCTGCTGAGTTTCTCCAGCATTCTCTGTGTTAGTTTCAGATTTCTAGCATCTGCAGTATTTTGCCTTTGGGGATTTTCACTCGTCTGATGTTACTGTGCATTTTGATTCTTGCACATTGAGAATTCTTATATCTTTGGTTTTGCGTTTCCATGTTAATAACTGATTTTTAAAAAAATATACATAGTTCTGAGTTATCACTGCAGTAAATCAAACTGCTTTCTAGGTAGAATCCCCACAGTGCTAAAAGAGGCCATTTAGCCCATTGTGTCTGCACTGATTCAACTCCTCTACCCTATACCCATAATCCTGCATTTCACATGGCTAACCCACTTTGCCTGCACACTTTTGAACACTATTGGCAATTTAGCACGGCCAATCCACCTAACCTACATATCTTTGGACTGTGAGAGGAAACCAGAGCACCTGGAGGAAACCCATACAGACATGAGGAGAATGTGCAAACTATACATAGAGATTCGCCCGAAGTTGACACTGAATCTGGGTTCCTGGTGCTGTGAGGTAGCAGTGCTAACCACCAAACCACCATGCCGCCCTGTACTTTACAGATAGAGGTTTACAAAAATCTTTTAAGAATTTCAGTGTTAATTCACAAGTCATGAGTTTGTGCAGTTTCAATAGATTTGATCAACTTTAAGTGAAATAATTTTTCAATTCTTTTATGTCTATGTTGTTCAGTCAGGACACATTCTTTCAAATAAGTGGCCAGCAGCGTACAATGATGAAGTAAAACTGCAGCTTTAAAACCTATGGGTTTTATTAACAATCAGAATATTAATGATGGCATCTGAATTTAAAATAACCATGACTCTTAAAAAATATTATAGTAAAAAGATAGCCAGTGTTCCCACAGTGACAAGGGCAATTAGAAGAAGCAAACTTTGTCAAATATTTATGTTACCTGAAGCTGAGATGGCCCTGGGATCGGGATGGTGGGGGTGTGTGTAAAATAGGACAGCTGTCTGGCCTGCTAATTTCCGTGCCCACCTCGAACTTAGCCTCGTATTACAGAGGTGGGCAAATTAGCAGCCTTACCCAGCAACTTTAAGTAAATAACTAAAGAGTCACCCAAACTCATTGAAAGGTCAATTGACCACGATAAATGCTGGCATGATCCAATTACAGCTGGAGTGGGCAGCTTTATTCATAAATACCCACATGAAGAAAAGTGGTACTGACAAGAGCACAGTGAGTCATTTGGGGAGGTTCCCCATGTCCCTACCTGACAGAATCTGCCAACCCCACTATTCTGTCCTTGGATTCGAGGATCTCTCCCACCCTATAGCTCAGGACCTGCCTTAGGAGTGTGAGAGGGGAGGGGGTGGTAGAGAGGCAGAGAGATGTGCAGGGACTGCAATGATTCTCTTTGGGGCCTCTCCCTGCAGTACCTGCAGTGACCACTGCTCAGCCCTGGTATTGATCAGATTGACTGGCAATCCATTTTGAATAAGATCAGAAAAACCCAGAGAACCACAGATGTGGGAAATCAGAATCAAAACCAGAGATTGCTGGAAAAACTCAGCAGCTCTGGCAGCACCGGTGAAGAAAAAGCAGAGTTAATGTTTCAGGTCCAGTTCTGAAGAAGGGTCACTGGACACAAAACCCTGCTGTCTTTCCACAGACATTGCCAGATCTGTTGAGTTTTTCCATTCAGTTTCTTTTTATTTTAAATTTCAAACAAGATTAATCCTGGTTTTAATGTCAAGAATGATTTTCAGTCCTTCTTCACAGTAGCATGTCTATTATGTGACCCAATGGTTTTCATTCAGAAAACAAAACACATATGGACTTGCAAAGGATTTTTAGAACTTATAAAACTTCTAAACTTCTAAAGCAAGTTTACAAAATAGCTCTAAATGTGATGAAAGTAAACCTATGATAGCAGACGTAAATGCTGAAATCATTGAATTCTCGGTGGTGAGACTGAAGTACTTTTGAAATCATCTTGCTACAGCAGCTGATGGGAAAAGGAAGAGTAATCCTTGATACATTATTCACAGCAGGGTGAGGTCTTATGTCTCTGCTACTGATGGCTTCAGCTACTTTTGCTTCCATGTCTGAAGGGTCAGGAAAGATGTCTGAATCCAAGTTGAGGAGCCAAATGGAGATAGGTTTATCAATCCTATGGGCTTAGGAATTTTGAGGATTTTGCAATTGACAGCAGAAGAAACTCTTGATCTTAGAAAGAGGATGTGGACGGGATGGGGGGATTGCTGAACGGACAAGATGTGGTGCAGAAAGACTCTGAACAACTGATGTATGGAGGGGAGATCCATACATTGGAGGTTCACAAGAACAAACCAAAATGTACTCAAATGATGGGCAAGTGAGGATTTTCACTGTTTGCTTGTGATGATATATGTAACTTGCATTGACAACTTCACTCCCCACTCCCAGTTCCTGTGAATATGGAGAAGAGTGGAAACGAGCTTACTTGGGGATACCAGTCACTGTTCACTTCTCTGATTAGATTAGACTTACAGTGTGGAAACAGGCCCTTCGGCCCAACAAATCCACACCGACCCGCCGAAGCGCAACCCACCCATACCCCTACATTTACCCCTTACCTAACACTACGGGCAATTTAGCTTGGCCAATTCACCTGACCCACACATCTTTGGACTGTGGGAGGAAACCGGAGCACCCGGAGGAAACCCACGCAGACACGGGGAGAACGTGCAAACTCCACACAATGGAGTCGGGAATTGAACCCGGGTCTACAGGCGCTGTGAGGCAGCAGTGCTAACCACTGTGCCACCGTGCCTGCTCCCTGGTTTGCCACAAGATGGGTTACGGTTAGATGTGTCCACTATGCTAACTTTGCCAACAGCTGAAAACATGTCCTGAGCTCTCAGTGCAGGCAGCATCCAAGGAACAGGAGATTCGACGTTTCGGGCATAAGCTCTGATTTCATTTTCAGCTCTGATCTCCAGCATCTGCAGACCTCACTTTCTCCCCGAGTTCTCAGTCCCTACCAATTTTCTTACAGATGCTCAGGGTCAAAAACCGCCATGGACGATCAGCTGGTTGGGTGAAAAGCTCAGTGCTAGCCCTGAGTCCATGAACGAGGGTCACCATTCACAGCACCCGCAAAATGGGAATGAATGTTAAATTTAACCAGCAACTTCGAGGAGGCAATGGTGCCCAGGTTACAGCCAGTGCACTTCACATCCTTGCCTTTACTAGGGTGCAATGTCTTGATAAAGATCCTCCTAATGATCTACAGCAGGAGACTCAGTCAAACATGACACCAACATAGTGGTGGATAGCCACATCTGTGCCACTGACATTGGTCAGTCCATCTCCCCACTCCTCAACCCTCTCATCAAAACTGCATGGCCCGAGTTTTCAGCAATGACTGTTTTTTACTTAAGTGTTGAAAATGTGTTGCTGGAAAAGCGCAGCAGGTCAGGCAGCATCCAAGGAACAGGAAATTCGACGTTTCGGGCATAACCCCTTCTTCAGGAATCAGGCTTATGCCCGAAACGTCGAATCTCCTGCTCCTTGGATGCTGCCTGACCTGCTGCGCTTTTCCAGCAACACATTTTCAGCTCTGATCTCCAGCATCTGCAGACCTCACTTTCTCCTTTTACTTAAGTGTGGCTTGTACGGTGTCCTCTAACAGACATTTTCCACTGGTACTGGCTTTACTGCAATCAAAAAGACTTAAAATTAAAACTGCATTATACATTTAAAAAGAATTCTGTGCTTGGCAATTGCCTATGACCTGAAGTCAGTTTTTTAAGATTATGGCCTTTGGAAAAAAAAGTGATTGAAACTGGGGACTAGATGAACACATTTCTACTTAGACTTTTTGCAAGTCTCTGAGAAAACTAGAACTCTGACTGGATTCATGTGGAAGCACACCTCCTAGAAGTTTGTACAGCAAGTCCTCACTTAAAACTTTGATTACATCCCTTAAACTCATAACTTTAAGTGAAATAACCTTAAGTGAATCATTGATTCCTATGGAAGCCAATGTTAAAGCCAGAGTTAGGTTCCTTTGGGCAATTTTTTTTAGCCCAAAACAAAAAACATGTTGAAATATTGTACCATACATGCACAGCACTTTACATTCACAGCTGAAATAACTTGCAAACTAAAATAGAACACAGAATATAAAGAAAATCAAGATCTGTACAGTACAATACAGTATTGTTCAAAATATTCATAAAATACAGTACCTTAGTTTGACTAGGTGCCATCCAATGGTGGAGGATAGTCAGTGCAGAGAGCCCACCAACTTCCACCAGTAAATGGAGCCCATCAGGACAAGTTTGGAACCTACAGGTGTGTGTGGGAATGGTGAACTGAGTGGCCCAAGAGGTAGACAAAGGCAAGATTATGAGGGGGTGAAAGGGACGATGGGGAACAGAGATGGCAAGCCAGGAGAGGTTTGGAAGGTGGTTTGGGGGTAAACAGGGGACAAGACCCACCACAAAGGCGAAGGAAGTAAAGCCAGGGGAAAGAAAGCATGGGGATGTAACTGCATCAGGTTAGGCTGGAGGTTAGGGGACAACTACGTGATACCAGGATTGTGCATGTAAATCAGAAGAAATGCAGGCCTTAAAAACAAAACAATGTTAGAGAGAACACATTGTGCCAGATAACTTAAAGCATGGATTTAGTGTGTGAAAAATACTCTTTGCCAACAACTATTTTCCTTTCATTAAGACCGTACTGACCTGGGAATAATCACAGTCTGATCCTCTATTTTACATATGGCCCATTCACAGGAAGCAACAAAGAAAACCTTCCCCTGGTCTATTGGACTAATTATTATTCAATGCACTCTTCCTATTTACAAAATAACAGACATACAAGAATACATCAGAAATAACTCAGAGAAGGGTTAATCAGCCTAATCAAACAAAAACTGCAGATGCTGGAAATCAGAAACAAAAACAGAAATTGCTGGGAAAACTCAGCAAGTCTGGCAGCATCTAGGGAGAGAAAGCAGCGTTAAGGTTTCGGGTCCAGTGACCCTTCTGAACGTTTTGAATAAAGGTCAGTGGACTTGAAACATCGCTTTCTCTCTCCCCAAATGTTGCCAGACCTGTTGAGTCTTTCCAGCAATTTCTGTTTTTGTTTATCAGCTTTAAAAGCTGAATTGGATGGGTTGTCGCATGAGGTAAGATTGGTCAAGATAGGCCTGTGTTGGCTGGAGTTTAGAATAAGAAATTTGATTGAAACCTATAAGATCCTGAGGGGTCTTGACAGGATAAATGTTGACAGAATTTAGAATCTCATGGGAGAATTTAGAACTAAAGATCATGTCTTCAAGAAGCCATAGTCCAATTAAAACAGAGATGAGACAAAAGGTTTTTTTTCTCAAAGTGGGTCAAGAGTCTTTGGAACTCTCTGGAAACAGAGTTTTAATATATTTTTAAGGCAGACGTGAATAGTTTTTTTGATAAGCAAGTGTGTTGGGGGGAGTGAGGGAAGAGTATTGGGGTTTACAATTAGATCAGACATGATTTTATTAAGTGGTGGATCAGGCTCCCCATGCTTATGTTTGTGAAATTATTTTGTTTTTCAGAGAAAAGGTCGTTCTCATTCAAATCTTGGTGAGCCTGCGTTTGGTTAACCTACGATCTCTGTGAGCTGCCTCCGTGATACCACATGGGAGGGTGGGGGTCTCCCCCCAACCCTGCTGACCTTTCGGTGCATCTCTGGGCTTTCAGGAAGGAAAAGTTCTTAGGGAACGTGGAATGGCACCATGTCTGACCAGTCTCAGAAGCTCGCTGGAGGGACCTTACTTCAAGACACCATGGGGTAGATTTTCTGTCAGGTATGTTTTTGATAGGGGGGGGGGTGCATACAAAATATGCCGAGTGCCCATCCCACCTCATTCCCACCCATCCCGATGCCATAATACAAGGGGGGGAATATGTTGCCCTCTAGGATGCCTGCTCTTTGGCCGATTGAAGCCAGTTAACTGCCCGCTACGCTGGTATTTCACAGCTTCAATCTAGCTCCACTTTCAAGACACACTGGGCATTGGCAGGTGGCCAACGTGTCTAGGCTGTTTAAGAATATCCTTCTTTGATGCCCCTTTATGTCATCCATAGCATGTTATTGCTGCAGGATCGGCTTTTTGAGCATCCATTTGTCTGCTGGCACAGGTTGGGACATCTGTGATTGGAACACACTCACTCCACACCTATTCTGCAATTCAAACAGCCACCTCTTTAAAACATCTTTCAAAGAAGGTTTTAATGCAACCTCCGAGTGTAAATTTTGATTCTAAACTAATTGCATATTTCTTGACTTGTCACTGAAACTAGAGCACGGTCCAACATTGTAGCAATAAAGAGGTGTGTAGCATTTAGCTGTGGCGGTATTACAATAAACTGATGGCTTTTTTCATTGAGCATGTGCATAAAGTTAAGAATTTTGAACAACCATATCTTTGACACAAAGAAGTCTTTCCTTGTAGCAATCTGCCCAGACATTTCCTGTGTGAATGGGTCAATGAGATTTCAGTAGTTACACTATGTGCATTGGTGTCTCACAGTAGTTTCCACTTTAGATTTCATAGAACATGACTTTACTTTGTAAGTTATTTTGTGTAAGTTTTGTTTCATTATATTACAGACAGTACTGTTGGTCTGATGAATCTGAGCAGAATGTAGATGAAAGAGAAAAGGCGGGGAAGGAATAAAAAGAGACAAGAGACAGAAAAGGAGCGGCCGAGAGAAGATAAAGCAAATATGATGGAGTCAACAACCAAAGGAGTCAAACCAAAAAACAAAAAGACATTACACCTGATCACAAGATTGCATCGGTTCTCATTCTAGATCAGATAAGGTTTAACATAGATTTATAACTGATATCTTGACATTCTTCATTATCCTATATGTGAGCTTTTCAACAGGTCAGTAATGGTTTGGACGGTTTAACAGTCAGTGTTTCCTTGACAACAATAGAAGTCTTCACACATCAAAGGAATGGCACAGCCAGGAAGACAACAGGAACCGTTAATTGCCAGGTTAGAAAACCACTCTCAACTGTTGCTGCACCAAAAGCATTAGCTCAACAACGTGACAGCAGTATCGTAATTAGTTGCAGCAACTTCGCCATTGCTGGAACTGTTGTCATAGCAGGCCGTTCCTCGCCAAATAAACAAATCAATTTGCTTTACCATGGCAGACACATGAGTCCTTTCTCGCTGCGTTTAAAGCTGCCACCACCTGGACTATAACTGCTCGCTCAGCAGTTCCACCTTTTCTGCCTGAACGGAGACCTCCTTGTTTCCAGCACAATTCCCTGAGCCAGCAAGTGTCTCTCTCAGTTTATTGAGCTCGTACTCGTGCAAAATCTTCTGCGTTAAATACTTCTCCCGTTTTATCCGAGCTTTCACCTCACTAGGGACATCCGGAATCAGAGCAGCGATTGCAAACTTGACCAGGAAAACAACATGCTGGAAGTGAACAGCAATAACAAAATAAAAACCATAAATAAATCCACATCTACAGCACCGTGAACTTAGTCGGATAAACAGAGAATATTAGAATTCAACAATGGAAGTCATTAGCATGATGTTTCGTCTGGGGGTTCAGGGATAGAAAGTTTCTGAGTTCTATAATACCTAACAATATCCTAGGCACTGGTTAATGTGCTCCAGGGAACATTGCAGGCCATTCTGCTATAACGCGAGTTTTGTTAGCCCTACTTCGCTATAACGCGATTGACGAATTGGGGTCATTGTTTCTCAAGTGTGAACTTTTATAACGTGTGTTGGCTGTAACATGGTTATAGTGCCAACATTTTAATCGCTGTTTCTAAAGCGTGATTTTTCTATATCACGGGGTTACACAAGAACGCAACCATCACATTATAGAAGAACTATCTGTATTCAGAAATAAATATTCAATGTTTACTTGTTTGAATGGAAAGGTGGAAAGGATGTTTCCTATATTGGGAAAATCCAGAATTAGGGGTCACTCATTAAAAAGAGAGGTTGGGTGAATCTCTTTTCTCTCAGAAGGTGCTAATCTTTGGAACTGTCTTCCTGAACAGGTTGTGGGAGTAGAGTCCTTGAATATTTTTAAGGCAGTTGTAGATATATGCATTTTAACCAAAAAAAAAATCGTTATTGGGATAAGTGAGAATATCAATGTGAGGTTACAATCAGATCAGCCATGAATGGCAAAGCAATTGGGAACGTGTCTGAGTACTCTCTGTAGCTTCTACCTTGTACATTTGTGATGAGGAAGTTGCATTTAAAGAATGACATTTGGCTGCTTTACTGGAGTCAATGTGTTGGCAGTAAGGTTCCAGAAACAAGCAGTTTTGAAATAATGACTTTGAGAGATGTTTGTTAGGAAACTATGACAGCCCCACAGCCCTTTTCATTAACATACAGAATCATTGATTCCGTACAGTGTGGAGGAAGGCCATTCAGCCTATCGAGTCCACACTGACTCTCTGAAGACATTCCACCCAGATTCACCCGCACCCCCACCCTCACCCCAGCGCTAACCCACTTAACCTGCACACCTTTGGACCGAGAGAGGAAACCTGAGCACCTAGAGGAAGGGCTCTGGCCCGAAACGTCGAATCTCCTGTTCCTTGGATGCTGCCTAACCTGCTGTGCTTTAACCAGCAACACATTTTCAGCTCTGATCTCCAGCATCTGCAGACCTCACTTTTTACACCTAGACGAAACCCAAACAGACATGGGGAGAATTTGCAAACTACACACAGTTGCCTGAGGGTTGGATTGTACTTGGTTTCCTGGCACTATGTCAAGAAATAGATGTCGTTCTAAAAAGATTTCTTCACCTAATCTAACCTGTCAAGACGGTTTACAACTTTAAAACTGGAGCTATTTTCCCTAACAGGGCATCATTATTTCACAGCTCCAATTTAATAAGGCTCGACGTGGTGAGCGAACAGCTTAGCAAGATGAGGGGGAGCTGCAGAATTTGCATACTATTGAAGTGCTGGTAAATACACAATTCTATTAAAAAATATATTCACAGGTTATGGGTGTCACTGGTCTGCACTTTTTGCCTGGGAGCAGTTAAGAGTCAGTCACATTGCTGTGGGTCTGGAGTCACATGTAGGCCAGACCAGGTAAGGATGGCAGATTTCCTTCCCTAAAGGAGATTAGTGAACCAAATAGGTTTTTTCCACTTACAATTGACAATGGTTTCATTACTCTTTAACCCATAGTTGTTTATCTCGAGAATTTTTTTCATATTCTATGGCAGAATTTGAATCCACATCCCCAGAACATTAACCTCAGCTTCTGGCTTAGTAGCTTAGTGATAATACCACTTGGCCATTGCCTCTCCATCTCAGTAAAGGTGGCAAATCTCACATGGTGGGAAATTAAGCCTGCTGACCTTCTCAGAGGCAGCTAGCTTCAGGGTTATACCGTGAATATTAATCTCACTCATCTGAGGGAGTACACTAGTGTCAATGTGAATGTTAATCAAATTCCTTCCAAATTAGAAACCACAATCCTATCAGCCTATGTGCTCAGCAGCTTTAATAATATTTTTTCAATCACTTGCATTTCACAATCAGAGGCTAAACTCTAAGGAGAGATTTTAATGATACCTCTAAGATGATAATGAATGCCATTTTTGCAGCCAAGATATGCCAGAACTGCATGTTGTGCTTATACTCTGATGGATGTCCTGCAGGGTAACGATAATCCTTATACCTGCACATTTGAAAAGGAAACATCTTTGTGAAATGAAACAAGTCTCATTCAGATTGCTATCAATAACAGCAACTTTTGACAGTGGTCTGAAAATCAAAACACTCAGGTCAAAGCAGCCCCGACTCCCACACAAGTGATAATCTCTTAGCTTGCAAATCAGAATTCCCCTCTAGCCAGACAGACAGGAGGTGTGCATGGGAACCCTGTAAAATGCCCATTGCAGCAGAGTCTAGGGGAATGACCTGGGAATGTGAACTCTCCCCCGTACAACCTCCTCACATCTGCAACCCTCCAAAAGTCTACACTTAATTTGGAGAATTTGGACAGTTCTAATAAAATTAAGTAATTAGTTACCCAGGAAAGGTTAGACTATTAAATGCAGAGTCTATCCCCACGTTTACCTCATTCAAAACCCACAGATCCCTTAAAAACCTAGATATCGATCCAAGAAGCCCTTTCCTGCTCCTGATACACATCTCCCCAGTCAGTAGCACCCAGCCCCTCATCTTTGCCAGATTAAGTCCCTATTCTGTGTCCCAACCAGCAAACACATCCTGTTGCCAAAATTGGAGCAATCTCCACCAGGACACAACCTGACCCCTGCTCCTCCTGCAGACCCTATCTGGTCCCCTAACACTGGAGCGAACCACCTACAGTCACTATCTGCTCTGCCCAATCCTCAGTGAACCCACTCTGAAAACTTACCTGCCCCCTTCCTTCTTATAACTTGCCTTCCTACCCCACCCTTATTAACTGTCACCTTACATACCTGGCACACAACCCATTTGGCACCTTACCCTCTATCCCTCTGGCACCCAACCCTCCTGGTACTCTTAATATCACACCCATCTTCTGCAAACCATGTTTTATAGCAGCTGTCACAGTGGTTCTGTGCGATTCCTGGCCTTTGAAATTCAGGACGTAACAGCTGCTGTGAGCAAAGGGACACGGTTGGCCTTCCTCTGACAGTTCTGTGCTGTGAAAGTACTGCCACAATGGAAGTATAGTTCCACATTTCAGCGGAAGCGCATCTCAGAAATGCAGAGCCCCCTTCCTTCATCAACAAGGGCAGTAATGTCAATCTGAGGGAGATTGCCACTGGCAGGAAAATCAGGCGCATTTTCAAGCTTTGTCAAAAGAACTAGATTGTTCTCTTTCGTTTAAAAATACATTTATAACTGAAGCACCATTGGTAATCCACTTACCCGCAAGAAGGACGTAAAAGTGTTTGTGAAATCCTTACCGGCAAGTGAGGATTTCAGAACTTCTTTCCACGTTGGGGTTTATCTGTGAAACGCTGGCGATTGACAGACTGTTGTTGATGTAGCCTTGCATGGGTAGTTGAGGATTTTCAGAATAAGCGTACATGTAAACTAAACGGGGAATCATATCTGAGGTAAAAGCCACAATGAAAGCCTAAAAGAATTTGAAAGGAGGAGTCATGACTTTAGTACAGGGTAATTACATATTTCTACATAAATTAACCACTTTTTGAGAAGTCAGGTATATTAACGGGATGGTGAAAACCTTACCAATTCGAACACTCATTATAATATTATTCCCAAATTAATTTGTCCTATACTGCTAACATGTAATTTATTGGAAAAAGGAAATAATATCTCACACAATTGTACTACAATGAAAAAAGTAGTTAAATTCTGCCCATTTTCCAGTATCTAATTGTGAAAAAAAAATCAGTCTTCTGGAGTGTCCCTTAAAGCATTTTTAGTAAAAATTGGCAAGTTTTCTTCCTTCATTGTTCAGCTTTCTCTCTTTTCTAGGAGATGTACTACCTCAGGTATTTGAGGAAGTGTAGGATCTTCCAATCGTAATTTTGTTTGGGTGCTTATGTTTAAAGGATTGTGAAAATTAGTTTATTTGAAATAAAAACAGAAGTTGCTGCAGAAACTCAGCAGGTCTGACAGCATCTGTAGAGAGAAAACGGAGTTAATGTTTCGAGTCCATTGATACTTTTTCAGAACCTCAGGGTCACTGGACTTCACAGGAAATATGCTGTTTCATATTTCCAGCACCCATAATATCATAAGAAATAGAAACAGGAGTAGGTCACTTTACCCTTCAGCTTGTTTTGCTATTTAATGGGATCATGAGTGATCCAAATTTCCTCATGTCAGGAAAATGGGACATTTCCCTTTAACCCTTGAATCCCCTGCAGATCAAGAACTTATCTTAGCCTTGAATAAAATCAAGGAATCTACCCCCACAGTTCTCTGTGAGGAGGAGTTCCAAAGACTCTCAGAGAAGAAATTCATCCTCTCTCAGTTTTAAATTGGTGCCCCTTTGTTCTGAGACTATGCCTCCAACCGTAGACTCTCATGTGATGGGAAACATCCCCTCAGCATTTAAACTGTTAAGCCCCTGAAGAATCCTAAATGTCTCCATGAGATCATCTCTCATTCTTCTAAGCTGCAGTGAGCACAGTCCCAATCTCTTTAGACTTTGCCCATAGACAATCCTCCATACCAGGGATCATTCTAGTGAACCTGCTCTGAACTGCCACCAACTGAAAGATACCTTTATTTAAATAAGGGGATGAAACTTCTCACAATACTCCAAACATGGTTTCACCAGCACCTCCTACACAACTGCTGCAGGAATTATCCCAAAATCATAGATGCCTGTCATTTCAATAAACCATCAGGTATAGATTAGATTAGATTACTTTTAGATTAGATTACTTACAGTGTGGAAACAGGCCCTTCGGCCCAACAAGTCCACACCGACCCGCCGAAGCGCAACCCACCCATACCCCTAACCCAACACTATGGGCAATTTAGCTTGGCCAATTCACCTGACCCGCACATCTTTGGACTGTGGGAGGAAACCGGAGCACCCGGAGGAAACCCACGCAGACACGGGGAGAACGTGCAAACTCCACACAGTCAGTCGCCTGAGGTGGGAATTGAACCCAGGTCCCTGGCGCTGTGAGGCAGCAGTGCTAACCACTGTGCCACCGTGCCGCCCTCAACATTGTCAACATTTCCGTCCTGGGGTGACTGCAATGTTCTAATGAAACACAATGTATTCTCAAAAAACAACATCGAATTTTCCAATTAGATACTCGACAGCCTCAAGGTCTCAACATTGAATTCAAAACCTTCAGAGACTGATTACTTTATACATGCCTGCTATTTTTCTTATATTCTCATTCAACCCCCTTCTCAGAGTTTGTAACTTGCTTACTGTGCACTCAGAAGAAAGGACTAATTCCCTCCTTACACACCTCAATACACATCCTTTATTCATCTATTATTTTTCTCTCTTCACTATTAACAATCCAATTTTTTTTGACTGGGCCACTATACATTTCCTTAAAAACGTGTTGGCGGAAAAGCGCAGCAGGTCAGGCAGCATCAAAGGAACAGGAGAATTGACGTTTCGGGCATAAGCCCTTCTTCAGGATTCTTCAGCAGCTGCCTGACCTGCTGCGCTTTTCCAGCACCACATTTTTAAGCTCTGATCTCCAGCATCTGCAGTCCCCACTTTCTCCCTCTATACATTTGCTCTCTTCTTTCTTCTTTGCCTCTGTCAAAAGAGAACCTATGTTCCAATTTCTTTTCATTCTAAAGAGTCATGTCAGACTCGAAACATTAACTGTTTCTCTCTCCACAGATACAACCAGATTTGCTGAGTTTCTCCAGCATTCTCTGTGTTTGTTTCAGATTTCCAGCACCTGCAGTATTTTGCCTTATTGTGTGCTGAAAAGTTTTGCATCTATATTTCCTAAATCGTGTGTTATAAAAATAAATTGTTTATCAAAAAAAGTCTGTTGGTGGATTTCAATTCTGCAATTAATAGTTCAGAACATAAACTTGGCCATAGCAATGTATCGGTAAAACCGAAATTGCTGGAGACACTCAGCATGTCTGGCAGCACCTGTGGAGAGAAAGCTAAGTTAAGTTGATTCATATACACTATTTGCTGAAGAATAGATCAATGTGGACTTCACCAGTTTCCTCATTTCCCCTTCCCCCACCTCACCCCAGCTCCAAACTTCCAGCTCAGCACTGACCCCATGACTTGTCTTACCTGCCTATCCACCTATCCACTCCACCCTCCTCCCTGACCTATCACCTTCATCCCCACCCCCACTCACCTATTGTACTCTATGCTACTTTCTCCCCACCCCCACCCTCCTGTCATTTATCTCTCCACCCTTCAGGCACTCTCCCTGTATTCCTGATGAATGGCTTTTGCCTGAAACATCGATTTTACTGCTCCTCGGATGCTGCCTGAACTGCTGTGTTTTTCCAGTACCACTCTAATCTAAACTCTGGTTTCCAGCATCTGCAGTCATTTTTCTTCAAGTTGGTAAAAACAGAGTACAATTTAGAAGAGTGCCATAAAAAAAGACAATTCTGCTTTCTATAGTGATTCCTGTGTTTATTTCATAGAGTCACAGCATGGAAACAGACCCTTCAGTACAACCAGTCCATGCCGAGCATTATTCCAAACTAAATTAGTGCCATCTGTTTGTACTTGGCCCATATCCCTCCAAACCCTTCCTACTCATGTACTTATACAAATGTCTTTCAAACATTATAACTACACCTGCATTCACTAGGAACCACCCTCTGTGTAAAAACATTGCTCCTTATGTCGTTTTAAAATCTTTCCCCTGTCATCTTTGAAATATGCCCCCTAGGCTTGAAATCCTGCACTATAGGGAAAAGACACCTGCCATTCACCTTACTTATACCCCTCATGATTTTAAAAACCTCTATCAGGTCACCCCTCAAACTCCTGCAGGCTATCCAGCCTCTCTTTATAACTTAAACCTTCAAATTATGGGCGGCACGGTGGCACAGTGGTTAGCAGTGCTGCCTCACAGCGCCTGAGACCCGGGTTCAATTCCCGACTCAGCCGACTGACTGTGTGGAGTTTGCACGTTCTCCCTGTGTCTGCGTGGGTTTCCTCCGGGTGCTCCGGTTTCCTCCCACAGTCCAAAGATGTGCGGGTCAGGTGAATTGGCCATGCTAAATTGTCCGTAGTGTTAGGTAAGGGGTAAATGTAAGGGTATGGGTGGGTTGCGCTTCGGCGGGTCGGTGTGGACTTGTTGGGCCGAAGGGCCTGTTTCCACACTGTAAGTAATCTAATCTAATCCTGGCAATATCCTGGTAAATCATTTCTGAAATCTCTCCAGCTTGATAATATCCTTCCTATAACCAAGACAGATTTCCACATCTGGAGTTCTTTGTTTTATTGGAAATGGGTAATACCTTGGCAAGACTTCAGAGAGACAATGTACTCCACTAAACCTGGTCCTAAGGATAATTTATTAAAATCCCTACAGTGTGGAAATAGGTCCTTCGGCCCAACAAGTCCACATTGACCTTCTGAAGAGTAACTCACCCAGATCCATTCCCCTATCCTATATTCACCCCTGATTAATGCACCTAGTCTGCACATCCCTGAACACTATGAGCAATTTAGCATGACCAATTCATCTTTGGATTGAGAGAGGAAACCGGAGCAAACCCCCGCAGACACAGAGAGAACAGAGACAGTTGCCCGAGGTTGGAATCGAACCCGGGTCCCTGGCGCTGTGAGGCAGCAGTGCTAACCACTGAGCCACCATGCCACACACTTCAAATATAGTACAGAAGGTATCACAGTTTTATTGGACAGGCAGGGTAGACCATATTTTTTTTTCTTTTGGTTTGTCCAAATTATATTGAATGGTGGCCATGGCTCAAGGGACTTTACGAACTAACCCTGCTCCTTTTCCTTACTTTCTGGCAAGATTGTAGTCTGACTAAGACCGGTAGTAATACTGCTTTATACACAAGACACCAACAGTCTGAGAGTTACCAAAGGATGAGGTCCTTAGTTAGCTCACCAAGCACACACTGGCCAAAGAACTACAACGAAAACTGAAACACCTCGTCAGCAGATCAACTGTTCACTCGGCCCAGGAATTCACTGACAACCTTAGGAACATTGAAATTGAGGAGGATGAAATCAAGGTTTCATTCAATGTCACAGCTCTATTCCTCTCCTTTGATACATCACTAGCCAAAGAAACAATTGCCACACTACTAGAGGAGCTGGTGAAAATGACTCACAGAAACACCATCAGCACTGACAACAAACTCAAGCTATTAGGTCTATTAGACCAATGCCTCACCCCCATTTTGTCTTCAACAGCCAGAATAAGTCAATGGCACACCATTGGGCTCTGCCATCTCAGGACTAATAGCAGAAGTGGTCAGGCAGAGATTTGAAAACAGAGCCTTTCCCCTAATCTAACTATGGATACAATACGTGGACGACACATTTGTCATCATCAAACATACTAGACTGGATGAAACACACTACCTCACTAATGGTATACTCACAGGCATCAAGTTTGACAGAGAGGAAGAGAACAATAGCCATCTCCCATTCCTAGATGTCATGGTGGAATGGATGACCAACAGAGGATTTACAACTAAAGTACACAGGAAACCCACCCACATGGAGCAGACCCTTAATTACTATAGCAACCACCCCAACATCCACAATCAGAGTTGTGTCAAGACCCTATCCAAAACAGCCGTGACACACTGCAACACACCAGAATTGTGCAAGGCAGAGGAAGAACACAAACACAAAGTCTTTGCTAACAGTGGATACCCCATCAGCTTCGTCCACCAGCGCTTGCCCAACAGACAATGCCAAGAAGACACTGTATCTGCCAACATTCTGGCCACCCTACCCTACGTGAAGAACACATCAAAATGAACTACCAGACTGTTACAACTACTGGGTATTATGGTGGACTCCAACCAACAGCCACCCTAAGCCAGTTACTTAGCAGGATTAAGGACCCCATATCAATAGCATGCTGGACCAACTTGGTATACACAATCCCCTGCAACAACTGCAACAAGCACTACATCGGACAAACAGGAAAGCTAGCCATCCAACTTCACAAACATCAATTGGTTACTAAATGACAAGATCCACTCTCCCTCATCTCCATATACATGGACCAAGAGGGCCATCAATTCAATTATGACAAATTTACTATCCCAGAGACACGACAGAGAGTTCTTGGAAGCCTGGATTTTAACCAAAAAGGCCATCAGCAGATAAATAGAGATAGACCCAGTGTACAAACCGCTGCAGAGAAGACCTGGAAGTGACACTCCCCCCAACAGATCAGAGCCACATTAAAACCAAAAGAACAACAGTGCTTCAGGGGAGTCACACTGACGTTGTTACCCAGCATGGTAAAAAAAGTTTGCTTGATCACCTATTAGCTCATAGAGTTAACCAACAACCTCATCCACAACCTGAGCTACAGATCTTTGTGAAAATGTTAAAAAATTAGCTACCAAAGGACCAAAACATATAATCTAGGCAACTCCCAAGTCCACACCAATGGGGAAGTACTTAATTCCTTGTTTTTGGCCTCAGTTCAAGGTGGGCCATGTTTCTTGGCAACACCAAGGACCTTGAAAATCTGAATGAAGTATTTTGGATAAAGAATTTATGGTGCTACACCAACTGGCATGAATACTTACATTTGTAACCACAGAGAAAACGGCCACACCATTCAGAATCTGGTGCCATATTCCTATACTGTGAGCCTTTGCTGCCATGGGTCTCTTGAACTGGGTGATGAACTTCCAGGCATCCACACGGATTTCGATAATGTTGTTGAGCAGAGCAAGAACTGGTGCCAGAGGAAATGAGGCCACAAAGAGAGTGACAAACCCAAACTGGATAACTGTAATGGAAACAGCGCATAACACAACTGTAAACCCTTTCCATTCTCAATGCTCTTTGTCATGTTTGATTTATGACTGGTTTTTATTATTACTTAATGGAAAGATGACTTCCAATTTTGGCCACAATTACATAAAAAGGCACTCCAGAAACATGCTTCACTTATGCTATTTGCTGAAGAAATCATAATGAAAAGAGTATAATTTGGAAGGAAAAATGGGAGGTACGTGGCTCAGTGGTTAGCACTGCTGTCTCACAACGCCGTGGACATGGGTTCGATTCCAGCCTCGGGGTGACACTGTGTGTGGAGTTTGCACATTCTCCCAGTGTCTGTGTGGGTTTCCTCCGGGTCCTCCAAAATCCTCCCCCAGTGCAAAGATGTGCACGTCAGGGTGGATTGGCCATGCTACGTCGCCAGGGATGTGCAGGTTAGGGGTTGGGGTTAATGGGATAGGGTGGTGTGTCTGGGTCTGGGTGGGAGGGTCAGTGCAAACTCAGTGTACTTCTCTGATTCTACAAAAATGCCACGAATTTAAGATTTAAATTTGTGTTAAAGTGGAGTTAAACTCATGAAATATATTCACTTTTAGATATTACATTTTATTTCCTCCTTATGGTCCAATTTTTCCTTCAACTACTTTCTACCTTATCGTAGAAAGATTACTTGGATATACCTGAAATGGGTCAATTGTCTAATGACAAAAGTTTTTTCTCACTGGAATTCAGGAGGGTAGGAGGTGACTTGATTGCAATGTGTACAATCCTGAGGGGAAATATGGTTAAACCCAGTCCTCGGAGTTGCTATGTGAAAATAAGGGATCACCTGTTTAAGGCAGTGATAAGGAGAAATTATTTTCTCAAGAGGGTTGTAAGTCTTTGGAATTTTTTGTCAAAAAGCACTAGAAGCAGAGTCCTTGGATATTTTTTGAGGCAGAAGTAGACAGATAGATTACGCATGGGGGTGAAAGGTTATTGAGGGCAGGTGGGAACTGGAGCAAGATTCCTGATGAAGGGCTTTTGCCCGAAATGTCGATTTTCCTGCTCCTCGGATGCTGCCTGACCTGCTGTCCTTTTCCAGCACCACTCCAATCTAAATCCTGGTTTCCAGCATCTGCAGTTCTCACTTTTGCCCTGGGAACTGGAGGAAGCAGATCTTAGAATCATAGAATCCCATTCGGTCCATCACGACCACACGGAACCACTGAAGAGTATCCCGTCTGCCCTATTGCCATAATCCTGCAATTCCCTACCTAGCCTGCATATCCATGGGCAATTTAGTGTGGCCAAGTCTCCTAACTAACACATCTTTGGACTGCGGGAGGAAACCCACGCAAACACGGGGAGAATGTGCAAACTCCACACAGACAGTCGCCCGAGGCTGGATTTGAACCCAGGTCTGCTGTGAGGGAGCAGTGTTAACCACTGAGCCACCTAATCGCTGGCAGAACAGGTGCAAGAGTTGAGGGGCCTACTCCTGTTCCTAATTCATATGATGGCTTGTTCATAAGTATAATACTTTTCCAGATCAACACAACCTCCTGTTTTTGTTCTCAGACTTTTTATTAGAATATTAACTATTCAATGCTTTCTTTCCATCTACTCCATTCCTTCCAGTTCTGTCAGTGTTCTGAATAAGAAAGCATACAACTGTTATTAAAAAGCGCAGCGAGGTAAATACTTGAAAATGACAAGGCTTTGAAGACTTTGTTTTGCAAATATTGTCTTGGTTCAATTTGAAAGCACGTTTGCAATAAGTTTCCTGCTTAAAGGAAATAGGAAACAAAACAAATTTAACAGAGAATATCCTAGTATTTATGAGTCTTTAGTTCAATATTGTCATTTTATAATATCTCATAATTTTGTAACACCATTAAATTGAGTCCAAAAATTATGGAACAGCGCTGTACAAGAACCAAAGGCACAGGCTAAGACTTTGGTTTAATGCAATTATCAACTATTAATTATCAATTATCATATCAACTATTCAGCTAGAACTCAATTGGCACATGGAGGTAGAAAGGAGATGATAATCCAACACGAGTTACAGAATCATACACTATGGAGGCAGGTCCGTCAGTCCAACTCATCCATGCCAACCAGGAATCTGAAACTGTATTAGTCCCATTAGCCTGCGTTTGGCCCATACTCCTCTAATCCTTTCCTATCCATGTACCTGTCCAAACATTTTCTTAATGTTGTAATTATACCCATACCCACCACTTCCTCTGCCAGCTCATGGTGTACAGGCACAGCCCTCTGTGTGAAAAAGTTGTCCCTCCGACCTCTTTTAAATCTTTCCACTCTTACCTTAAACCTATGCCCTTTAGCTTTGGACTCCGCTACCCTGGGGAAAAGACCTAGGCTATTCACACAATCCACATCCCTCATGATTTTATAAGTCTTTGTGAAGTCACTCCTCTGCCTGCAATGCTCCAGGGAACGATGTCCAAGCCTATCCAGTCAATCCTTCAAACCCATCAGTCCCAGCAAATTCCCTTTAAATTTGTTTCTGTAACCTTTCTAGTTTAACAAACCCATAGTCACTGGGATGCTTTCCAACTGCTCATGAAGAAGCAACATTGGGAAAAAAAAAGATTGGATTAGGTTCCCTATTTACACCCTTGGGCCAGCATGTTGAGCAGAGATTTGTGATGATACTGTGGCTTTAAGAGGTCTATTTTGTCCTTTTCTTTTCAAGAGAGGTTTTAAGGCAGAGAAAATGCACACTCTACCAGTCCCACTGGGGTAAACAGCTTGAGGGGCCTTGATTTTTTTAAAAATTTGGAACAATAGAAGCAGCTTGAATGGGTGTGGTCAAGACCCCACAGAACCAGGAGTTTTCATTTTTAGCTTTCAGCAGTTGCTGTTAGGGTCTTGAAGAAGTGGAAGCTATTTTGTCCCCCTCTCGGTTACAGCTAAAAGCTGGCGGTTCTCTGCTAACTGCGGCAGCTGCATATGAGATGGTCTGTTTACTGAATTTGCCTTTTGCCAAGAATATGTTTATAGAATGTTACTATATCAGAACAGTTAGTTATTAATTGTTATTGAGCCTATTCTTCTGTTACGTTTTCTAATACAGGCAATTTACACCAATTCCTAATTTCCTTTGTTGCATTTTAACAATAGTGGACAAATAATGTGTATTCTATCTTAAATCCAGTAGTTTGATCAATCAAATTGCATCTGGAACATAACACTTTAAATTTACCTTTAAAATAAGAAAATGTTGGGGTCTATATTTTCTTCTGAACATTTTGGGGGTGGGGGGGTGGGGTTGGTCTGGTCCATAATAAATTAAAGAATGTCGAAAGAACAAAAATATTTTGTAGTAATCTGGGAGCTGACCAAACAAGCAACTGGATATTGTAACCTTGTGAAAGGAAGGACTTTGGGTGATTTGGGCTAAAACTAAAATTAATTGATGGTCCCAGTAAAGAGACAAGATAGTTCAATACTGGGAGCATTTCTCTCCTGTGTACCTGACTTGATATTGGTTAGTTATTTCACTCACCCATTTCCAGATATTCATAGAAAAGGCCAAGTTGTCCCATATCCTGTAAATCGTGGTCCTGCTCCCAACGAGAGTACAGTCTCTCTGGATGGTGCCTGGCATTCCGACTCACCCACCAGTTTTTCACCCAGCTGCAGAAGAAAGCAGTGAAGAAATGAAAGGTTAATGTCACTGGCGCAGAGAGTTCACCCGGTACTCCTGTGTGGTGTCTCACAGTCTATTTTATCTCGGCGAGTCATGACATGTTGTCCAGCAGCCACAATCGATACACAGGGTGATGTCAAAGAGCCACATCAGCTGGTCCCATCTCTGAAGATTATACATTGTCGCTCAGGCTCAGAGTTTCAAGTTTGCATTTTAATGACAAAAACAAGTAGTTTAGGTTTGCTTTTGACTGGTGTGGACTCAATGGGCCAAAGGGCCTTTTCTCTGTGCTATAGACCTCAATGACTGGCTATTTATCAAAGTCAGATCAGGATTCAGAATGTGAGAGATGTCAGATATAAGCTCCACATTTGGGATGTGAAGAGAAGGTATTAATTGTCTTTTCTTTTTCATCAAGGCTCTCTGGAGGACCAGAGCATTTGGGTTTAGATTATGTAAAAATAGGAATAGTTTGGATATTGTACACTAGGTTATGGACAAGGAGTATCGGGGGGAGAAGTCGTACAGTAGAAATGGTTCTGCAGGGTTAGTGTTCACATTACATTGACTTCATCCATTGTACTGATGTCACATACATTCTGTTTATGGAGACCAAAGAGTATTGTCTCACCTTCAAAGAAAGCAGATGTACATGTACCATAATACCAGAACAAATACAATTGTATTTATTGCCATCATAAAATAAATCTTTTTGTTATCCAGGGACAGTGCCTTTGTTGCAGGCACTGTACTCACTCTGTTCTATCCTCTACTGCTAACTACTGGGTCAGCCCAAGTCAAAGGCAGATTGGTGATAGAAAGCTCCTTCAAACCAACCATAACCAGTACATATAGAGTCATAAGAGATGTACAGCATGGAAACAGACCCTTCAGTCCAACCCGTCCATGTTGACCAGATATCCCAACCCAATCTAGTCCCACCTGCGAGAACCCGGTCCATATCTCTCCAAACCCTTCCTATTCATATACCCATCCAAATGCCTCTTAAATGTTGAAATTGTACCAGCCTCCACCAATTCCTCTGGCAACTCATTTCATACCCGTACCATCCTGTATGTGAAAAAGTTGTCCCTGATGTCTCTTTTATACCTTTCCCTTCTCACCCTAAACCTATGCCCTCCAGTTCTGGACTCCCCCACCCCAGGGAAAAGACTTTGTCTATTTACCCTATCCATGCCCCTCATCATTTTGTAAACCTCTATAAGGTCATCCCTCAGCCTCCGATGCTCCAGGAAAAACCGCCCCAGCCTGTTCAGCCTCACCCTATAGCTCAAATCCTCCAACCCTGGCAACATCCTTGTAAATCTTTCCTGAACCCTTTCAAGTTTTGCAAAATCTTTCCGATAGGAAGGAGACCAGAATTGCACGCAATATTCCAACAGTGTCCTGACGAATGTCCTGTACAGCCACAGCATGACCTCCCAACTCCTGTACTCAATACTCTGACCAATAAATGAAAGCATACCAAACGCCTTCTTCACTACCTGCGACTCCACTTTCAAGGAGCTATGAACCTGCACTCCAAGGTCTCTTTAATCAACAACACTCTCTAGGAACTTAACATTAAGTATATAAGTCCTGCTAAGATGTGCTTTCCCAAAATGCAGCACCTCGATTTTATTGGAATTAAACTCCATCAGCCACTTCTCAGCCCATTGGCCCATCTGGCCCAGATCGTGTTGTAATCTGAGGTAACCCTCTTTGCTGTCCACTACACCTCCAATTTTAATGTCATCTGAAAACTTACTAACTGTACCTCTCATGCTCACATCCAAATCATTTACGTAAATGACAAAAAGTAGAGACCCAGCACCGATCCTTGTGGAACTCCACTGGTCACAGGCCTCCAGTCTGAAAAACAACCTTCCATCACCACACTCTGCCTTCTACCTTTGAGCCAGTTCTGTATCCAAATGGCTAGTTCTCCCTGTATTCCATGAGATCTAACCTTGCTAATCAGTCTCCCATGGGGAACCTTGTTGAACGCCTTACTGAAGTCCATATAGATCATGTCTACCTACTGGTCAAAGAACCAGAAGTGGTCATCTGGGAAAATACCTCATTGGTATATCGGGGTAGATCTGAACCCCACCACAAGGAGAAGAATTCCAGATAAAAAAAGATGTTCAAACAAGTTCAGATCAACCATGATCCTATTAAATAGTAAGACAGGATCAAGGGGCTAACTGGCCTACTAGGCGAAAGTGAGGACTGCAGATGCTGGAGCTGAGTTGAAAGTGTGGTGCTAGAAAAGCACAGCAGGACAGGCAGCATCGAGGAGCAAGAGAGTCGACATTTCAGGCAAAAATTGACGTTTAGAGCAAAGTTTCCTGATGAAGGGCTTTTGCCTGAAATGTTGGTTCTCCTGCTCCTCGGATGCTGCCTAACCTGCTGTGCTTTCCCAGCATCACACTCTCGACGCTAAACGGCCTACTCCTGTTCCTATTTCTTACCATCTGCAGTTATTGGCACTTTAAGAGCATTATCGCTTGAAGATGATACAGACAGTCACTCAGCAGCTAAAATGTGATTATTGAGAGAGAGAGAGAGAGAGAGAGAGAGAGAGAGAGAGAGAGAGAGAGAGACAGAGAGAGAGAGATAGAGAGAGATAGATAGAGAGAGAGAAAAAAAAAACTGTGGGATGCTGGTTAGAAGAGTTGGGGCAACAGTATGGGCTAATAAAAGTGAGAAAATCCAGAGGCCTTAGTGAAGGGGGCTGAGTCAACACAACTGAAGGCCCCATAAAACCATCAGATAGAACAGAATTAGGCCATTCAGCCCATCAGTCTGCTTCAACATTCATTGATTGGTTTCTCAACTCCATTCTTCTGTTTTCTCCCCATAACCCTTGATCCCTTTATCAATCAAGAACTTATCTATCTCGGTCTTAAATACACTCAACGATTTGGCATCCACAACCCCCTGGGGAAATGAGTTCCAAAGGTTCACTATCATCTGGCTGAAGAAATTCCTCATCTCAGTTCGAAAGGCTCATCCCTTCACTCTGAGGCAGTACCCTCGGGTCAGAGTCTCTCCTACTAGTGGAAACATCTTCTCCATGTCCACTCTATTGAAGCCTCTCAGTATTCTGTAAGTTTCAATCAGATCCCCCTCAGCCTTTTAAATTCCACTGAGTACAGACCCAGAGTACTCAATCACTCCTCATATGACAAGCCCTTCAGCCCCAAAAATATTCTTGTAAACCTCCTTTACAAGATAGCACAAATACGCGGTCTTAGAAATACGGCCTGAAACTGCTGACAATATTCCAAACACAGTCTGACCAGAGCCTTATACAGTCTCTGCTCTTGTATTCTACCCGTCTTGAAATGAATGTTAACATTGCATTAGCCTCGCTAACCACCAACTGAATCTGCATGTTAACCACCAGAGAATCCGAAACTAGGACTCCCAAGTCCCTTTGTGCTTCAGATTTCTGAAGCTTTTCCCCATTTAGAAAACCATCTATGCCTTTATTCTTTTTACCAACGTGCATAACTTCACACTTTCCCAGATTATATTCTATCTGTCATTTCTTTTCCCACTCCCCTCGCCTTTCCAAGGCTTTCTGTCACATCTCTGCTTCCTCAACACTATTTGTCCCTCCACCTATCTTTGTGTCATCTGCAAACTCACCTCCAGCAGGGCAACAGTGGAGATTCTAAAGGAAAATAAGGTACAAGATCAGAAAAGGAACACAAGGGATTGTAAATGAGCCTTCTTACCTCTCAAAATGAGCATCACAATATTGACATTTGGGCACAAGAGGTACAACTAAATAATAGGGAATGGGCCAGGAAATAAATTTAGATTGTGTTTACAGAGTCTGGCAGAAGATAAAAATGTCAAGAAATATTAAAGATTTAACAAGCACCAGAACTCAGTAATTAAGCTGTTGTTCTGGCAGGAAGATTTGTAAAGTCCACAACTAGATTACTTTATTTGAAAATACTGGGTAGATGGAAGTGTTTGATGGTTTAGACTGTCAGCGGCAGAAGGGCGGCACGGTGGCTCAGTGGTTAGCACTGCTGCCTCACAGCACCAGGGCCGCGGGTTCAATTCCGGCCTCAGGCAACTGTGCGTGTGGAGTTTGTACGTTCTCCCCGTGTCTGTGTGGGTTTTCTCTGGGTACTCTGATTTCCTTCCATAGTTCAAAGATGTGCAGGTCAGGTGAACTGACCACGCTAAATTGCCCATAGTATCAGGTGCATTAGTTAGCGTCTGGGTAGGTTACTCTTTGGAGGGTCAGTTTGGACTTGTTGGGTTGAAGGGCCTGTTTCCATACTGGAGGTCCTCTAATCAAATGTGCATTTTGTCCAAGAAGACTCTATCTTAGTTGTTTAAGACAGGAAAACCCCAGGTGAAGTGGATTGCCATCATTTTGATCGTAGAATTGGGGAAAAACCTGTAAAAGGGGAGAAAACCCACCAGCCGGTGGAACGACGCAAAGAATCATATTAAAATTGTAAAAACCTTTAAAATAAAAGGGGAGAAATCAGCACATTGCAAGAGCACTGCAAGATTTTGCTACCTGTTTCAAATTAAGGACAAATAAACCTCCTGAATGAGCATGACTGAACCAAAAAGTTCAAATTCCAGCAGAATCCATAGATAATTTAATGAACGGCCTGCACACATTGGTGAAAATCTGTGAATATGGAGATTTGAAATCATAATTTATAACAGGCAGAATCATTGTTAAAATTCATGATGATTTTTGTTTTGTCAGTTTTGTTACGGTCGAAGGTAGATTTACTCTCTTCAAATTGCGCTGAAAGCAGAAAGCTGAAAGAGTCACAGGAAAATTCTGAGAGGAAAAGACCAACACTACCTCAAGGAGGGGCAAAGGAGTCTATTCACTTCATAACGTATGGCCATTCTAGAGAGGTATGTGACACACCCACAACTCAAACAGCTGATAATAGAAACCAGTGACAGCACAGCATTGTAACAAGGTCGTATAGGCACAGATAATGTCCAGTCATCACTCTGGAATAGCATTATAATAGCAACGTTTAAGAGACATTTGGATAGACACATGAACAGGTAGTGAATACAGGGATACAGACCATGTGCAGGCAGATGGATTCACTTAGAATGACATCATGGTCAGCACAGACATGGACCTTTTCCTGTGCTCTACCGTTCCAAGTTTTCTATGTTCGATGAATGTTATATTTATAAAGCTGCAGGTGATTTTCAGGCAATGTGCAAAAGTAAGGCATGGTTTCTGAACAGTGGAAGTATGGTGGTTGCACAAGTGAAGAATTCTACACAATAGAACATCCATGACCATTAATATGATATGTACATTTGATGTGATACTTCCATTCGAGAAGACACCTGAGGCATTTCTAGGGGAACTAGCTGATCCAGATATGCCAGATGAAGCAAAATTCATCTGTGTCAATTGACATCCTTTTAATTTTGGGCTTGATACAGGATAAAGTTCCCAATCAAGCCTGTTACCATGACTGAAGAAGCAAAGGTTATGGCCTACAGAGATAGGACATTACAGACCTGTATAGCCCAGTTGATTCACACCTACAATATTCAGAATGGCAGTGACCTGCAGACCATCTAGATTGGACAGACAATGATGCCAGACGCTGGAGTCCACAAAGGAACTACATTTCAGGCAACAGTATTTCAGCAGCAAAGCAGAGAACAATAAAGAAATTTGAAATGATAACAGCAAAAAGTTGGAAGGTCTTCCTCTCCCAAGCACTCTCAACTCACAAAGTCAGTGCCTGGCAAATAATCAACTTGCAACAACAAACATTTAGAAAACCCAAGATATCCACAAATTTTAGTACTGCTAGAGAAATAAGACAACAGCTAAATAGTCATGAGTCAGGTCGTTATCGCAACTGAAGGACTCAAAAAAACTTTAACTGAAATTGCCTTTACCTGCACTAGACACTCTCCCCTTCCCTTTTCTGTTTATTTCCCATGCTTGTGTGTGTCGTGTTTTTGTTGCGTTTTTGTTATCCTTTCAGGGTTATAGATGATGCAGACCTTTCTTAAACTCAAGAAACCATTGTAACTTTTATCTAATTATGTTTTAATTCAAGTGTGATAGATTTTTGTTAGAAAGGAAATAAAAATAATTCTTGAAACCAACTGAGAGAGCTTTAAAGAAGATTTCCCATCTTCGTTTGGTTGTAACAAGTATATAAAGAGTAATTTTACAGCAATATTGATGTATATTGCCCAGGTATACAACCAGTTTCCCATATAAAAGTGATCATATCAGCCAACAAATCTTCTACACAATGCAAAGCAGCAAGACTTAAAAATATATATACTTACGGCAAAAACGATTCCTGGATATTTCCCCAGATTTGCTTACCGGCCATAATAATGGTAAGCTGTGTTGTCAGCTCAATGAGACAGCCACCTGGGTCACACTGTGAAAAGTGGGCACAGAGAAGTCAAATGTAATAAAGATAAACATTCAGCAAACAACTACTTTAAATGGAAAGACTCTGAAAAGTCAAAGTGACATGTCTCTTCATGTATCTTTATAAAACAGTGAAGCGTAGTGGTCAACCTAAATGGGGCACATTGGGAATGGTTCATTTCCCATAATGTTTTATCGAGATACATCAAAGTTTCCATTCAATACCAGGTATGATTAGCTCTGTGACTGGAGTATATTGGTGGGCATAAGTGATTCCCGGCCAGTAACAGGATTTAGGGTGGCTCAGTGGTTAGCACTGGTTCCTCACAGTACCAGGGATCCAGGTTCAATTCCAGCCTCTGGTGACTCTCTGTGTGGAGTTTGGATGTTGTCTCTGTGCCTGTGTGGGTTTTCCTCCAGGTGCTCCAGTTTCCTCCCACATTCCAGTGATGTACAGGTTAGGTGTGCTGCCATGCAAAGTTGCCCCATAGCCTTCAGGGATGTGCTGGTTAGGTGGGTTAGCCATGGGGAATACAGAATCATAGGCTGGGTGTGGATGGGATCCTCCTTGGAGTATTGTCACAGACTTGATGGGCCGAAAGGCATCTTTCCGCTCCACTGGGACTCTATAATTAAAATTCCAAAATCTCTGTGGTTGCTTTCACTCAGTATGACAGTGTGGATGGGTGACCGTGAATGGGACAATCCCTTTTATTTCTCTCCGGCATCAGGACATAGTTGTGAATCACAAGGTTCATCAGGACAAACATCCAAGATTGATGCTCCAGTCCAAGACTGAGGGGTGCTGCACAGTCAGAGGCACCACCTTTCAGATGAGACATTAAACTGAGGCCCAACCTCCCTCTTCAGGCAGATATAAAAGAACCCAATGCAACATTTTGAAGACAAGCTGGTGAGTTCACCCTGATGTCCTGGTCAATATTTACCCGTAAAGGTCATCTGTAATTGACATAACACTAGTTATGAGGAGTTATTGGCTTCACATTGACTGCTGTGTTTCCTACGTTACAACAGTGCCTACAGTTCAAAAGCACTTCAAGAGACTGTAAAGCACTTTGAGACCGCCTATGGGCTTAAATCTTTTATATATTATTAAAATGATGAAAGTCTTTCTTCCTTTCTCCAAATCTTATTCCCATTGAAATTAAAGCTGAAAAACCTTCTGCAGAAGAGTCACTGGACTCAAAATGTTAACTCTGCTTTGTCCCAATGCTGCTGCCAGACCTGCTAAGTTTCTCTATTTTGATTGGTGAAACTGACTTGCAGTTTTTGCAATAACCAAAATAAACCACAGGAGGGAGCACTTGGCATAGTAAAGGACCCAAAGCTTGAATACAAACCAAAATCCCAATGGAAAGTATTAAGATCAAAACTGAGACCAATAAATGGAGCCATTCTTAATGCACTCAAGGAACCAATTATTTGGAGCAGCAGGTACAGTCCACTTTAAAATTAGCAAACTTTCCATTTGTGTGAGCAGGAACTATGACTTACAGCCTTCAACAATTTTTTTGGGGAGGATATATGTGGTTCATTTAATATGCATTTTGGCAAAGTCTGTGTAGTAAACGTTTATCTTTGATGTGTCCATCACCAGCCTCCTACTTCACTCTGTGACCTCACTGTTTAAAAGTCCCTTCCTCCTTCCTCATGGCCTCACCTCCTTCCTATCTCTGTATCCTCACTCACCAAGTCCATCTGACAAAATTCATCCTCCTCCTCTTCCTCAGCCCCATGAAACTGCTCAACTCCCCTCCCCGAAAACTCCAACAATCTGGAATGTTCTGTCAACGGCCAGCCTGTTTCTAGGGATTCTGGAAAGTGAGTTGGGAGAGAGGGACAGGGGAGTTAGGAGAGAGGGACAAGGGGAATTGTGGGAGAGAGACAGGGGAGCTGGGGGAGAGAGGGACAGGGGAGTTGGGGGAGAGAGTGACAGGGGGTTTAGGGGAGAGGGACAGGGGAGTTGGGGGAAGAGAGGGACAGAGGAGTTGGGGGAGAGAGTGACAGGGGAGTTGGGGGAGAGGGACAAGGGGATTTGGGAGAGAGGGACGGGGGAGTTGGGAGAGAGGAACAAGGGGGGGTTGGGAGAGAGGGACAGGGAAGTTAGGAGAGAGGGACAGGGGAGCTGGGGGAGAGAGGGACAGAGGAGTTGGTGGAGAGAGGGACAGGGGAGTTGGGGGAGAGAGGGACAGGGGGAGTTGGGATAGGGACAGGGGAGTTCAGAGAGAGAGAGAGGGACAGGGGAGTTGAGAGAGAGAGAGGGACAGGGGAGTTGAGAGAGAGAGAGGGAGGGGAGGTGGGAGAGAGAGGGACGGGGAGGTGGGAGAGAGGGGGACAGGGGAGTTGGGAGAGAGAGGGACGGGGGAGTTGGAAGAGAGAGGGACAGGGGGGAGTTGGGAGAGAGAGGGACAGGGGAGTTGGGAGAGAGAGGGACAGGGGAGTTGGGGGAGAGGGACAGGGGGGTTGGGGGAGAGGGACAGGGGGTTTAGGGGAGAGGGACAGGGGGGTTGGGGGAGAGAGGGACAAGGGAGTTGGGGGAGAGAGGGACAGGGGGAGTTGGGAGAGAGGGACAGGGGGAGTTGGGAGAGAGGGACAGGGGGAGTTGGGAGAGAGGAACAGGGGGATTTGGGAGAGAGGGACAGGGGGAGTTGGGAGAGAGGAACAGGGGGAGTTGGGAGAGAGGAACAGGGGGAGTTGGGAGAGAGGAACAGGGGGAGTTGGGAGAGAGGAACAGGGGGAGTTGGGAGAGAGGGACAGGGAAGTTGGGAGAGAGGGACAGGGGGAGTTGGGAGAGAGGAACAGGGGGAGTTGGGAGAGAGGAACAGGGGGAGTTGGGAGAGAGGAACAGGGGGAGTTGGGAGAGAGGGACAGGGAAGTTGGGAGAGAGGGACAGGGGGAGTTGGGAGAGAGGGACAGGGGCGTTGGCAGAGAGGGACAGGGGGAGTTGGGAGAGAGGGACAGGGGCGTTGGCAGAGAGGGACAGGGGGAGTTGGGAGAGAGGGACAGGGAGGTTGGGAGAGAGGGACAGGGGGAGTTGGGAGAGAGGGACAGGGGAGTGTGAGTAGCATCTGGGATGTTTTGGGGCGTGGCGGGGTGGGGTGGTGTGGAGGGTGAGTACTGCTGGAAGTTGTTGGTGGGGGGAGGGGAGGTGGTGGTGAACATTGCTGCGGGTATTGGAGAGCACAGATACTCCAGATGATTTACTTAGAGCCACACTCTTCAGCATTCTTCACACCCACAGTGAAAACCCCTGAACTAAATCTGTGTAAAATTCACGGTAAATACAGGGAAAACAGCCCAAGTCAGCCTGGTTCCTCCCAACCAGGGAACAATCTGGTCAGTGCAAAAACTGGCAATCAGGAGTGTAAACTTTCTGCAGTGGTGCCATGGTTGTGCTTATGTTGGGATTTCCTCAGGTCCCGACACGCATGAATCCTCCAAGATCTCCATGCACCTCCAATTCCATTCCCTAGCACATCCCACCTTCCCCATAATGACTTTGTCTTCATCTACTTTGCCCCTGAACACTGGAATTCAAACGCTAAAGCTTTCAGCCGCTACACCTCACTTTCTCCTGTAACTCCCTCCATGGAGTCTAGCTCAAAGACCAAGCTGCTGGCTCAGTGTCGAATTGTCTCTGCCTATACTGCTGTGAAGCACTGTGGGCGATTCATGCCACAGAGAACTGTGGGGGCAGAATGTATATTTACAGCGGAGATAGATAGATAAATAGATCCTTGATCAGTCGGGGAGTGAAGGGTTACAGGCAAAGGAGAGGAGAATGGGCGTGAGAAATTTTGGATCAGCCATGATCCTATTGAATAGTGGGATAAACTTGAAAGGCCTACTCTTCTGATTTCTTACAGTCTATAAACGTTTTACTAGTTGAAGACCTGATAAGAATCCAGGTTGTTGTCATCATCTGTTCAGATGTCCTACCTCTTCATTTCGCCATATCCCAAACAGACGGTTATAGTCCCCAGGGTGACCAATGAACTTCCCTTTGAAGAAGGCAACATAGAAGCAGGAGGAATAGTAGTTAACGAACTGGAAGAGGAACATTTTCATGGTCAACCGGTTCTCATACTCCAAGTGAGTCCTGGGGATCTCTGGTAAATCAGAAAGAAAACAAGCAACATGGAGTTGACAAAGTACTGCAGATACTAGAATCAGAAACAAAAACAGAAATGACTGGGAGAACTCAGTGGATCTTGTGTGATCTATAGAAAGAAAGCAGAGTTAATGTTTCAGGTCCAGTGACCAACAAGTTACTGTGCTGCCCTTTGAGTATCTCCTCTCTAAGATGTGGTATCTAAAATAGCTCACAATGACTCCAGGTGTAGACCTGCCAAGACTTTGTACAGCGAGCTCATGACTGCTACTATCTTATTTTCTAATCCGCAGAAAATGAGGTGTTGTTCTTCCAACTTGCACTGAGCTTCGCTGGAGCACCACAGCCAACCTGAGACAGAGATGTTGGTCAGGGAGCAGGGCGAGGTGTTGAAGAGGCGAGTAACTGGGAGTTTGGGGTCAACTTTGCAGACAGACGCAGTTGTTCTGCAAAAGGGTCATCCAGTCTGCATTTGTTAGGTGGAAAATGAGGTCCTGTTCTTGAACCTGGAAGGTATGTTTGAGGTCTTGGATAGTGAGGAGGGAGGAAGTAAACGGGCAGGAGTTACACCTTCTGGGTTTTCTGTGGAAGGTACTGTCGGAGCTATTGTGGAAGAGGTGGGGTGGTGTGGGAAAATGGAGGAGTGGACCAGGGTGTTCGGGACAGAATGGTCCTACACATAGTGCTGACAATGGAAGGGAGGGTCATGTGTGTCTGATGGCATCAACCTGCTGGACGTGGCAGAAATATGTACAAAATCCCCCGGAACCACATCTCCTCCAATACCCTTTCTTCAGCAGATATACCACCATTCCCTGGTTAAAATCAATTCCAAAGAAGGGTCATTGGGGCTGAAATGTTGACTTTGCTTTCTCTGCACAGATGCTGCGAGACCTGCTGAGTTTCTCCAGCAATTTCTATTTGTGATAGAAACTGATAGAGGTTTGGAGATGAATAACATTAAGGGATATGGAGACAGCACAGGAAAATGATATCGAAGTGGATAATTGGCCATGACCTAGAATAGTAGAACAAGCTTAAGGGGCTGAATGGCCTACTCCTGCGATTGTTGAACCAAATCATGAACGTTCCTCTATGGTCAACAGATTGTGGCATGGGACTTCAGCCTAATGTTTCTGGCCCAGAGATAGACATTACCATTGCACCATAATCCCAGAGCATCATAGGCTGCTCTCTCATGAGAGAGAGAGAGAGAGAGGACTGATGGTGAGTTTAACTTGAGGTGTCGGGTTGGGCGGAAGATTGAGAAGTAATCTCAGCTGGTGCAGGATTTGAACCTGCTCTGCTGGAGTCACTCTGCATCACAAAGCAACTGAATTACATAACAACCTGTACCACAAGACCTGTTACAAATTCAGTCAGTTCTTCTATAACGTGATGGTTGCCTTCTTGTTTAACCCTGCGTTATACAGAAATTCAGGAACAGCGTTTAAAGTATTGGCAATGTAACCATGTCACAGCCAACACACGTTTTAAAAGTTCGCGCAGTAGAAACATTGTCCCCCATTCATCAATCGTGTGACAGCGAATCCGCGTTGACAAAACGGGTGTTATTAGATTAGATTAGATTGTTGTGGTTCTGTTCGCCGAGCTGGAAGTTTTTGTTGCAAACGTTTCGTCCCCTGGCTAGGAGACATCATCAGTGCTCTGGAGCCTCCTGCGAAGCGCTTCTTTGATGTTTCTTCCGGTATTTATAGTGGTCTGTCCTTGCCGCTTCCGGGTGTCAGTTTCAGCTGTCCGCTGTAGTGGTTGGTATATTGGGTCCAGGTCGATGTGTTTGTTGATGGAGTTTGTGGATGAATGCCATGCCTCTAGGAATTCCCTGGCTGTTCTCTGTCTGGCTTGCCCTATGATAGTAGTGTTTTCCCAGTCGAATTCATGTTGCTTGTTGTCTGCGTGTGTGGCTACTAGGGATAGCTGGTCGTGTCGTTTCTTTGTACCGATACCCAACATGAGCAAAACTAATGTAGTTTACAAAATACCATGCAAGGACTGCACAAAACACTATATAGGACAAACAGGAAGACAGCTAACAATCCGCATACATGAACATCAAATAGCCACGAAACGACACGACCAGCTATCCCTAGTAGCCACACACTCAGACAACAAGCAACATGAATTCGACTGGGAAAACACCACTATCATAGGGCAAGCCAGACAGAGAACAGTCAGGGAATTCCTAGAGGCATGGCATTCATCCACAAACTCCATCAACAAACACATCGACCTGGACCCAATATACCAACCACTACAGCGGACAGCTGAAACTGACACCCGGAAGCGGCAAGGACAGACCACTATAAATACCGGAAGAAACATCAAAGAAGCGCTTCGCAGGAGGCTCCAGAGCACTGATGATGTCTCCTAGCCAGGGGACGAAACGTTTGCAACAAAAACTTCCAGCTCGGCGAACAGAACCACAACAACAAGCACCCGAGCTACAAATCTTCGCACAAACCTAGATTAGATTACTAACAAGTCCACACCGACCCGCCGAAGCGCAACCCACCCATACCCCTACATTTACCTCTTACCTAACACTACGGGCAATTTAGCATGGCCAATTCACCTGACCCGCGCATCTTTGTGACTGTGGGAGGAAACTGGAGCACCCGTAGGAAACCCATGCAGACACGGGGAGAACGTGCAAACTCCACACAGTCAGTCGCCTGAGTCGGGAATTGAACCCGAGTCTCAGGCGCTGTGAGGCAGCAGTGCTAACCACTGTGCCACCGTGCCGCCCACTATATCAGAACAACCCACACCACAATAACCATTTGAGAATCTAAATCTGTTTCAACAAGAAATCTGTAAAATGACATTGCCATAAAAATATAATTAACTGGGTTCTCTCCAGTGTCAGCTGCCTTTACTCAGTCTCAGTCCCGCCCAGCACTAACTTCATTGACTGCCCTTCAAAGTGCCCAGCAATATACTCAGTTTTACGAGGGGCAAGGCACCAAGCTTATTAATGAATAAAAGAATTGCCCCTCAGCGTAGCAAGTTGTAGCATCAAATGGTAAGCTTTCACTTTGGAAATGATTAGCATCATGTATAAAAGTAAACACCTTGATAAAACCAGAAGGTTCAAGAACAGCTTTTTCCCTGCTGTTAGGACACTGCTCAATGAACCTGATTTCAAATCGAATGCTGATCTTGCTTTGTGCACCTCCTGTGCAGTCATAATCTTGTATGCTTCGCTCTGTCTAAGTGCCCTATGATCTGTATGTCCTTGTTTGCTGTGATCTGCCTGTCCTGCTCGCAAAACATAACTTTTTCACTGTACTTGGGTACATGTGACAACAGCTGAAAATGTGTTGCTGGAAAAGCGCAGCAGGTCAGGCAGCATCCAAGGAACAGGAAATTTGACGTTTCGGGCATAAGCCCTTCATCAGGAATTATGCCTGAAACGTCGAATTTCCTGTTCCTTGGAAGCTGCCTGACCTGCTGCGCTTTTCCAGCAACACATTTTCAGCTCTGATCTCCAGCATCTGCAGACCTCACTTTCTCCTCTACATGTGACAACAATAAATCAAATCAAATCAAAACATTAAGAAAAACGTTCTCGTGGAGAAAGATGGTGAAAGAACAGCTTTACCAAGATCTGTGATCCAGATTGCCACCCTCTCGTAGAAATAGTTTAGAATCATGATGATGATAAAGTTCAGGACGGATGCTGTGACTGAGGTTGCCATCTGAGGTGTGAAGAAAGTGCCAATGTACCTGACCTTCTCCATGTTCACAGTGATCTTGGCAAAGGTGGCATACATCGAGAGGCGGTACACGATAACCGCAATGATACAGATCAGAATTAAAGAGATCTAGGTGGAAAGACAAATAAATAATCATATGGCAATGGGAGCTTTGCTGAAAATCGAATACATTTTGTGGAATCTTTCGGTCTGATACGTATCAGGACAAATGCAAGAAAGCCAATTTGTTGCTTCCCTTGAACTTTGGAATTCTTGCATTTGTCCTGATGAGTGCAAGGTGAAAAGCTTTAACAAAGTACAACTTAATTAATTGATTAAAAAGGAGAATTGTAATGAGCATCCTCCATGAAAACTTTTCACAATCTGAAATTTAATTTTGGCCTGGTCAGGTGGTTCACAGTTCACACCTCACTGCAGGCTGTTGGAGCTGTACTGCATAGCTGAAAGGGTTTTGTTTAGAGTTTTTGTGCTCTGTCCTTGTCTCAAGAATGGATGTGGTAAAATAATTTGTAGTGTACTGTGTGGAGTCTTGGAATAAATCTGCTGCAGTAAATAGGCCAAAAACCAAGCAGCTGCAAGCAACCAAAGATGTTCAACTTATTTTTACCTAAATTGCACTGGCACCATGGTAAGTCAATAAGAATTATCAAAATAAACAAATGAAGATATTTAGCAGGAGAACTGTGGAAACCCTCTAATTATTTTAAATGTCTCAATTAAGTCACCTCTCAACCTTCTCTCTAATGAAAACAGCCTTCAGTCCATCAGCCTTTCTTCATAAGACCTTCCCTCCATACCAGGTACCATCCTGGTAAATCTCCTCTGAACCCTTTCCAAAACTTCTGCATCCTTCCCATAATGCAGTGACCAGAAATGTACGCAATACTCCAAGTGTGGCCGCACCAGAGTTTTGAACAGCTGCAACATGACCTCGTGGCTCCAAAACTCAATCCCTCTACCAATAAAAGCTAACATACTGTATGCCTCTTAACAACGCTATCAACGTGGGTGGCAACTTTCATGGATCTAGGTATATGGACACAGAGATCTCTCTGCTCATCTGCACTACCAAGAATTGTACCATTAGCACAGTACTCCCTATTCCTGTTGCTCCTTCCAAAGTGAGTCACCTCACACTTTTCCACATTAAAATCGATTTGCCACCTCTTAGCCCAGCTCTGAAGCTTATCTATGCCCCTTTGTAACATAAAACATCCTTTGACACTGTCCACAACTCCACCGACCTTAGTGTAATCTGCAAATTTACTAACCCATCCTTCTACGCCCTCATCAAGATCATTTATAAAAATGACAAACAACAGTGGACCCAAGACACATCTTTGTGATACACCATTAGTAACTGAACATTTCCCATCAACCACCACTCTCGGTCTCCTTTCAGCTAGCCAATTTCTGATCCAAACTGCTAAATCACCCTCAATCCCATGTCTCCGTATTTTGTGCAATAGCCTACCGTGGGGAACCTTATCATACACCTTACTGAAGTCCATATACATCACATCAACCACTTTATCCTCATCCACCTGTTTGGTCACCTTCTCAAAGAATTCAATAAGATTTGTGAGGCACGACCTACCCTTCACAAAACTGTGTTGACTATCCCTAATCAAATTATTCCTTTCCAGATGATTATAAATCTTATCTCTTACAACCTTTTCCAACACTTTACCCACAACTGAAGCAAGGCTCACTGGTCTAAAATTACCAGGATTGTCTCTATTCCCTTTCTTGAACAAGGGGAAAACGTTTGCTATTCTCCAGTCTTCTAGTACTATTCCTGTAGACAATGACGACAAGGAGCAAAGCCAAAGGCTCTGCAATCTCCTCCCTTCCCAGAGAATCCTAGGATAAATCCCATCCAGGCCAGGGGACCTATCTATTTTCAAACTTTCCAGAATTGCTAACACTTCCTCCTTGTGAACCTCAATCCCATCTAGTCTACTGGCCTGTATCTCAGTATTCTCCTCATCAACACGGTCTTTTCCCAGTGTGAATGCTGATGGAAATTATTCATTTGGCGCTTCTCCTATCTCCTTGGACTCCATGCACAACTTCCCACTGCTATCCTTGATTGGGCCTCATCTTACTCTAGTTATTCTTTTATTCTTGACATATCTATAGAAAGCTTTCGGGTTTTCCTTGATCCTATCTGCCAACAACTTCTCATGTCACCTCTGGCTCTTCTTAGTTCCCTCTTTAGGTCTTTCCTGGCTAACTTGTAACTTTAAGTGCCCTAACTGAGCCTTCACATCTCATCCTAACATAAGCCTTCTTCTTCCTCTTGACAAGACATTCAACTTCTTTAGGAAACCACGGCTCCCTCGCTCGACCACTTTCTCGCTGCCTGACAGGTATATACTTATTAAGGACACGCAATAGCTGTTCCTTGAATAAGCTCCACATTTCAATTGTGCCCATCCCCTGCCATTTCCATCCCCATCCTATGCATCCTAAGTCATGCCTAATTGCATCATAATTGACATTCCCTCAGCAATAATTCTTGACCTGCAGTACATACCTATCCCTTTCCATCGCTAAAGCAAGCATAATCGAATTGTGGTCACTATCACCAAAGTGCTCACCTACCTCCAAATCTAACACCTGGCCTGGTTCATTACCCAGTATCAAATCCAATGTGGCCTCGCCCCTTGTTGGCCTATCTACATACTGTATCAGGAAACCCTCCTGCACACATTGGACAAAAACTGACTCATCTAAAGTCCTTGCACTGTCATATTTCCAGTCAATATTAGGAAAATTAAAGATCCCATAACAACTACCCTGTTACTCTCACTCCTAGCCAGAATCATCTTTGCTATCCTTTCATCTACATCTCTGGAACTATTTGGAGGTTTATAGAAAACACCCAACAGGGTGATCTCTCCTTTCCTGCTTCTAAACTCAGCCCATACTACCTCAGTAGACGAGTCCTCAAACGTCCTTTCTGCCACCATAATAGTGTCCTTGACTAACAACGCAACACATCCCTCTCTTCTACCATCTTCTCTGTTCTTACTGAAACATCTGAATCCCAGAACCTGCAACAACCATTTCTGTCCCTGCTTTATCCATTTCTCCGAAATGGTCACAACACCAAAGTCCCAGAAACCAATCCACGCTGCACATTCACCCACCTTATTCTGGATCCACCTGGTGATGACGTAGACACACTTCAAACCACCTTCTTGCTTGCTGGTACTCTCTTGCAACCTTGAAACCTTATTTCTGACCTCACTACTCACAACCTCCTGGACACAAACTACAATTTAGGTTCCCATCCCCATGCTGAATTAGTGTAAACCCTCCCAAAGAGCATTAGCAAATTCCCTGCCCTCCCAGGATATTGGTGCCCCTCTGGTTCAGGTGTAGAGGGTCCACTTACTCTAGAATGACCCCAAATTATCCAGGTATCTGAAATCCTCCTTCTTGCGCCATCCCTGTCATTATCTCTCTCCCTATTCCTTGCCTCACTAGCATGTGCTATGGGTAACAAACCAGAGATAACAATGTGTTTGTTCTAGCTCTAAGCTCCCACCTTATCTCCCTCAATTTCTACCTTAAATCCCCAACTCTCTTCCTACCTATGTCATTGGTTCCTATGTGAACTACGACTTAGGGCTGCTCCCCCTCCCCCTCAAGGATCCCGAAAACATATTCCAAAACATCATGAACCCTGGCACCTGAGAGGCAACACACCAACCATGAGTCCCTCACGATCCCACGGATCCTCCTATCTGTCCTCCTAACTATGGAATTCTAATCCAATGGCAGTATCACAATGCCACTGCCTGAATGTTGGGGTGGAGTATCAACAGTGGAAAATGCAGTCCTAACTTTACCATATGGCTATTGACGTCCCATTTTACCCTCACAATACACTAAAACTGAATTCTAACATCTTTGGCATGAGACAAGCAAGCTAAAATAAGTGGACCCACTGGATTGCGAGGAGTGATAGAGATGGGAGTATTTGCAATAAAATCAGTGAAACCCAGAACAGAAACTAGAATTTTGAATGTCACGGGAACTAGAACCTGGTTTAAAGGACTTTAGAAAAGGTACTCACCCAAAACAAAACCGTAGCTCCAGATACACAAGAGCGTAATGCCTGGTCTGATATCGGGATGTAAGGCTCCGGTTCCTGAAAATAAAAGATTAATATGTGAACATTAACAATGAATAAACAGCTCATTTTGAAGTATGAACATGCAATGAAGGACACTGAAATCTGTTCTGTATAACTATGGACAAATGATTAAATAAAAATGCCTATGTATTTACAAACCCCTTGATAAGGTTTTGACAAACTGTGGAATGTCAACTGAAATCAATTTTTATAATTAAAGTCTTTTTTATCAATATGGGCAAGGAAAACGGTGGAAATAGAAGTTGTAATAGGCATTTCGGCCCCTCTAACACTCAATGAGATCTTCGGTCTCAAGGGTTTAGATGGAGAGGAATTTGTTAAGCGTGTACAAGACAATGTTCTGATTCAGTATGTGGATGTACCTACTAGAGAAGGTGCAAAGCTTGACCTACTTTTGGGAAATAAGGCAGGGCAGATGACTGAGGTGTCAGTTGGGGAGCACTTTGGGGTCAGTGACCATAATTCTATTGGTTTTAAAATAGCAATGCAAAAGGATGGACCAGATCTAAAAGTTGAAGTTCTAAATTGGAGGAAGGCCAATTTTGACAGTATTATGCAAGAACTTTCAAAAGCGGATTGAAAGTCCAGACATTTCAGAACCTTTGTCTTTATGACCTCCTGGGAAAAAAAAACAAGGACCACACCAAATGGGCGGCACGGTGGCACAGTGGTTAGCACTGTTGCCTCACAGCGCCAGCGACCTGGGTTCAATTCCCATCTCGGGTAACTGTCTGCATGGAGTGTGCACATTCTCCCCGTGTCTGCCTCACCCCTCAGCCTCCAACGCTCCAGGGAAAAAAGCCCAGCCTATCCAGCCTCTCCCGATAACTCAAACCTTCCAGTCTTGGTAACATCCTGGTGAATCTTTACTGCATTCTTTCCAGTTTAATAAGATCCTTCCTATAACAGGGAGACCAGAATTGTACATCGGACTCCGAAAGCGACTGGGCAAATGAGCAAAGGATAGGTTAATAGAGATGCACCAGGAGACATTAAGGGAATATTTCAGAATATACAGAAAAGAAGGACTTATAATTCTTATAGGGATCAAAACATTTGGGGAGAAAGAGGGAAGGAATACTGAATTGGGTGATCAACCGTGATCATATTGCATGGTGCAGCAGGCTTGAAGGACTGAACGGCCCACCCTAACCCCTGTTTTCTATGTTTCTTGTCAATGGCTAAAGTATTGCTTTAAGACAATGGCTACGCATTTTACACTGCTATACTTCATTTACGTCTGAACAAGTGTGCATAGATACACTGAGCAGACACATTCCAACAAGAAAGAATAAAGGCAAATTACTATGGATGTTAGAAATCTGAAACAATTTTGGCTGGAGAAACTTAGCAGGTTGGCAGCATCTGTGGAAAGAGAAACAGAGTTACTGTTTCAGGTCCAGTATGTTTTCTTCTGAACTCATGCAGTTCTTCTGTCGTGGGTGGCACGGTGGCACAATGGTTAGCATTGCTGCCTCACAGCGCCAGAGACCTGGGTTCAATTCCCGCCTTGGGCAACTGTGTGGAGTTTGCACATTCTTCCAGTCTTTGCGTAGGTTTTCTCCAGGTGCTCTGGTTTCCGGTGAATTGCCTGCAGTGTTAGGTGCATTAGTCAGGGGTAAATGTACGGGAATGGGTCTGTGTGGGTTGCTCTTTGGAGGGGCAGTGTGGGCTTGTTGGGCCGAACGGCCTGTTTCCACACTGTAAGTAATCTAATCTAATCTTCTCTTGACTTGAGAAACTCTTGGACTTTTCAAAGGGCTCTGAAGAGGAAGTCATACTGTACTGGAAACATTAAATTCTCTCTCCACAGATGCTGCTGGTCATCCTGACAGAAGCAGCATTATGCTCGAAGCGCCCACAAGCCAGGAGCTTAAACTGAGCAGGTCACATTTTAAGTCACTAATTGTACCTGAGTAACTGGGTTTTTCTTGTAGTGCTTGCACTTTGCCTCGTACTCTGGGCGTATCTGAAGTTGTTGCTGCTCCTCTTCAAAGTCCACAAGGTCCCACTCATATTCCAGTTTCGCCTGTCGCCGCTTCCACAGCTCCAGGAAGAGAGTAACTGCTCGGGAAACAAATCAAAGCCAGTTACATAAGCAGCCACTCACCCTTCCGAAAACACAATTCCAACAGCTTTTTCAATCCCCATTTATTTACATGAGCCGTCTCACTCCAGTCAAAGAAGCTATCTTGATAAATTCAAGGCTTTCAGAATTCTCCCTCTGTGGCTATATTCCACAAATTAATTTGATTTTCTATTATCTGACTCAAATAACAGAAAGGCACTCACCCCAGATGCCCATAAAAACTGCAAAAAACAAGGTGGCAGCATTGTCAAACAGGTGAGAATTCTGTAACAAAATAAAGGGTTGAATATGAGAGAACTTTTATAAGTAAATTTCAAAATTAGTGCAATATTGACCAAACTGGCTCGGTTACTTTCAGGACCATCAAAAATGCAAAAGTATTCCCACTCAAAAACAGAATAGCTTCTACAAGTTTAAACTCCAGTAATCACCCTCAAGGGAGCAAGTAAGGCATGAATATGCTTTAGCAGAGCTAAAGTTTGCGGATTCAGGATGTGTCACGTGTGCACTTAGGCTTGTCAACTTTTGAAAAACTTTTCTTCATGGGAGGTGGGCGTCACTGACCCTCATCAGCCTCTAGAAGGCAGTGGTGAGCCACCTTCTTGAATCTCAGCATCTACCTGATGTTATTTTGACTTAATGTCAGTGAAGGAACAGCGATACAATTCCAAGCCAGGATGATGGGGGGGTTTAAATGGGAAGTTTAAGGTGGTTCCCATGTACTTGCTGCCCTTTTCCTTCTAGACTGTAGATGTCGCAGGTCATGTTTGTTGACAAGAGATTCGGAGAATTGTTGCAATGGGCCTTGAATGCACTGTTGAGGGAAGGTTTAACTTGTTGACTATGACAAAGACTGGTATTTGTTGAGGAAATGGTGAGGCAAGTGTCTTTTTTTGACATGTTTTCCTCCATTGGAGAGTGCTTTTACACTCTCATCTACATAGTTAGCAGCAGCAACAGTTCACAAATCAAAGAAAATAAAAACCATGGAAATTTTCAATATTCATGTGGACAGCTAACACAAGGGCCATTTGAACATATAAAATGGCTTACAGATGCAGGAAATACTTTTTAAAATGATAAGGTGCGCTTTTGGTAACTAAGAAAAATGCTGTAGCTACATTCAAATTCTCCAATTTATTTTCAAAACTGTTCAAACCTGTATAACAAAATTAACAAGATTCCTGAATTATCATTTTCAGGTTGACTTGGAGGTGCCAGTTTTGGACTGAGGTGGACCAAGTTAAAAATCACACAACACCAGGTATTAGTCCAACAGGTTCTGGATTAGTGGTGCTGGAAGAGCACAGCAGTTCAGGCAGCATCCAAAGTGCAGGTTTATTTGGAAGCACTAGCTTTCGGATCGCCGTTCCTTCATCAGGTGGTTGTGGAGAATAAGAATCATGATCACAGAATTTATAGCCGAAGGAGTCCAGTGCCATGGAGATATGACACATTAAACAAATTTAGATTAAATCTTTCATCTTTTAGAATGGGATATGCTGGGTTTCTGTTCATTGATATATAAATCCCAGAACTTAAATTACACTGTAATTAAAAAGTGGTTCCAAATAAACCTGTTGGATTGTAACCTGTGTGTTGTGTAATTTTAAATTCATTTTAGGATTGGAAGAGTTGTGAAGAGCAGAGTTTCCCAGATAGATCCTTTAGAATTGAAGATCCTTCTGCTCAAAGCTACGCACCTTGGTCGATTCACAGGTAGTATTCAGTCTCCAGAAGTCACAATCATAACACAAGGGACACATGATAATCTTCCCTCCAAGTTCAGCGTCACAAATTTCTTCACTAAGGGTGGGAAAAAAAAGTGATCAAACTCTACCCATTGGGAATTTAAATTGTAATGCATACTCAATTAAAGCATTAATTGTAAACCTGCCTTTTAACTTTTCAAACTGTCAGTCATTGTGTGCCATTGACTGACCTGGGCCTTCTGCTAACCACATGGACATGGAGGACTGATAGTTTCAAATGTCAACAACTGCAGAAGCATAGCTCAGTCATACAGGCGGCACGGTGGCTCAGTGGTTAGCACTGCTGCCTCACAGTGCCAGGGTCCCAGATTTGATTCCAGTCTTGAGCACTGTCTGTGTGGAGTTTGCACACTCTCTCTGTGTACATGTGGATTTCCTCTGGGTACTCTGGTTTCCTCCCACATTCCAAAGATGTGCAGGTCAGGTGAATTGGCCATGCTAAATTGTCCACAGTTGTTAGGTGCATTAGTCAGAGGAGGGTGGGTTACTCTTCGGGGGGTCGGTGTGGACTTGTTGGACTGAAGGGCCTGTTTCCACACTGTAGGGAATCTAATCTTAAGAAGAAGTGGAAGCTAAGAAGTCTAATAGTGAGAAGATATATTTTGCTGGAAGGTAAATTTTAAGATGTTTTTGTACGGTCTCTAAAATGAAGCAAATTGTACACAGTGGCAGGAACTGGGATGATGAGTTTAATAAGCTGTCCTTTATTTTCTATATCTTCATGTACAATTTTAGCTATTTGTTGCTGAAATTGGGAAAACTTAAGAAGAGTTCCTTGGTTTATTTTTAAGCTTTGCAATTTTCAGAAATAGTGTGGGAGGAGCTCATGAAGTTAGTGGAAGAGCTTCCTGCTACATATGCTCGTTTCCATGTCCCTCAAGACTTAACTTGCCTGACTTTGTGTAATTTTAACCAAATGCTCAACTTTGATCCACATTGTATCAAACAAATGAGACAGCGAAAATTATACCTGTAGTTTTCAAATGGTTAGGCATCTGTAATAGAATACATCAGTCTGATCACTGATCCTTATACGTTACTCAATTGATAAGCTTGTGGAAGGAGATACCTTATAAAATAAATCCTTCACTTCTTTCAAATGAAGGATTGTTCTGATGCTTGATTCCTTACTTGTTGACATCCCCCAAACCTGGCAATCTCTCCTTACCTTACCGAAGGGCTGTTTCTATGTGTTGCTGAGGTCAATGTAAAATGCCCCTTCCATTCCCCTCCAAATAATTTTGGTTGCCATCTTCCATCAGTGACATCATCCCACTAGTGGTGGGTAGGGGTTGGAGTGGGCAAATGAGGCTTGAGAATTAAAATATTCGCAAGTCATAGCCTGATATTTAACAGTCTGCTAATGTCCCTATTACACCAATGTAGAATAGAAGTAGAGGCTTGATGGTAATGTCACTGGAATAGCAATCCAGAGCCCTAGGCCAATGATGCGGTGGACTTGGGTTCAAATCTCACTTTAGCAGATGGTGAAATTTGAATTCAATCAAATCTAGAATAGAAAGCTGGCTAATTGGTCACTGTTAACTGTTCTAAAAAAAATTCATTTCGTCTACTATTATCCCGGAGAGAAGGAAATCTACTGTTCTTATCTGCTCTGGCCTAAACGTGACTCCAGACCTACAGCTGTCTGGTTGACACTTATCCCTCATTGCCCAGAGAGAAGTTGAGAAATAAATGAGTCAAGAAGTGTGGTGCTGGAAAAGTACAGCCGGTCAGGCAGCATCCGAGGAGCAGGAGATTCGACATTTCGAGCATAAGCTCTTCATCAGGAATGTGGAGTGCCCCAATGGGACTGAGAGATAAATGGGATGGGGGTGGGGCTAGGGGAAGGTAGCTGCGAATGCCATAGGTGGATGGAAGGTGGTAGGTGTGGTGCTGGAAAAGCGCTGGGAAATAACTGGCTAGTGATTCACACTCCCTCAACTAATAAAGGAAAAATAAATCAGTGTCTGAATGAATCTCTTAACCATGTTAGAATGGATATTACTGCTTTTGTCATATTTTGGGGAAATGTCAGGAAGTATGCTGCTTTCATGCAGGTTTTTATACTTAACACAGCAAACAAATTAGGAAATAGTTTGAACTCTGTTTTTAAACGTATTAGGGAGGGGCTCGTACACGTTGAATTACATTCCCTTGTGGGATTACAAAACCAATTCTCTCCTCCCAATTGATCAAGTGTTATTAAATCAAAATAGACGGTTACCTCCATATGTTTCCATCCTTAGTTATGCAGCCATACAGAAAGCAAATGAAACCAACGGCACCTGCAATCCCCAGCATTTCCGTGTAAAAACCAAGCCAGGCAAAATATATTCCAATCTTCTCTCCATAGTATTTCCTAGAAAGCAGAAACAGAGAAATGAGACCCAATAAAAGTTACAGGATCTAAAATCTGAGAAATTGATGGACTGTTTTTTTTATTTTGAAATTCATTTGTGGGATGTGGGTATCACTGGCTGGGCCAGGTTAGAGTGTTAGAATCCCTACAGTGTGGAAACAGGCCCTTCGGCCCAACAAGCCCACACTTAACTTCCAAAGAGTAACCCACCCAGACTCATTCCCCTATCCTATATTTACCCCTGACCAATGCACCTAACCTACACATTCTTGAATGCTATGGGCAATTTAGCACGGCTAATTCACCTAACCTGCACATCTTTGGACTGTGGGAGGAAACCCACGCAAACACTGGGAGAATGTGCAAACTCCACACAGACAGTCGCCCAAGGCAGGATTCGAATCTGGGTCCCTAATGCTGTGAGGTAGCAGTGCTAACCACTGAGCCACCGTGCCACCAATACTTATTGCCTGTCCCTTGTTGCTCCTTGAGAAGATGGCGGTGAGCTGCCATCTTGATCCGCTGCAGTCCATGTGCTATTGATAAATCCACAATGCTTTTATGGAGGGAATCCCAAGATTTTGACCCAGCGAAGGTGAAGGGACAATGATATATTCACCACCCAATTTTGGGTGGTAAGTGGCTTGGAGAGGAACTTGTGGGGGATGGTGTTTCCTATGTATTTGCTGTCCTTATCCTTCTCAGTTCAAGTAGTTGTGGGTTTTGGAAGGAGCTGTTTGAGGATCTTTGGTGAATTTCTGCAGTGCATCTTGTAGACAGTACACACTGCTGCTACTGAGTATCGGTGGTGGGGGGGTGGGGGAGCGAATGTTTGTGGGTGTGGCATCAATCAATCAAGCTGCTTTGACCTGAAAGGTGTCAAGATTCTTGAATGCTGTTGAAACTACACGCACCCAAGCAAATGGACAGTATTCTGCAATACATTTTGTAGCCTGTGCGCACTGCTGCTAATGAGTGTTGATGGTGGTAAGGGTGATTACTCAGAAGTGCACTCTGGGTATAATCAAGCAAAGCTTCCTGCTTATAATGTACATTTGGAAAACTGCCCTGCTATTAGAGGTTACTTGATAAATTAATGTAAGCTATGCAACTGAGGTTTTAACATTGAATTTAAGCTGGAATCCTATCAAAACATAAAGGGGGTAAACCAGGGGACCATATGCTTGATTTCTTAACATGCTCTGATGTAGCCCCAATTTTACAAAACAAATATCCTATATATGATTCTCAACAACTTCTCTTTCAAATGCTCCCACTTCCTTCAGATGAAAGGGGGCAGCCATGGGAATCCACATGGGCCCCAACTACACCTACCTCTTTGTAAGGTATGTGGAACAGTCCATCTTTCACAGTAACACTGGCACTATTCCCCACCTTTCCTCTGCTACATCGATGACTGTATTGGCACCACCTTGTGCTCCCACTGGTGTTTGAACACTTCATCAACTTCACATACACCTTCCACCCTGACCTCAAGTTCACCTGAACCATCTCAGACAACTCTCTCCCCTTCCTGCAGCTCTCAGTCTCCATTTCTGGCAATTGACTCAACACAGACATTGACTTCAAGCCCACCAACTCCCACAGCCATGTAGACTAACCTCCTCCCATCCCTGGCTCATGGGAAAATGCTATCCCTTACTCCCAATGCCTCTGCCATATCTGCTCCTAGGAGAAGCAATTCCACGCCAGAACATCTCAGATGGCCTCTTATTTCAAGACCACAATTTCCCCTCCACGTGGTCAATAATGCCCTTCAGTGCATCTCCTCCACTTCCCCCCCCCCCCCTGCCCTTGAACTCCATCCCTCCAATCACAACAAGGAATGAACTCCCAGTCCTCACGTCCACCCTACCAACCTCCAGATGCAACACATCATCCTCCGCCATTTCTGCCACCTACAGTAAGACCCCACCACCAGAGATATATTTCCCTCCCCACCTCTATTTTCGTTCCATAGAGATCATTCCCTCTGTGACTCCCTCGTTATGTCCATGCTCTCCACTAATGCACCCTCCATCCCAGCACCTTCCCTTGCAACCGCAGGAAGTGTAAAACCTGCGTCCTCTTCACCTGTCCACCTTCTGTCCCATCTATCTGCTCTGCTCCGACACATCACCATCACCCCCCACCTGCATCTACCTATCGCCTTCCCAGCTACCCACCCTCAAGCCCCAACCCCCTCCTATGTATCTCTCAGCCCCCTTCTCCCACCCTCCACATTCTTGATGAAGGGCTTAAGTCTGAAACATCGATTTTCCTGCTCCTCAGATTCTGCCTGACCTGCTGTGCTTTTCCAGCGCTACACTCTCGACTTTGATCTCCAGCATCTGCAGTCCTCACTTTCTGTAAGTAAAAAATGAGGTCTGCAGATGCTGGAGATCACAGCTGCAAATGTGTTGCTGGTCAAAGCACAGCAGGTTAGGCAGCATCTCAGGAATAGAGAATTCGACGTTTCGAGCATAAGCCCTTCATCAGGAATAAGAGAGAGAGAGCCAAGCAGGCTGAGATAAAAGGTAGGGAGGAGGGACTAGGGGGAGGGGCGATGGAGGTGGGATAGGTGGAAGGAGGTCAAGGTGAGGGTGATAGGCCGGAGTGGGGTAGGGGCGGAGAGGTCAGGAAGAGGATTGCAGGTTAGGAGGGCGGTGCTGAGTTGAGGGAACCGACTGAGACAAGGTGGGGGGAGGGGAAATGAGGAAGCTGGAGAAATCTGAATTCATACCTTGTGGTTGGAGGGTTCCCAGGCGGAAGATGAGGCGCTCCTCCTCCAGCCGTCGTGTAGTTGTGTTCTGCCGGTGGAGGAGTCCAAGGACCTGCATGTCCTCGGTGGAGTGGGAGGGGGAGTTAAAGTGTTGATTCTGCCGGTGGAGGAGTCCAAGGACTTCTGCCGGTGGAGGAGTCCAAGGACTTCTGCCGGTGGAGGAGTCCAAGGACTTCTGCCGGTGGAGGAGTCCAAGGACTTCTGCCGGTGGAGGAAGTCCTCACTTTCTCCAAATATCCTACATATGCCCATTATTTTCAACACAGCAGGTACACATGGTTAAAGTTTCTGTTTATATAAAAGAAACCAGCCAAAGAAATAACTCAGTGGAAAATATGGCACTAAAGCAAGTATTAATGGAAAAAATATTAACATTGGCAAACTTTTATTTTCAAGCTTGGATTCCTGCAATCTGGCTCTGTTATTTTGTTGGAAAATTATTCTTCCTTTTCTTTAGCTCTAGAATTCTATCTCATAGGCAATACAAGCAGGGCTAGGGATGCACACCAGTACTGCTTCTGCCTGGTATATGTGTTCATCTTCTCAGAATCACAGAATGACAGTAGAATGAGACTACTGGCTCCTGTTGTATGCATCAGCTCTCTAAATGAACATTCTAACTGAGTGCTGTTCATCTGCCTTTTTCCCTGTAATCCTGCATGTTATTTGTATTCAAATCATCATCCAACACGTTTGCCTCAGTTGAACCTACCTCCACCACTCTTCCAGCACTGCATTCCAAACCTGAACCACTTGCTGTGTGAAAATCCTTAGTTCACATCACATTTGCTTCTTTTGCAAATTACTTTAAATCTGTCCGTTTTTGTTCTCATTTTTTTTACAAATAGAACTAATATCTCCTTATTTACTATGTCAAGACTCCTCCTGACTTTGAATACCTCCATCAAGTCTCCTCTTAACCTTCTCCTCTCTAAGACAAATACTCCCAATTTCTCCAATCTATCTTCCTAATGGAGCTTATGGAGCCATTCTTGTAAATCTCTTTGCAAACTCTTTCCAATGTGTTCACATTTGTTCTGAAGTGCATTGTCTAGAACTGTACACAACATTCTAGCTGAGGCCTAACTGGTGTAAGTTCAGCATAACCTCCTTGCTCTTGCTCTCTCTGCCTTGATGACTAAAGCCTGGGATATTGTGTGCTTTATTAACTGGTGTCTTCACTTGTCCTGTTGCCTTCAATAACGAATGCACATATGTTGCCAGATCTCTCTGCTCCTACACACACTTTAGAATAATATAATTTATTTTGTACTCGATCTCCACATTCTTTCTACCAAAATGTTTCACCTCACACTTCTCCATATTGAACTTGATCTGCCACCCAGCTGCTCACGGCACTGACTTGTCAATATCCTTTTGAAGTTCTCCACACACTTTATAATTCTTACAGGTTTGTATCCTGAAATGCAAACTTCAGTGGCAGTAATATAAAAGCCTCATTAACTTTGTCACATATAGAAACATAGAAAATAGGAGAAGCAGGCGATTCAGCCCATTGAAACAATTCCAACATTCAACATTGTCACGGCTATTCATTGGTCGCAGCCTTATAAACCTACACTGCTGCTACAACCCTTGACAGCTTTAGCTTCTATTGATCTATTTCTCACTTAAATGTATTCAGTTACTTTGCCTCTCCAGCTTCCTGTGATAAAGAATTCCACAGGTTCACCAGCCTCTGAGAGATGAAACTTCTCTTCAACTTACTCTGAAATGGTTGAGACAAATCCCGAGACCACTATCCCATGTTCTGGACCTCGTGGTCAGGAAAAACGTCATTCTGATCCAGCCAGCTCTGCTGGAATTTTATACGTTTCAGTGAGACTCCCTCTCATTCTTCTAAACTCCAGTGAATACAGTTGTCTCAATCTCTCCTCATTCTGGGATTCAGCCTGCTCAACCTCATACTCTCTCCATGGTAAGGACATCTTTTCTTGGGTAAGGAAATCCTCTTGTAATGAAGGTCAATGGGCCATTTGTCTTCCTGACTGCTTGCTGCATGTATACACTTGCTTTGAATGAACAAGGACACCCAGCTCTCTTTGTGCATCTACTACCATTCAAATAATACTCTGCCATTCCGCTTTTCCCTTCTGAAGTGGAGAATTTCAATTTATCCATGTTATACTGTTTCTGTCGTGTCTTTGTTCACTCACTCAACTTATCTAAATCATCCTGAAGTAAATTTACATTCTTCTCACCAATTTCCATCCCATCTAGTTATGAGGAAACTTGGATATTACACTTGATTCCATCATCCAAACCCTTGTAACATATTGTAACTAGCTGGGACATATGCCCTGATGCTTATAGTACTCTCCTGTTATCACTTTCAATTCCAAAACAAAGACACATTTATTCCTACTCTCCATTTCCTGCCTGCTATCCAATTTTTAATCTTTCCATCGATCTCAAATGATGTGATTTTGCACAATAATGTCTTGCCTGAGATTTTGGCAAAAGATTTTTGAAAATCCATATAGACCACATCTACTGGTTCTTTTTCATCTATTCTACTCATTATGTTCTCCAAAACAAAAAGTCCAGTAGACTTGTCAAACATGATTTGACTTTATTAATCCTGCGTGGAATCTTGCTGGCATTTTCTAAGTGTCGTGTTGTTACATTCTTTATAGTAGAGTGCAGCATTCTCCAGACTAGGGATGTTAGGTTAACCGGTCTATAATTCCCAGTACTGTTCCCTCCCTTATTTTATAACTAGTGGGGGTTACATTTGCAACCCTCCAATCTATCATGACTGTTCAGAATCTAAAAAAACTTGGAAGGTGACAACCAATGCATCCACTGGTGGGGAGGAGATGGTCTAGTGGTATTATCACTGGACTGTTAATCCAGAGACCTAGTTAATGTCCTGGGGACCCAGGTTCAAATTCCACCATGGCAGCTGGTGGAATTTGAATTCAAATTCAAATTCAATAAACATCTGGAATTAAGAGTCTAATAATAACCGTGAATCCATTGTCAGTTGTCAGAAAAACTCATCCAGTTCACTATTGTCCTATAGGGAAGGATATTGCCATTCTTAGCTGTTCTGGCCTAGATATGATTCCAGACCCACAGCAATAAAGTTGACTCTTAACTGCCCTTTTGGCAAGAAATACTGACCTAGCTAGATTCACCCACATCCCATGAATGAATTAAAAAAAAACATTTCCATTGCAACCCCCTATAGTACTCTGAGCCGTAGATAATCAAGGTCTGGGTGTCATCAGATGTTAGCTCTGTTCATTTATCTAAGACTTTTTGTTTACTAATATTAATTATCTTCAATGTCTCCTTCCAAAGGATTCTTGCTTTTCCAGGACTTTTGGGAAGCTATTTCTGTCAAGTTCTGTGATGGCAGAGTAGAGATAACTTTAATTGCTTTGCCATTTCCATTTACTTTGTATCAATTCTTCCATTTTAAGTTGTAAAGGGCCTACATTTGTCTTCATCTTTTTTTTCTTTTGACTAACTTAAAGAAGCTCTTACAGTCCATTTTGCAGGAGAAACCTGGGGAAAATTATTGAACGAACAAGAAGGTGTGAATTATTAATAGAAAATGATCAACTTCAGAGTCATCTGTGAACTTGAGGTCATGGTTTGCTCAGTACCATGTCATGCTTAGAGAGGAGGGACATGTATAAAGCTGGAATGTTTCTTATTCTTCTGACTTTCGATCAGACATCGGACATGGTGGGCGGCATGGTGGCACAGTGGTTAGCACTGCTGCCTCACAGCGCCTGAGACCCGGGTTCAATTTCCGACTCAGGCGACTGACTGTGTGGAGTTTGCACGTTCTCCCAGTGTCTGCGTGGGTTTCCTCCGGATGCTCCGGTTTCCTCCCACAGTCCAAAGATGTGCGGGTCAGGTGAATTGGCCATGCTAAATTGCCCATAGTGTTAGGTAAGGGGTAAATGTAAGGTATGGGTAGGTTGCGCTTTGGCGGGTCGGTGTGGACTTGTTGGGCCGAAGGGCCTGTTTCCACACTGTAAGTAATCTAATCACTCAGCAGTCTACCAACTCTGGTCTTCCCACCTTACACTATTCTCTAACAGGTGTCAGTGGCAAACTGGCTGGTAGCTTCCATGGCCTGGAAACAGTTAGAATTGTGTTTTGCAAACGTGGATATAATCAGGGGTTCAGCTGCTAGTATTCTTGCCTCTGAGTCAGAACATTCTTGGTTCAAATCCCCTTCCAGGGCTTGTGTGCAAATATTAAAGTTAAAGCTTCTGTGCAGGACCGAGGGAGTGCTGCATTGTTGGAAGGTGCACTCCTTTGGATGAGGAGAAAGTGAGGACTGCAGATGCTGGAGATCAGAGTCAAAAAGTGTGGTGCTGGAAAAGCACAGCCGGTTAGACAGCATCCGAGGAGCAGGAGAGTCAACGTTTCGAGCATAAGGCTCTTCATCAATGCTGCCTGACCGGCTGTGCTTTTCTAGCACCACACTTTTTGACTCTTTTGGATGAGTCCAAGGCCTCAAATGCTTGTTGAGGTGGATATAAAGATCCCATGGTACAAGTCTGAAGGTGAGCAAGGGAGATATCTCTGGTTTGACCAACATTTATCCCTCAGTCCGAAAACAGATTATATGTAAGTATACTATGTGCATATTGGCTGTAGTGTTTCCAGAATTCACTACATTTCAAACAATGGACACTTTATTCGTTATCAAGTGCCTTTAGACATTGTGAAGAAATGCAACATAAATACAAGTCTTTCTTTCTTAATTCAGATGGATTAGTAAAATAAAAGAGCAAGTGGTCAGGGCAATGATATTGGCTGGAGAGGAGAGAAGGCAAGTGACAGGGAAGGCCCAAGGTCTCCGCTGCGGAACAGAAAGTACATTCCTGCTGACAGTTACCAGTCTGCTCACCTGGAATCTGTCACTTTGGTCTCAAGCCCAACAAAATACAGTCAATTCCATCCAAAGTCTCTAACCTGATGAGGTGCAGGGGCTGCTCCTTATAGAATCGACCAAAGCGTGCCCACTCTTTATATAACGTGAATCGTTCATTCTCACTCTTGGGATCATGAGATTTCTTCCAGTATCTGCACTGTAAAGACAAACATGTGAGTATACGATAATATTGCAATGCTGCAGCGAGAGGACGATGAAATGTTTTCAGATATCCATTTACACAAAAGTAGAAATGATCTAGAATGAAATCTGCACAGAGAGTAAGAGCAGGGTAAAGTCCTGAGAAGTTAGCAGCCACTTCCCATTTTTTCTTTGATGTGCATAACAGTTGCAATACAGAAGTGGGCTTATTCTCAACTCTACAGTAACGAAGATTGCTAGTCGTGGCCCTAACAGCTAGTTAGCTCAGTCGGTTGGACTGTAACGCAGAGTAATGCCAACAGTGTAAGTTCCATTCCGGCATCAGGTGAGGTTACCATAAAGGTAACTTCTGAACCTCAACGGCCAGATGTATGGCGACTGTCATGTTAAACTGACCACAAATTCTCTCTCTCTGATGAGGAAGGAACCCTGAGCAACTCTCTGGGACTATGTGACCTTATTAATGTTACACTTTTGCTAATCTGAATACTCAAACATCCAAAACTCTAAGTGTGCCGTAGACAGAGTCAGTGCATCTTGAGATTGTGTCATTGCTATGTGCTTTATTGCGTGCTGCAGTCTGAGGACAGGTAAATGCTTGCATGTTATTAACAATGCACAATTTGCCAAGTCTGAGATATCTACCAATCAGTGCATTGAGTATGGGAGTGGGAGTCAGGAGTAGAATGGTGCTGGAAAAGCACAGCACAGCATCCAAGGAGCAGGAAAATTGACATTTCAGGCAAAAGCCCTTAATCAGAAATTTTACCCGAAACATTATTTCCTGCTCCTCAGATTCTACCTGACCTGCTGTGCTTTTCCAGCACTACTCTAATCTCTAACATCTACGGTACCCACTTCTGCCTGTAGGTGTTGGGAGGTCATGTTGCAGCTATACAGGACATTGGTTAAGTCACTGTTGGAATATTGCGTGCAATTCTGGTCTCCCTGCTGCAGGAAAGATGTTATTAAACTTGAAAGGGTTCAGAACAGATTCACAAGGATGTTGCTGGGATTAGATGACTGGAGCTATAGGGAGAGGCTGAACAGGCTGGGGCTGTTTTCCCTGGAGCATTGGAGCTGAGGGCTGACCTTAGAGAGGTTTACAAAATCATGAGACACATGGATAGAGTGAACAGTCAAGTTCTTGTCCCCAGTGTACGGGAGTCCAAAACTAGAGGGCATAAGTTTAAGATGAGAGGGGAAAGATATGAGACCTAAGGGGCAACGTTTTCACACAGAGGGTGGTACGTGTATGGAATGAACTGCCAGAGGAGGTGGTGGAGGCTGGTACAATTACAACATTTAAGAGGCATCTGGATGGGTATATGAATAGGAAGGGTTTGGAGGGATATGGACCAAGTACTGGCAAATGGAATTTGATTAGTTTCGGATACCTGGTCGGCACAGACGAATTGAACTGAAAGGTCTGTTTCCTTGCCGTGCATCTCTATGACTCTACGTATCACTCCCACCATGAGCTGAACAAAAGCATACTCTGATGACTGGAGGGGGATACAATCAGATCTCCCTCACTAACTCAGAAACACAAGCTGCTGCGGAAAGAGAAATACTGCAGAACAGCAGAGCAGGCACACCTGCCTAACTAACCCAAGGTCACCCAGAAAAGCTGGCATCACCCCCATACAACCCTGCCCTAGCCCCAGCCCTCCTCACTATGATTTTGAGCATATGTGTAGCATGCCTTTAGAAACATCATCGTGAATATTGTGCAGCTGCATAAATAGATTATACCAGTGCTTAAAAAAAACGTGACAATATGGTACGACATGCCCAGCATTGCGCGCTGTGCTATTTTTAAAGACAATTTCGTAATATTAGTCTAGCTATTCATGTCAAACTTCCTGAATTGGCAAGCTGCCAATACATGACAGTAACATTTCTCACCACATTGTGCATGCAGCTGGTCTAAAAGGCAATGAGAGAGAGAGAGAGAGAGAGAGAGAGAGAATGATACATTCAAAGGCATACACTTCCAGGAAGAATTCATTAACATCTCAGGCAGTGCAGCACCAATTAGGAAAAATCATCTTCATTTCCTGATGTTGAACCTAATTTCTAAATAACAGATAAAATCAGAACCAATACTACTCAGAAGAACCTTGATATCTTACATGACTCATCTGTGAAGCAAGCTGAACATGCTTTCAGTTTGACAGCACCATCCTGTTGGCGGCAACCACCACTAGCATTGCCACTGCATAGTATTGCCATTAAACAGATTTCTTCAACTGATGAAGTGAAGCTATGTTCGAGATAGCTTCCTCTTTCAGAATAATTTAAGGTGGATTGGGCTCTTTTCAGGTCAGGAAGTAATTTCCTAAAGGCAAACGTGTGAGCACACTGTCACAAATGTGTGAGTTTATGTGGCACACTGCCAGCAAGATGATTTGATCAAGGTTATGGCGATCCCACAGGATAGTGAGGATGTTCCCTATTTTGGCGTCCCAATGACGAGTGCAGATCATTGCAAACAGCACATTTATTCAGCTGTTCAAAAGAGGCAAAGTACTGATTGCACTGTCCCCAACCCTGAAAACTTGATGTCTATGATCATATGTGATTCTATTATTGGACAGCACTTGCTAAATAATCCAGAGTGTGTCAGGAACGATATCTAATAACCAATATAAGATTACCATTTGGGCTCACAGTGTGGTTCATTTCTAGTAGCTGGAAATTCTATACGTATGCATGTAGAAACCTGACTTCTGAAAGCAAACCAAATGTATGCAGGTATTTGTTCTGATTTATTCATGGGATGTGGGCATCACTGGTGAGGGCAGCATTCTATGTACATCCATAAATTACACCCCCTTTTATTAAAAGCAAAGCATGGGGAACAGTACTTCAATCACACAATAATTTCAGTGGCTGCTTAATTGCAGTATCTGATATCAGTGCCTCACCAGTTCATTCAGTGAATTTTCAGTTCAGTGTACAAGTCTGAAAGAGCCAGTAACATGATTTAGGAGTCAACTTTGAGTGAGCATAAATCCAGAGTAGGAATTAAGAATTCAATATTGGTTAATTCAGAGTCACTGCTGGCTGTCATATTTAGCTCGCGCAGTGGACTGTACATTAGTACAGACAGAACCTGTGATCAAAATGATATAAAGATTTAAATCAACCTGCCAATTTAAAAATGTCATTCCTGAGTCCTTGCTTTAATTTAAATCTCTTAACATAAATAAAATGCATCAAAAGCTGCCACTTCATTCATGTCCAATGGATTGTATTGCTAAGAGTTCATTCTTCTGAAAAGTGTGCATCATTATTGTATTTGCAACAATATCATCAGCCTGGTAACAAATTCACTGCATACGGCTTGTGTTGAAGTAGATCTGAAAACCTTCTATGGTACTCAAAATTAATTTTTTTTTCAAATTTAGAAATTAATATGACTAAGTACTTTTCTACTGAGAGCTGGTCACTTGTTCTGAATAAAGCAACTGGGTACAGAAATCAGATTTCTGAGATTTCAATTAATGAGATTTTAATTATTTTTTACAGCATGGTTGTGGGCATGTTCGCTGAATTGGGAAGGTGATTTGCAGATGTTCCGTCCCCTGTCTCGGTGATATCTTCAGTGCTTTGGAGCCTCCTGTGAAGTGTTGCTGTACTGTGTCTTCTGGAATTTATTTGGTTCTGTTTTTGGTGCTTCCAGTTACCAGTTCCGGTTGTTTGTTGTCGTGGCCGGTATATTGGGTCCAGATCTATGTGCTTGTTGGTAAAGTCGTGGTTCAGTACCATGTTTCTAGAAATCCTCCGGCTGTCCTCTGTTTAACCTGACCCATGATTGTTGTATTGTCCCAGGCAAATTTGTGGTCCTTGTCATCTGTGTGTGTGTGTCTACTTGGGACAGCTGGTCGTGGCGTTTAGTGGCTAGTTGGTGCTCATGGATACGGATTGCTAGTTGTCTGCCTGCTTGTCCGCGGCACTCAGCCACAGACGCCATCAAGAAGCAGATTGACTTGGACCCAATATACCGGCCACTACAACAAACAAACAGAACCAGCAACCGGAAGCAGCAGGAACGGAACCAAATAAATTCCAGAAGACACAGTACAGCATCACTTCACAGGAGGCTTCAAAGCACTGAATATGTCACCGAGACAGGGGACGGAACATCTGTAAATCCACAACAAACCCACAACTACAGCACCCGAGCTACAAATCTTTACGCAAACCTTGATTTTTACTGCAAAGCAAAGATGAAAATATACTTGTCTGAATATACCTGTGGGATTTTGAAAGTTAAGGCTTGTTTGATTGTACCTCTCAAACAGTGACTTTAACACCTAGAGAGACAACAGCAACAGATGCTTGGGGACAACTTCACTTGAAAGTTCCCTCTAAGCCCCACGCTGCCCTGATGTAAAATTATTTGCTGTTACTTTGTTGTCATATGTACATACAAGTTAGGAACTGTAGGCAATTTAGCTCTTCAAAACTGATTAAGGCTGATTTGATTCTGGTCTTACATCATTGACTCCCCCACTATCATCATTCTGAGAGCATTACCATGGACCAGCAACTGAACTGGACTAGCCATATAAATACTATGGCTATAAGAGTAGGTCAGAGGCTAGGTATTCTGCAGTCAGTAACTCACCTTTTCACTCCCCACTGCCTATCCACCATCTACAAGGCACGGGTCAGGAGTATGATGGAATATCCCCACTCCAGAATTTGTGCAGCAATAGCAAGACTCACGAAGCTTGATACCATTCAGGACAAAGCAACCCATTTGATTGCATCACATCCATAAACATCCACTCCCTCCACCACTGACACTCAATTGCAGCAGCGTGTACTGCCTACAAGATGCACTGCGGAAATTCACCAAAGATCCTTAGATAGCACCTTCCAAACCCACAAACACTACCACCTAGAAAGACAAGGGCAGCAGAGAAATGGGAATACCACCACCCACAAGTTCTCTTCCAAGCCACTCACCATTCTGAATAGGAAATATATCAGTGTTCCTTCATTGTCGCTGAGTCAAAATCTTGTAATTCTCTCCCGAACGGCATTTTAGAGGTACCTACACAAAATGGACTACAATGGTTCAAACAAGGTTCATACATAACAGTGATGACTTCTTCAATTCAACTTTCTCAATCTGCTGGCCTGATTCAACTTAACTTCTGTCCAACAACCAAGTAAACTTTCAATGGATTCTAGTTACAACACATAATGTGATGAAGGACAGAGATGAAGGGGCAGATAAACCAGAGGGGTGGTATTCAAGTAGAGCAGTCAGATCCACATGCACAGTTGAAAAGCCATCTTGTTGTTGACGTGAAAGGTCTCAAAGCTCGAGGCAAACACGGCTGACTTCAAACGCAAACACCAAATATTAGTCCGAAGGTGGTGGCTGGCGAGAAATCAATGTTAATATTTTCACTGGCACAGGGAAGAGGGCTTGGCACAGCCAAGTGAAATACAGCAAACTATAACCCTCTTGTGGGCTAGCTGGGGTGGTGCTGAACCTGCTCCAGGGATGCAGGAACAACATTATATTTTGGTAAAGTCTGATAACTGATCAAAGCCACAGATCAGTGATGAAAGGGGCTGCTTCAAAGGATGGTAAGATCAGAACACATCTGCCTGCCTGTCTTTCAGGAAGAGCAGGGGATAAAATCCCTGCTGTTTAAACAAAACCAATGTTTCCAGACTTCAATGACATTTGACATAGTGTGTTTGAACGTCAAATTATAGAGATGCCTTTGACTGAAGTGACACAAGGAACCCTTTCAGAAACTGAACCTTTAGTGTACATAACTGACACCAAAACTACATTTCTGCTCTAGGCTTTTCCCTTCAATTTAGTCATGGGGAGTGGGCATTGCTGGCTGGGTTGGTGTTGTTTGTCTCTCCCTAGTTGGGTCTTGTGAAGGTGATGGTCAGCAGCGTTCTTGCGCCGTTACTTTCCATTTGGTGTCAGTACAGCATAGTGCTTTTAGAGAGGCATTTCCAGGAGTTGACCCAGTGACAGTGAAGGAATGGTGAGGTACTTAAAAGTTAGATGTCAAGAAAACTTGGAGGGGGTGGTGTTGCCATGTATCTGTTGTCTTTGCCCTTCTAGATGGGAGTGGGGTCATGATTTCAGAAGATATTGTCCAAGGAGGTTTGTTGATTTACTTTTGCATTTATAGGTGGTGTACATTGCTGCTACTGAACCTTGATGGTGGAGGAGTATGTGTTTGCAGATGTGGTGCCAATCAAGTACGATGTTTCGCCTTGAACAGTGTCAAGCTTCTTGAGTGTCATTGGAACTGCACTCATCCAGGAGTATTCCATCACACTCCTGACTTGCACCTTGTAGATGGTGGACAAGGCTTTGAGGAGTCAGAAGGTGAGCTAATTGTCATCAAATCCCCAATGTCTGACCTGTTGTTGTAGCTAACATATTTATACTGCTCATTCAGATCAATGGGAACCCTCAAGATGTTGAACAGTGGAGGAAAGAAGGGAAACAGACCCTTCTGTCCAACCAGTCCTTGTTGAGCACAATCCCAAACTAAATTAGTCCCACCTGCCTGTTCCTGGCCCATATCCCTCCAATTCATGTACTTACTCTAACGTCTATTAAACATTGTAACAGTACCCACATCCACCACTTCCTCTGGACATTTGTTCCACACATGAGTCACTGTGTTTAAGACATTGTCCCTCATGTCTTTTTTAAATCTTCCTCCTCTCACCTAAAAATGTGCCCCCGGTATTGAAATCCTCCATCCTAGGGAAAAGGCACCTTAGCTATACCCCTCATGATTTTACAAACCTCTATAAGGTCACCCCTCAATCTTCCGCGCTCCAGTGAAAAAAGTCCCAGCCTTTCTTTAAAACACAAACCTTCCATTCCCAGCAACATCCTGGAAAGTGTCCTCTGAAACTTCTCCAGCTTAATAATATTCTTCCTGTAACAGAGTGACCAGAACTTGTGCTAAACACGAGAGGGCTGGGACTGTTTGGTATCTGACATTGAACTTTGTGCAATAAGCACTTCCACTTTTGACCTTACAATAGAAGGAAGGATGAATCAGCTGAAGATGGTTGGGCCTGGGACACTACCCTGAGGAAATCCTGCAGAGATGTCCTGGAGCTGAGATGACTGACCTCCCACAACCATGACCAACTGCTCATGTGCCAGGTATGACTCCAACCAAAGGAGAGTTTTCACCTGAACCGCATTGACTTCAGATTACCAGGCCTCCTTGATTCCACATTTGGTCAATTGTTACCCTGATATCAGGGGCAGTCACTCTCACTTCCCTCTTGAGTTCAGCCCTGTTTCTGTGTTTGCATGGTGGCAGCACTGAGATCAGGAGCTGAGTGGCCCTGGTGGAACCCAAACTGGGCGTCATTGAGCAGGTTATTGCTGAGCACCTGCTGCTTGATAGCACTGTTGATGACACCTTCCATCACTTTACTGATGATCGAGAATAGACTGATGGGACAGTAACTACCTGGGTTGGAGTTGGCCTGATCCTTTTTGTGTACAGGACATTATCTGTGCAATTTTGCACATTGTTGGGTAGATGCCAATGTTGTTACTGTACGAGAAGATCTTGGCTAGGGTGTATTGTGGAGCACAACTCTGGAATGTTGTCAGGGCCCGTAGCCTTTGCAATATCCAGTGCCTCCAGTTGTTTCTTGACATCATGAGGAGTGAATCGAATTGGCTGAAGACTGGTATCTGTGATGCTGGGGACCACTGGAGGAGGCTGAGATAGATCATCCACATGGCACTTCTACTGAAGGTGGATGCAAATGCTTCAGCCTTGACTTTTGACCTGATGTGCAAGGCTCTTTTACCTATGAGGATAGAGGTATGTTTGTATATGCTGACCCACAAACCATAGTATCATTGGAAGTGGGGAGGGGAGAAATAGAATAGTGAAGTGAAAGAACATAAAGGAATTGTTCAGAATGAATTCCCTTCCAACTTTCACAAGGGACTGTTTCTCTTGCAATACCCAGGTCCACTCCTTATTTGATCCCTAATACTCTCTCCTCCCCTATATGTACCACACTTATTGCTACGTTCGGTCTTAGCAAGACTGTGCTTAGGAGCAGAGTGTGGGAGGTGACCGACTGACACTAGCTGGCAATATCCTCCAGAGATGTGTAATTTTGAAACTAAGGTAAGACTGCCAGAACATCAAAGTGTTCCTGCACCTGTCCAGTCCACCAGTGTCCTCAAGATTCAGCCATTAAGGAAACACAGATGATACATTTTATTACAAACGTAATATGATGCATATTTTTAAATCTCTGAAAAATCAACTGAGAGGTTTAAACACAACAATAGGATTTAGGCAGAAGCACGCTACCTTTACAAAACAGAATACATACGTCATGAAGTGGGAAAGCAGCCGTGTATGTGCCATTGTTGAGTAATCTCTTAATCCCAAATTTCCTCTTCCCATCTTCTGTCGCATACTTGCATCGAGAGAGAATGTAATACACCTGGAGTATGAATCAAAAGATAATTAATAAGTGTACAACACAGATCCCCTTTACAGCATGGGAGAGGGTTTGGAAATTCATAATAATGCTTGCAGTTTTAGGAAAAAAACCTCAAAGTTACACTTCAAAAATGCTGTTAAAATCGAAACCCTATTCAAACCCAGTGCTCCATAGTGCAAAGAAAACAAACTGATTGATAATTATAAATTAGATTATTGCAGAATGCTGTTGAGAAAGCAAGGAGAAAATATTAATGAGATCAAGCAGCTGCTTTCCATAAATATGAGATTATACAGCTGACCTGACATCCTTTGTGTCTCTACAGTGGTTTGCATTGGTGCAAATAGATCAGTGCAGCATAGAGGGGTACACTGAAGTCAGAGCAAAGTCATCTAAGTTAAGTAATGCTCAAAATGCTGTATCAAAAGCAAATGGTTTAAACTGAATGTACTTACAATCCGGTTGCGAGTGGAGGGCGAGAAGAATGTCTCTTGGTCATTAATGAGGAAAAGTTCCTGACGCTGTTTACTGAAAGGTGCTGTGAAGTAATCTGGTTCAGGGTTTATTATTGCTGGATTCAGTCGAAATGGTTTCAACAACCAGTCAAATGGGTTCTCTCTCGCTTGGGGAATATCGTTTTCTTTAATAGGCACTTTAATGTGCATAACCTCTGCATAGGTGGCCAAGACATCCCAAGGAGCATGAATCTTCGTGAAGTACGTTTTCCCGTCTTCTGAATCCTGGAAATGTATAAATCATCTTGGTTTAAAGTGCAGCTCCATTTTATACACTCTGTGATGTCTTGGTGGTTTGTGGTCAGGATTGAGTGCTGCCACCAATCCTCCTTCCAAAGCCAGTCTAAGGGGCTGTTCAGTAATGGAGGGTGGGTCACAAACAGCTCTCAGCTTGCCTTTTCATAATAATGTGGTTTCTTACATCTCAGGTTACAATAACTGGGACCTAACAGGCAGCTTTTTCACACAAAATGTGATGTGTGTATGGAATGAGCTGCCAAAGGAAGTGGTAGAGGCTAGTATAATTAAAACATTTAAAAGGCATTTGGATGGGTATATGAATAGGAAGAGCTTAGAGGGATACAGGCAAGTGGGACTAGATTAATTTAGGATATCTGGTTAGCATGGATGAGTTGAACTGTTTCTGTGCTGTACAACTCTATCACTCTATCTCTGAGGCATATTAACAATTACTAAGAAGAGGCATCTGAGGCCATGCTAGAGTCTGATTGATTCTCCGTCCAGAGGCTGGGAGACATCAGACTACAGGAGCTCAGCGTTAACTCTTTCAGAACTAATATGTCATACACACCCTCTGCTCCCCATGTCTGACAGTGACATCAACCAGGAAGATGAGTGTCCCCCAAATTTAGCCAGCTTTATTGAACTCTGACAGAACAGGCTCGAGGGTGTGAACAATCAATTGACCTTCCTATGTTGTTCTGTCAATCTTCTCCCTAACGCAGGAAGCATAATGTAAAAACAAACTATTTTCTCATCAACCTGTTCAGAGATGTTATTACACACCTCTGAGACAGGTGGATCCTGAACCCTGGCCTTTTGGCTCAAGGGTAGAGATACTATCACTGAGGCATAATGAAATACTGGGTGAGTTCTCCCAATCCTTACATCTGTTGTTTAGAACAAATGTTCCATTGAATCCACTAATCGAAGCCTGATTAAAGAGAGCTATAAATTCTGCAATGCAACACACAGTTTGCATGTGGTGCAGGAAAGCCAGGAGTTTTTGGTGACAAAAACACAGCATGAAATTGCTCAAACCTATTATGGGCATTACACCCCAAAATGAGGGGCCCTACATATAACAGGTCTGCCCTAATGGGAACTGCTTTCTATCCCAGTCTTCCCTGCTGCCTGACGTAAATATATAACTTCCTGGTGGCCATCTCCCACTCATTTTTTCATTGACCCTCATGGTCATGGTGTGCACTTTTGCTCCCATTATTTGAGGAAGGATGTCTGGAGGGAGGGCAGTGAAGGTTACCAGACTGATTCCTGGGATGGCAAGACTGACGTCTGAAGAAAAACTTCTTCAGAAGGGTCACTGGACTTGAAATATTAACTCCGCTTTCTCTCCACAGATGCTGCCAGATCAGCTGTATTTTTCCAGTGATTTCTGTTGTTGTTTCTGATTTCTAGTTCCTGCAGTTCTTTTGTTTTATCTTTTCATTTTATTTGTTTTATGAAGAAAGGTTGGATCGGTTAAGGCTATATTACACTGGAGCTTATAAAAAGGAGCAAAGGTTTCATGGCAACGTATAAAATATGAATGGATCTACACAGGGTAACTGCAGGGAGGGTGTTCCCAATGATCAGGGAGTTCAGAACCTTGGGGATAGTCTAATGATTTAAGGCAGGCCGTTTAGGACTGAGGTAAAATGTTTCTTCATCCAGAGAGTGGTGAGCCTGTGGAATTCTCTGCCACAGAGACCCAAAACATTGTAGTGTTTTCAAGAAGGAAATACAATCATAGAATTCCCTACAGTTCTGAATGTAGGTTAGCTCGCTGAGATGTAAGATTCATTTCCAGACATTTCGTTACCCTACTAGGTAACATGTTCAGTGGGCCTCAGGCGAAGCAATGCTGAAAATTCCTGCTTTCTATTTATATGTTTGGGCTTCTTTGGGTTGGTGATGTCAGCAAATGACCTCACCAACCCAAAGAAGCCCAAACATATAAATAGAAAGCAGGAATCTTCAGCATTGCTTCGCCAGAGGCCCACTGAAGATGTCACCTCGTAGGGTAACGAAATGTCTGGAAATGAATCTTGCATCTCAGCGAGCAAACCTACATCCAAAACTTCAACCTCAGCTACAAATCTTCTCAAAACTCTCTAATCCCTACAATGTGGAAACAGGCCATTTAACCCAACAAGTCCACAGCCGCACTTCAAGGAATAACTCACCCAGACCTATTCCCCTACTCTATATTTGCCCTGACTAATGCACATAACCTACATATCCCAGAACCCTACGGGCAACTTAGCATGGCCAACTCACCTAACCTGCACATCTTTGGGCTGTGGGAGGAAATCGGAGCACACATGAAATAGATACAATTCTTTGGGCTAAAGGGATCAAAAGATCTGTGGAGAAAGTGGGAACAGGGTATTGAGTTGGATAATCAGCCATGATTATATTGAATGGCAGAGCAGGCGTGAGGGACTGAATGGCCTCCTGCTGCTCCTATTTTCCATGTTTCTATTTCATGGTCGTGCTATCAGCAATACTATCTTTCAATGAGCTGCTTGTTCTTTTCCATCATCCGGGGGGATGGGGGGGGTTGGGCGTCAGACAGAGGTGTGTGTTTCAAATATGGCTGGAGGACGAATTTTCTTTTGTTATATTGAAAACAAAAAATACTGAAGATTACAGCTGGTCAGGCAGCATCCAAGGAGAGAAAACAAGATAAAGTTTTGCATCTAGCTGATTCTTTATTACACTCAAAACATTAGCTTGCTCTCCCTCTCCATGGATGCTGCTTGACCCACTGCGATCTCCAGCATTTTTTGTTTTCAGTTCAGATTCCATCATCTGCAGTAGTTTGCTCCTTGTTTAATTCAATCATGGAAGGGGGTGTCACTGTCTCAACCAGCATTTATTGCCTGTCTCTAGCTGCCTTTGAGAAAATGGTGCTGAGTTGTCTTCTGGAACTGCTGAGGACCCACATTGTTTCTTCCGCCTGGGAACCCTCCAACCACAAGGTATGAATTCAGATTTCTCCAGCTTCCTCATTTCCCCTCCCCCCACCTTGTCTCAGTCGGTTCCCTCAACTCAGCACCGCCCTCCTAACCTGTAATCCTCTTCCTGACCTCTCCGCCCCCACCCCACTCCGGCCTATCACCCTCACCTTGACCTCCTTCCACCTATCCCACCTCCATCGCCCCTCCCCCTAGTCCCTCCTCCCTACCTTTTATCTCAGCCGGCTTGGCTCTCTCTCTCTTATTCCTGATGAAGGGCTTATGCTCGAAACGTCGAATTCTCTATTCCTGAGATGCTGCCTAACCTGCTGTGCTTTGACCAGCAACACATTTGCAGCTGTGATCTCCAGCATCTGCAGACCTCATTTTTTACTCTAGAGAGGGAGCCCCTATCTCACTGGTATCTTAGGTCTGATCATCCACTCCCTGGGAGTCCAACACAAGCTTCCAGAATCACATGTCCAATACTCCAACAGTGTCTCTACTAACACCACCTGGATTTCATGTTATTGAAGATTTGTTCCAAAATAATTCAGATTGCATATTTTCAGGACTCATTGATAGATCAGAAACACATACAATTTAAAACTCTCATCTTTACTGAATACCCTCTGCATGCAGCTATTGCAACTTATCCCAACTCCATGTTCCCTCCTTTGTTTTCAAGTGAGCAGCTGGGGACCTGTTCAATGATTCACAAACCACGAGCTGCCCCTGTTCTGTCTAAAGGACAGTGTAAGCTCCACTCTTGTGCTTAAGTGAAGAATCCACTGTATTTCCAATCAAGTCTAATCCAGTGGAACAGAGTCCTCAGCCAGCTTCCATTAGGGCTTGCTATAAATTGAGAACAATGACAAGTTACATTTATATAGCACCTTGAATTTAGCAAAATGCCCCATGGCACTTTGCAAGTGTGGAATCTGACAAATAAAATGACTCTAGTTAAGCTGAAGGAGATTGAAATGGATTTTAAACTATGTCTCAAAGAAAGAAGGCATAAGTAAAGGGTATTCCTAAGGTTTATTAAATTTGTTCATTCACACAATGCAGCATTTATTGGACATTCCTAATTTCTCTGAAGAATGACATCAGCCCTAGATGACTGCCAATAATCAGATGATGGAATTAAAGTGACTTTCACTCACATCCTTATTTTCAGTTTCCAGTTCAAGGCCTGTCTTCAAAAGATTCATCTCAAACTCTTTCCTTCTCTCCTGAAAAAGAAAATTTAAGGTAATGAACGTTTAACATAAAGGACATCAACTGATTATAATCCCCGGACACAGAACTAGACTTGTAATCACAATTGAAAAAGTTGCCTATCCTACATAGGAATCTCACAGTTCAATTACCACAGAATGTTACATTGTAAGTGATCTGTCAGTTGGTTACACTACCACTCACCTCCAGAAAAGGGGTCACTCTTGCCCATCCAGATTAAAAATCTTACTGGTAGTGGCAATTAAATATAGATTTGGTTGTCAGTGATTCAAGAAGTGATTGCTGCCATTTTTAACTTTCCCAAGCAACACAGAGGATCTCTAACCAGAAGGACAGACGTATGTTTGAAATATCTGAAATATCACCTAAAATATCTACTGCTGCATCTCTACCGATTCATCTCTAGCCTCATATACCGGTTCACTTCAGCAAGCTCAGCTTTCGTGCCCAAATACTTGCCCTTATTTATGTTTAAACAACTAGTCTCATACCCACACTACTCCCTTTTAAATTGAATGTAAGTTTCATTCATAATGGAGATGCTGCTACTAATGGATGCTTTAATGCTGAGATCATTAATTAATGCTGTCACGTTACACTCTCTGGTGAGTTACAGAGTGATTTGGTCTAGGAAATTATCTCAAAAGTATTCTATGAACACAATCAGCTACAATCAGTTCTGATGAATTCAGGAACGTTCATTTTGCTTTCTTTCCACAGATGTTGCCAGACCTGCTGAGCTTTTTCAGACACCTTCGTTTTTGTCTGTGGACTCCTGATCTAGCTAGTGCTAGTATCCACGGTCACTCAGTGGTTAGCACTGCTGCCTCACAGCACCAGGGATCCAGGTTCAATTCCAACTTCGGGTGACTGTGTGGAGTTTGCACATTCTCCCGGTGTCTGCATGGGTTTCCTCTCACAGTCCAAAGATGTGCAGACTGGATGATTTGCCTTGGAAAATGCAGGGTTACGTGGGTCTGGGTGGGATGCTCTTTGGAGGGTTGGTGTGGATTTGATGGGCCAAATGGCTTGCTTCCACATTGTAAGGATTATAGGGTGGTACAGTAGCTAAGTGGTTAGCACTGCTGCGACAGAGCGCCAGGGACCTAGATTCCTTGTGTGGAGTTTGCACATTCTCCCTGTGTCTGCGTGGGTTTCCTCGGGGTGCTCCGGTTTCCTCCCGCAATCCAAAGGTGTGCAGGTCAGGTGACTTGGCCATGCTAAATTGCCCGTAGTGTTTAGTGCATTAGTCAGAGGGAAATGGGTCTGGGTGGGTTACTCTTTGGGTGGTTAGTGCGGATTTGTTGGGCCAAATGGCCTGTTTCCACACTGTAGGGAATCTAATTAAATCTAATTACGACCAATGGATTTTTTCAAATTATAAGCAGATTAAAGACATTTGTTGCCATCTCATCATCACAAGTGCACAATATTTTTTCTTGTATACTTGGTCCCACATTGCACTAAACTGTTAAGAGGCTTGTAGATCAACTCGATTCATGATTTCTTTCCCTCACTTTCTCTCATCTCCATCCAGAACAATTCTGCATTCCGATCTTCTGACTTAAAGTCATCTCTAACTCGTGCACAAACACCATTCTAGTTTGACAGTGCCACCCTTCCATATTTAACCAGCTTCCTATTTTTCTTGAAGGTCATATACTCTTCAATATCCAGACCCTGATCTTTGTCATCCTGAAACAATGCAAGATCTGTTGAATGCTATCAATGAAATTATCAGTGGCAAGAGGTCAAGCACACTTGAAGAGTTGGTTCTACAGTAATTCTACAATATAAAACAGAGGGCAAAGAAGCAAACGCTAGTGCTACGAACAGTAATAGTTTGAGTTGCAGGGGTTGGAAAGGAGAATTGAACCGGCCACATTGGATTTCAGAGATGGAGAAAGAGAAACTGCAAGTCAATTAGTCAAGGGGAGATTAGATAGAGATATTCAACATTCTAAAGGATATTGATATGAATAAATAAACAGTAACTATATCACTGATAGGCATGTAATGACCAGAAACCACACAGTTAAATATAATTCACCTAAGAACTGAATGAAAGATACTTGAAGTTTTTTTTAAACAAAGCATGTTATTGCAAAGTGAAATGTGTCACTTGAAAAGGGGACTGAAGTAGATGATAACTTTTGAAAGAAAAGTTGAGAAACACTTGAAAAATAAAAGATTTTCCCAGGAAAGCAGAAAGACAGGAGAGTAGAGAAAGGCAGAAGAGAGGGATAAACCTCTTGTTTTGTTTATGGGAGCCAGCAGATAATTGACACATGTCGAGTCAGGCAATAGGTTTTCTCCTGTGCTCGAAGATTCAGTGAATAATTACCATTTTTTGGAGATGTGACAGACTGTTGCCCCGATCAGAGATCTTTAAAACTCACTTTTAACTTCCCTCCTACAAATCAAACAATTAAAAATAGGTTCATTTGTTGACATCCATTATGTATGAACACTGAAGGCTGGTATACTGGGACAACAACCAACTGAGAAGCTAAGTGATATGTTGGCTCTTAACGTAAGGCATGGAAATAGTCTAAAAAGGGGAATCTTGGTCCAGTTATACACAGTTTTAGCGTAACTATCGGCACTGAAACTGGGCCCAGTTTCAATCTCATTAAGAATCTCGAATTATAAGTTCAGAGTAGTGGGATGTGAATCTTTACAATTCTCTACACTATCACGATGTGGATGCTCAGTTGTTTGTACATTTAAAGGCAGAGAAAGATTGATTTGACAGAAAAAAGAATCAAAGTAGTGACAATGAGGTCAGAGATCCACGTGTTGTCTCAGATCAAAGCTGAGGACTGTATGTTCTGGTCCTGTATTTTCTCATTCAAATTGGAATCAAGGAAATGGTTAGTTATTATAAGGAACAGGAAAATGGTTGAAATATCTATATTTAGAATGGGAGTTTTTTTTTAGATTAGATTAGACTTACAGTGTGGAAACAGGCCCTTCGGCCCAACAAGTCCACACCGACCCGCCGAAGCGAAACCCACCCATACCCCTACATTACCCCTTACCTAACACTACGGGCAATTTAGCATGGCCAATTCACCTCACCCGCACATCTTTGGACTGTGGGAGGAAACCGGAGCACCAGGAGGAAACCCACGCAGACACGGGGAGAACGTGCAAACTCCACACAGTCAGTCGCCTGAGTCGGGAATTGAACCCGGGTCTTCAGGCGCTGTGAGGCAGCAGTGCTAACCACTGTGCCACCGTGCCGCCCACAACTGTGCCACCGTGCCGCCCACGAGTTAGGTTGAATCACACAACCAGTTGATAAAAAAACTGAACGAGCCTGCATTAAATACCTCTCAGAGCTTTTCAAGGTCCGTGTTCATTAATATAAAATGAGAGTTAGACAGAACATTTTGATCTTTCTCTCTGAACAACAACATTATTCCTTCTCTACCAGCAGGTGGCACTGGTTTCCATCAGAATAACCTTCCTCAAAGCAGGATCTCTTTCAGTGACTGGGCAAAATAAGATCATAAGACATCAAAGCAGAAGTAGACCATTCAGCCTATTGAGTCCGCTCTGCCATTCAATGAGATCACGGCTGATTAAATAATCCTCAACTCCATTTTCCACAGCACTGGATTCCCTAACTGATTAGAGATCTGTCTATCTCAGCCATGAATGTTCTTAATGACCAAGCATCAATAATCCTCTGTGGTAGAGAATTCCACTGATACGCTACTCTCAGGGACAATAATTCCTCCTTATCTCAGTCATAAAAGAGTGATCCTGAAATAACTCCACAGAGCCCGGCATCCCATCACTAAACCATCCATTATTTACATCTGGAGAACCCCTCAAAGCCATCTCTCAGAGTGACCAGGACGTCGGACACCTCTTTCCACACCTGTCAGTCAGGGCTCCTTGATGGGGGCTATTAATCTGGTCTAGTCAGGGGACTCGTATTCTATGAGTCTATTTGGCTGACCTCATTACAACCCCTTATTCTGAAATTACGCCCTCTGACCCTTGGCTCTCCCACAACTGAAGCAGTCTCTCCATATCGATCCTGTGAAGTCCCTTAAGAATCGAATATGTTTTGATAAAGTTGCCTTTAATTCTTCCAAACTCCAATGACTTTTTATACACAGGAGCTTTGTCTTTGAGGTCACCGAGTCCCTGAACCTGCTCTTTAGTGGAGCCTAAGGAAGTTCCAAAGAAGTACTTCAGACTCATTTTTAAAGGAACCTCTCACTCAACTGGAGAAATGGCAACTTTTCAATCTCAAGTCGTGCCCAGGGGACTTTGGGAAAAATGTTCCAGGAGAAAGTGAGGACTACAGATGCTGGAGATTAGAGCTGAAAATGTGTTGCTGGAAAAGCGCAGCAGGTCAGGCAGCATCTAAGGAGCAGGAGAGTCGACGCTTCGGGCATGATTCCTGAAGAAGGGCTCATGCCCGAAACATCGACTCTCCTTCTCCTTGGAAGCTGCCTGACCTGCTGCGCTTTTCCAGCAACACTTTGGGAAAATGACTGATTGGAGGCGAGGATTCAATGGACCTCATGGGTAAACTGGACCACTGGTCTACAAACAATGAGAGACTAGTGAGCCTTGTTTTGTTAATTCCTTAACCAGTAATTAATTTAACCTTAACTCAACACCAAACAGTGATATGGTTCTCCAGAGAGTTCAATCAGTAAGTAAATGAACTGTTCGGTATCCAGACTCCAACTCTGTACCAGGTGGTGGTGGTGGTGGTGTGTTACAGTTCAGTCAGGAAGTCTATGCTGCTGAGACAACACGTACATGTACACAGCAAGGTCTGGAGCTATGGTCAGTTGAAGTAGAGATTTCAATATTCTTTTCAGTGTATGGCTGACCAGGAATCTCTCCCATTGCTGCTGCCCACAACATTTTTAATCTGTAAGAGAATCAAGGGTTATGGGGAAGTAGGCAGGAAAGCGGAGTTGAGGGTTATCAGATCACCTCCAATCTGCTTCAATGACAGAACAGACTATGTGGGCTGAATGGCCTACTACTGCTCCTACATTTTATGCTTATCTTATTGTCATTGGCATGTGTTGGAAGGATTTGTAGGTTGATGTTCAGCCTGATGTATTACGACATCTTCCTTGTCCATCAAGTTCCGGAATGAGACTTGTAAGCTGGCATTTCCTTTTAACATATTTCTTTTTTTGAAACTGTGTGATTGTTTCATTTTTCCTGGGTGAAGTTATACAGGTTGCTTACAAACATAGAAAATAGGTGCAAGAGTGGGCCATTCGGCCCTTCGAACCTGCACCACTATTTAATAAGGTCATGGCTGAACACACCACCTCAGGGTTCTATTCCCGCCCTCTCCCCAACTCCTACACACCTTTAGCTGTAAGGGCCACATCCAGCTCCCTGTTGAAGGTATCTAACAAACTGGCCCCAATAGCTTCCTGTGGGAGAGAAAGGCCATGTGTCAGAGTAGTCACATGGACTGTCTGAAGAGAAATCACACGTTGACTGAAGACTTATGAAGGACTGCATTGTGGAAGCAAGGCAGGATGGGAAATTTGGTCAAGACACAGATTTGCTGAATCTGTGTGTACTGCAAAGTGATCTAAATTGTCTAAGAAAGGAGCTCAAATGTAAGACGAGGATACTTTCTGCTCTATACTCGTTCAGGCCTGATCCATTTCAGCCTATGCCAGGCTTTGAAACTTCATATCAATGAAGAGATCAAATCTAAACAACGGTCTGTGTCATCATGGGACATGTACAGACGGAGCCTTAAAGAAAACAGCGACCACATTCAAAGAAGGAAGCAGGTGCATAAACTACCTACTCCAGATTCCGACAGATAGTGAAACTAACAATCCTCTTGATGCCTTAATTGGAAGGTGCACACTCTAACTGCTTCTAAGTGCTCCCAGAGTCAAAGATGTACAGCACTGAAACAGATCCTTTGGTCCAACCCATCCATGCCAATCAGATATCCAATCTAATCTAGTCCCATTTGCCAGCACTTGGCCAATATCCGTCTAAACCCTTGCTATTCATATACCCATCCAAATGTGTTTTAAATGTTGCAATTGTACCAGCCTCCACCACTTCCTCTGGCAGCACATTCCATACACGTACCACCCTCTGTGTGAAAAGGTTGCCCCTTAGGTCCCTTTTATAATCTTTCCGCTCTCACCCCAAACCTGTGTCCTCTAGTTCTAAACCCCCCCCCCCCCCCCCACATTAACCCTATCCATGCCCCTTATGATTTCAGAAATCTCTGTAAGGTCACTCCTCAGCCTCCAACACTCTTTGGAAAACAGCCCCAGTGAGATAACGAGAATCCAGAGAAAGTATATTCCTGTTAGGGTGAAAGGAAAGGCTGGTAGGTATAGGGAGTGCTGGATGACTAAAGAAATTGAGGGTTGGTTAAGAAAAAGGAGAAAGCATATGTAAGTTATAAACAGGATAGATCGAGTGAATCCTTAGAAGAGTATAAAGGCAGTCGGAGTATACTTAAGAAGGAAATCAGGAGGACAAACAGAGGACATGAGATAGCTTTGGCAAATAGAATTAAGGAGAATCCAAAGGTTGTTTACAAGTACATCAAGGACAAAAGGGTAACTAGGGAGAGAATAGGGCCCCTCAAAGATAAGCAAGGTGGCCTTTGTGTGGAGCCACAGAAAATGGGTGAGATACTAAAAGAGTATTTTGCATCAGTATTTACTGTGGAAAAGAATATGGAAGATATAGACTGTAGGGAAATAGATAGTGACACCTTGCAAAATGTCCAGATTACAGAGGAGGAAGTGCTGGATGTCTTGAAACTCACAAAGATGGATAAATACCGAGGACCTGATCAGGTGTACCCTAGAACTCTGTGGGAAACTAGAGAAGTGATTGCTGGGTCTCTTGCTGAGATATTTGTATCATCGATAGTCACAGGTGAGGTGCCAGAAGACTGGAGGTTGGCTAACGTGTCCCACTCTTTAAGAAAGGTGATAAGGACAAGCCAGGGAACTATAGACCAGTGAGTCTGACGTTGGTTGTGGGCAAGTTGTTGGAGGGAATCCTGAGGGACAGGATGTACATGTATTTGGAAAGACAAGAACTGATTAGGGATAGTCAACATGGCTTTGTGCGTGGGAAATCATGTCTCACAAACTTGATTGAGCTTTTTGAAGAAGTAACAAAGAGGATTGATGAGGGCAGAGCAATAGATGTGATCTAAATGGACTTCAGTAAGGCGTTCGACAAGGTTCCCCATGGGAGACTGATTAGCAAGGTTAGATCTCACGGAATATAGGGAGAACTAGCCATTTGGATACAGAACTGGCTCAAAGGTAGAAGACAGAGGGTGGTGATGGTGGGGGGTTGTTTTTCAGACTGGAGGCCTGTGACCAGTGGAGTTCCACAAGGATCGGTGCTGGGTCCTCTATTTTTTTGTCATTTATAAAAATGATTTGGATGCGAGCATAAGAGGTACAGTTAGTAAATGTGCAGATGACACCAAAATTGGAGGTGTAGTGGACAGCAAAGAGGGTTACCTCAGAGTACAACAGGATCTTGATCAGATGGGCCAATGGGCTGAGAAGTGGCAGATGGAGTTTAATTCAGATAAATGCGAGGTGCTGCATTTTGGGAAAGCAAATCTTAGCAGGCCTTATTCACTTAATGGTAAGGTCCTAGAGTGTTGCTGAACAAAGAGGCGTTGGAGTGCAGGTTCATAGCTCCTTGAAAATGGAGTCGCAGGTAGATAGGATAGTGAAGAAGATGTTTGGTATGCTTTCCTTTATTGGTCAGAGTACTGAGTACAGGAGTTGGGAGGTCATGTTGCGGCTGTACAGGACATTGGTTAGGCCACTGTTGGAATATTGCATGCAATTCTGGTCTTCCTATCGGAAAGATGTTGTGGAACTTGAAAGGGTTCAGAAAAGATTTACAAGAATGTTTCCAGGGTTGGAGGATTTGAGCTACAGGGAAATGCTGAACAGGCTGGGGCTGTTTTCCCTGGAGCATCGGAGGCTGAGGGGTGACCTTATAGAGATTTACAAAATTATGAGGGGCATGGATAGGGTAAATAGACAAAGTCTTTTCCCTGGGATCGGAGAGTCCAGAACTAGAGGGCATTGGTTTAGGATGAGAGGGGAAAAATATAAAAGGGACCTAAGGGGCTATGTTTTCACGCAGAGGGTGGTACGTGTATGGAATGAGCTGCCAGAGGATGTGGTGGAGGCTGGTACAATTGCAACATTTAAGAGGCATTTGGATGGGTATATGAATAGGAAGGGTTTGGAGGGATATGGGCCAGGTGCTGGCAGGTGGGACTAGATTGGCTTGGGAAAACTGGTCGACATGGACGGATTGGACCGAAGGGACTGTTTCTGTGCTGTACATCTCTATGCCTCTACTACTCTATTCAGCGTCTTAGCGAGTTTTGAGAAGATTGGTGCTCAGGTTGAGGATTTGGATTTGGTTTTGCTCGCTGAGCTGAAAGATTCATTTCCAGACATTTCATTACCTTACTGGGTAACATCTTCAGTGAGCCTCATGCAAAGCAATGCTGACAATTCCTGCTTTCTATTTATATGTTTGGGTTTCAGCCTCTCCCTCTAGCTCAAACCTTCCAACCCCAGAAATATTCTTGTAATTCTTTGCTGAACCTGTTCACGTTTTGCAGCATTGTTCTGACAGGAGAGCGCGCAGAATTGCATGCAATATTTCTAGAGTTGCCTAACCAATGTCTTAGTTGGATGTTGGGATTGTGCTGTCAATCCACAGTGAGGAAGGCCACTGCCTATGTCAGCCCCTGCCTCATGGCACTCCCTCAATGCTCTTAGCTGAGTGTTCTGGGACCCCAGAGCAAGAAATATCAAAGACAACAAGGAGAATGGAAAGAAAGTGCGAATATGGCATTGAGATACAGGGTCAACCACGATCAAGGACTGAATCGCAGACTCGTTCTCCTACCTTCCGTGTTGCTATGGTTTGGTGCTCTATTTTGTAAACTCAGGAAACAGGCAGGTGGCCATCCTGGTCTCTGCTGACTGGGTGTGTCCTGGAGCAGCTCTCCCCTTACCTATATCCAACTGTTTCCTGACTCTGGGAGGTTTCTGCAAACTCTTTCATTTCCATTGTAGTACATAATAGTGTTGGTTCTCCATCAGTACATCTCTGACTAATACAAATTGTTCCATTTTTTCTTCAAATCTCTTGGACTTGACAACTGATATCACATCCTGATATACATAACTGTCTCACTGTCTTACCCATTGGTATTACATTGCACTGGCCTTCATCATGAAGGGACAGGGAGATGCATCAATACACAGAAATGTTAAAAATAAAGAAGCAGATGTAGGCCATTCAGCCCATCGAACCTCTACCTCCACAAGATCCCATGATCCTTTGTTGCACACCCTCGATAACAAAAATATCCTGCCCGGGATATGGAGACTGAAACTGCAACAGTACCACACGTGCAGTCTCACCCAGCTCCTACACAATTGAAGCAGGTCTTCACTATTCCTGTACTCCAATTCTCATGCGGTAAAGACTGCATTCTCTAGATTTTCTGAGAATGACAGGTGATCCAACTGGAACCGATAAATTGCTTAAACAGGTAGGTAGGGTAGTTCCAGGATTCCCATGGTTGGGAAATCTAAAACCAAGGGCATTGTTTACATTGGGTTGGAGATGAGAAGAAATGATTTTACTCAGCAGGGTCCTGAAGCTTTGAAATTCCCTATTACAGCAGGCTGAGGAAGCTCAGCTTTTGAGTATGGTTCAGGTAGATTAGATTAGATTCCCTATAATATGGAAACAGGTCCTTTGGCCCAACAAGTCCACACCGACCCTCCACCGAGCAACCCACCCGGACCAATTCCCCTACCTTCTATTTAGCCTGGACTAATGCACCTGATACTATGGGCAATTTAGCATGGCCAATTCACCTAACCTGCTCATTTTTGGATTGTGGGAGGAAACCGGAGTACCCAGAGAAAACCCATGCAGACACGGGGAGAATTTGCAAACGCCATTCAAACAGTCATCCAAAGCGGGAATCGAACCCGGGTCCCTGGCACTGAGGCAACAATGCTAACCACTGAGTGACCGTGCCATCCTGTAGAGACAATAAAACATAGGAGCAGAATTAGGCCATTGAGCCCATTGAGTCTGCTCCACATGGCAATCATGGCTGATCAATTTCTCAAGCTCCATTCTCCTGCCTTCTTACCATAACCCTTGATCATCTTACTAATCAAGAAGATTGATAGATTTCTCATTAACATTGGTGTTCAGGGTGATGAGTATGGGGTGGGTAAAACACATTGAATTGCTTGATCAGCAATGATCATACTGAATGGTGTGGCAGGGGCCTGATGGTTTGAATGACATACTCCTGCAGACCCTTCAGGAACTTTTACATTACAATCAGCTCACCCTTCACTTTTCTAAACTCCAGTGGAGACAAACTAGGTCTGTTCAACCTTTCCTCATAAGACAATCCATTCACTCCAGGTATCAATCTTGCGAACCTCCTCTGAAGCACTGCCCCACTTGCAAACTTACTTAGATAATGTGACCAAAAGTGTACACCATGTTTAAGATGAGGTTTCACCTTTGCCCTTTACATAACAGCCTTACTTGTATGTTTTGTTTCTTTCACAATAGAGCAGCCCATTAGCCTTGTTGTCATGATGTCATTGGCTAGGTATTATATGGCAGGGACTGTAGAGGAAGAAGGTATAAAGGACAAATTTACTGAGACACCAGGCAGCAGTGGATTAGAATGACCTGATCAATTATTCTGAAGTTATATGAGGAACATTATTGCCAGATTAAACACCAAGGTGATGTCTTTGTTTGCAGGGCCGTATAACCAGTTTCGTCAGTAGACTATTACTCAGTGGTGTTAATAAATCTGAACAACCTTTGGGCGTGACGGTTTTTAAAAAATTCACTCATGCAAAGTGGGCATTGCTGGCTGGGCAGTATTTTATGCCCTCCCTTAAATGCCCTGAGAAGGTGGTGGTGAGCTGCAGTAGTTGACTTGTTGCTGCGTCATTGGCACCCAAGTTGGAGATAGGAACGTTTAGAGACGGTGCTGCAGACTTGATCAAGGTGCATCTGGCTCAGAGGTAGTGGTAGACTCTGCCATGCGACAAGATCTCCTGCTTCCATGGGATGTTCAGAAAGGCTGCTGTAACCACCCTCAGTGTCTGGAGTTAAGGAAGGGCAAAGCAGCCATTGAGTGACTATCCAGCACCAACGTTTAATGTGGCTAGTACGGGACAGGATCCAATTTGATCACGATGCGGGTGTGAAAAGCCTGCCATTGATCGGCATGTGAATGCTGCTTCTCAGGTTGTGTCTCAGCAAGAGTTCCATCCTTCAGAAAGGCAGAGGGAGAAAAATAAATCTGACAAAAGGAGAGAAACTCATGACTAACAATTTACTGGAACCAGTGTAGCCAGCAATTTACTAAGGCAGTGTAAGTAAGTTCAAAACACAGGCCGAGCACAGAGTCTATCAGCAAGAGCATCCTGGAAGCTCTTGCTTTTAAAATACTTCCCTGCAGAAGGATTGCACCAAGCAGAAGGAGGACTTACTTTGGGCAGGATTTGTCTAGCTACCTGGTGAGCTGAAGTTGGGTGGGCTGGAAACATGGCGTGTGTGTGTGTGTGTGTGCGTGTGTGTGTTGGGGGAGGGGGGGAGTTGGTGAGAACAGAGGGAAGGGTAGTTACATTGGAACAGTCCAATAGCACAAACCCATGAGGGAGTTTTCCCAAGAGACTCCAATTGGATTGATATTCTATTCCAACTGGCATTGTGCCAGTGATAGAGGGAACCATGTGAGTTGGAGGCACCAGGTCCTACAGAGGGCTGGACATACATCAAAGGGCTGCCTTGCAGGAGGACCCTCTACCCCAACTGTTGGGAACTGGAGTCCCCTTTAGAACTGAATTCTTGTCATGTTTTGAGATTAATATTTTCTGTGTAACATGTAACCTCACTTAATTGCGTTACAGTAGAAAGTAACTTTTGACAAACACAGTGTTTGGGAGAATAGGAGTTTTTGGTTCTTTGAAGGACCTCCAAATGGAGGAGGCAATGGTTGTCCATCATGAGTAACTACCCATGCTCATTAGCTAAAAGGCTTCAGTGGGTCTTTGATTCCGCATAGACTGCCAGTTCCCAAAATAAGAGTTAGTAATAAAGATGGTTAGTGAGAGGTGGTGAGTGAGTTAGAGAGAAGCTAATGGCTCAGGGGAATGAGCCATTTCCTTCTTGGGAGAAGGTCAGGAGTTTTCATGCACCAGCCCAAGGGAAGAATAAGGACTGTTACCACTGAAGACTACAAAACATCAGGTTCATACATGGCGCCACTCCAACACTGTAGGGTTGCACTGCCCTGCTGCTCCATTCTGTGGAATGGCTTCAGGATTGGTAAAGGTGGGACAGTTACCCATGATGTCAGGATGAACCTCGCCCCCTTGTCCATCTCCATTTGAGTTCTCAGTCACATATTAGCCCGTATGACATAACAGTTTGATATCAGTGCGACTTGCCCCTGTAGTGAGTCCACTCCTAGCAGGTGAATCACTTACTACAGAAACACTGTGTAAATAAAACTCATTTAGTGATTAAAAAACACAGCAAGTATTGACTCCAGTGTGCTAATGTTTTACACTGTGTCAGCCAAAGTTTGTGTGGGCGGTGGGGACAAGAATAAACTTGAAACGTACAAGTAAACATACAGAGTCCATTCGCACAGCAAATAGGGTCTGTTCAACAACATCCCAATTCACAGCACCGGGGAGAACTTGGAGGCAAATCCTTTAACAGAAGGAAGTGTTCTAAAAGAGACAAGTATTTTCTAAAACTGAAGCCAATTTGCTTGAGAGAACAGTAACGGTGTTGTGTCACAGCCACCAAGTGAGTGGGCGTGCTTTCACATGCTGCTTCCCAGTTGCAGTCTAGCAGACAGACCGTGTTTTTCCCCAGGGAGTGACAAGTCAATTTAAAACCACAAAGTCAGTCAGAACACTCACACTTTCCAGCTACTCCAGCCAAGACATTCTGCCTACTAACATGGTGAGCACAAAAGCAAATTAATACAGATAATGGAAGAGTCCATGACAGTTTAATTTTTGATTAATAGACAATAGGTACAGGAGTAGGCCATTCTGCCCTTCGAGCCTGCACCACCATTCAATATGATCATGGCTGACCATCCTTAATCAGTATCCTGTTCCTGCCTTATCTCCATAACCCTTGATTCCACTATCTTTGAGAGCTCTATCCAACTCTTTCTTAAATGAATCCAGAGACTGGGCCTCCACTGCCCTCTGGGGCGGAGCATTCCACACAGCTACCACCCTCTGGGTGAAGAAGTTTCTCCTCATATCTGTCCTAAATGATCTACCCTGTATTTGTAAGCTGTGTCCTCTGGTTCGGCACTCACCCATCAGCGGAAACATGTTTCCTGCCTCCAGAGTGTCCAATCCTTTAATAATCTTATATGTCTCAATCAGATCCCCTCTCAGCCTTCTAAACTCAAGGTTATACAAGCCCAGTCGCTCCAGTCTTTTAGCATAAGGTAGTCCCGCCATTCCAGGAATTGACCTCGGGAACCTACGCTGCACTCCCTCAATAGCCAGAATGTCTTTCCTCAAATTTGGAGACCAGAACTGCACACAGTACGCCAGCTGTAGTCTCACCAGGGCCCTGTACAGCTGTAGAAGAACCTCTTTGCTTCTATACTCAATCTCTCTTGTTATGAAGGCCAGCATTCTATTAGCCTTCTTCACTACCTGCTGTACCTGCATGCTTACCTTCATTGACTGGTGTACAAGAACACCTAGATCTCTTTGCACTGCCCCTTTACCTAAATTGATTCCATTTAGGTAGTAATTTGCCTTCCTGTTCTTGCCACCAAAGTGGATAACCATACATTTATCCACATTAAACTGCATCTGCCATGCATCTGACCACTCACCTAACCTGTCCAGGTCACCCTGTAATCTCCTAACATCCTCCTCACATTTCACCCTGCCACCCAGCTAAGTATAATCAGCAAATTTGCTAATGTTATTGCTAATACCATCTTCTATATCATTAACATATATTGTAAAACGCTGCAGTCCCAGCACGGATCCCTGCGATACCCCACTGCTCACTGCCTGCCATTCTGAAATGGAGCCGTTTATCACTACTCTTTGTTTCCTATCAGCCAACCAACTTTCAATCCAAGTTAGTACTTTGCCCCCAATACCATGCACCCTATTTTGCTCACTAACCTCCTATGTGAGACTTTATCAAAAGTTTTCTGAAAGTCCAGGTACACTACATCTACTGGATCTCCCTCGTCCATCTTCAGATTTACATCCTCAAAAAATTCAAGAAGATTAGTCAATCATGATTTCCCCTTCATAAATCCATGCTGACTCTGACCTATCCTGTTACTACTATCCAGATGTGTCATAATTTCATCCCTTATAATAGACTCCAGCATCTTTCCCATCACTGAGGTCAGACTAACTGGTCTATAATTTCCTGCTTTCTCTCTCCCACCTTTCTTAAAAAGTGGTACAACATTAGCCACCCTCCAATCCGCAGGAACTGATCCTGAATCTATCGAACTTTGGAAAATAATCACCAACGCATCCACGATTTCTCAAGCCACCTTCTTCAGTACCCTGGGATGTAGACCATCAGGCCCCGGGAACTTATCAACCTTTAGACCTAACAGTCTCTCCAACACCAATTCCTGGCAAATATAAATTCCCTTAAGTTCAGGACCTTCAGCCACTGTTACCTCAGGGAGATTGCCTGTGTCTTCCCCAGTGAACACAGATCTGAAGTACCAATTCAATTCTTCTGCCATTTCTTTGTTCCCCGTAATATATTCCCCTGTTTCTGTCTTCAAGGGCCCAATTTTAGTCTTAACCATTATTTTGTCTTTCACATATCTAAAAAAAAGCTTTTACTATCCTCTTTTATAAGAGAAAAGGGTATACAAGCCCTTGTATACAAGGGTATACAATCGAATATACTTTAAGAGAAAAGTGTATTCGATTGACACAACCAGTTTACTGCCAAGCTGGCATGTGTGGGGTGCAGATGGTATTTGTGGCCCCCAGCAAGTGGATGAGCAGATGAGGGTGTGGGGCACATTTAAGTGGAATGGGAGTCTAGCCTGCACCTTCTCACCCTGCCCTGAGCCATTCCTCTATCACACAAGAACTGGTAAGGCATCAGCCAGCCCACCAGTTAGTGGTCTAGAGTTGTCAAACTCCATGGGCCACGCATCAGGAGACGTCAGCAGACAGGAGGTGACAGAAAATTAACAACGTGACGTGAGTGGTTTCTAGGCTGGGGGTGAGGGTTATGTATTGGAATCCCTTCCAGCTAGACTTTATCATAAAGGAGATCGGAGAAAAAAATGATTCACCCAGTGGGTATTGGGCATCCAGAACTCACTGCTTTGAAGGGTGCTAGAGGCAGGAACCTTCAAGATACTTGAGAAATATTTAGATGAGCACTTGAAACTCACATTCTCTCTGTAACTTTGTTCTCTACAAATTCTGAGAACCATTGTTGGGGGAGAACAGGAATAGAACCCCGTTATAGAGGTCCAAACCGACATATGTTTGAGCATCAAGTTCAGCTTCTACAAACTATCCATTAACCAGAATAAATTCACAGCCTAATAGTGTCAACAAATAGAGAAGCAATGGCTTTTCCCTCACACGAAGAGATATAAACCTGAACTCTGAAAATATAGATGTACGTTTTCCTTCCATAACCTCAATCCTATTCCATGTCATTGATCTTGGCATTACTCATCACCTTGGCTAATCTCCATTTTTGTTTCCTAAAGTTCTGTTTCCTTGACTCTCTGACCTTCACATCTGTACACAAAAGCAAATCAATGATCCATGAAAATATCATCAGTGGAAAACATATTATTGGCTGCAAAGTTTTTTTGCGCAATAAATCTTAAACAGCCACAACAAAAACTTGCTTGTTTTGTAATCATACAGAACTCACTGGTACAGAATGGCTCTAACTGAGACACAAAGGATTTCTGGCTACTCAGAAGGGAGCTCTTGTGTTATATGTCTTACAGCCAATTGTCAATTTACCTTTAAAAAACATGTTCATGATATCTTTACTGTATCACAGCTTATGGCTAAAAACCTCACAACTCCAGGTTATAGTCCATCAGGTGGTTGAAGGAGCAGTGCTCCAAAAGCTAGTGCTTCCAATTAAACCTTTAGACCATAACCTGGTGTTGTGTGATTTTAACTTTGTACACCCCAGTCCAACACTGGCATCTCCACATCATAGCTTATGGCCTAAGGGTAAAAGATCACACTACACCATCTTACCAGACATCACTTGAAACGCACAACCCTACTGTAAGCATGCTTCTCTGTCGTAACTCGATGGTGTAAATATTAGCTCAGACACTTCTGTGCTTGAGGAATGCAACATCTACATATCATAATTAGTTACTGAATTCTTCAATACCACAATAAATATCCAGTTTCTCACGTCAAGGGAGATAATATGAGCACTATCGCATCACGTACGACAGCCTGATATAGAATCCTGTAGCATCCTAATGAGGTAAACTTCCATTCTCCAAGAGAAGAGAGGTTCAATTTTCTAAAGCTGTCATCATAGAATAATCCCCCTCAAGCCAGGCACTAGTTTGTCGAACCTTCACTGTACCACAACTGATGTAAAGTATATACTTTCTTAAATGTGGAGACCAAAACTCCCCACAATATTCCAGATGTTGTCTCATTAAATCCTGTACAACAAGACATCTTTATTCCTGTACTCCAATGCCCTTGCATTAGAAGCCAACATTCCCAATTGCTTGCATGCAACTTTTTAGGTAAGTTGCACACACCTTTCTCGGTACCTGTGATTCAGTCACATATTAGTGGGTTGTTCGGCTCATCTCATGTAGCTCTAAGCCCTGAAAATGAACAGAGAACTTCCCAGCTGGTAGAAGATCAAGCAGTAGATTTGCATATAGATCACGCAGCTTAAACCATTGTATCAGGGAAGCTTTGTATTTCATTTATTGCATCAGCCAGTCAAATAAAAATGAACTGCAGCTCATCGCTAGGGCAACAACATATAAAAACAAAGTGGTGAATGGCAGTAGTAAATCAACGTTATAAGTGTAAACCAGCTCATTATTAGTTACAGAGAATCAAATAGAGTCTCTTGTGGTGTGGTGGTAATGTCTGTACTTCTGGACCAGGAGGTCCAAGTTCAAGCGCCACCTGCTTCAGAGGTATATCATAACATCTTTGAACAGGTTGCTTTGAACTACCTAGAATCAAAAAGGCTGGATTGATATTTAGGTTAGCATTATTGAACCTGACAGGACAGCATTTGTACCAACATGCTCTTTGAGCAAGGTATTGAATTATTCTCCCACTTTCCCCATAGCCCTGCAATGCTCTCTTAGGTACCTAACCAGCTTCCATTTCAAATATAACACTCAAGCTACTTCTGCTGTCAGTGAATAGCTCTGCAGATCGCATAAAAATACATTCACTGCCATTTTAGAATTACAATGTCTTGAGGCGTTAAGTAATTCTTTTGCCTAACACAGTTTAACAGAAACATTCACCTGCACAGTTCACCACACAAACTTCATTTCAAGATGTTCTTATTCTTTCTGCACAGTATTGCACCCATTTCCATAGCTAGCCGACAATACCACAAGGTGGCAGTATCACAGGGTCCTCTCGTGTGGTCTATTTGTTTTGCACATTCTATCCAACCACTGCAATAAGCATGGATATCAAAAGACCACAAGATAACACTTACTGTTTAACTGCTGTTGAATTCTTACTTCCTGGAATAATCCAATTTCCCTATTCATTTTTATAACGGCTGATTTTAATGAATAATATTTCCATAAACTTTCCTGACAGGAAAAGATCCATCCAGGCAACTTATTATTCATCCACTGACATATGTTTGTGTTAATATAGGGAGGGGGTTGGAGTGAGGGGAGGGGAAACACAGTGGCAGGGAGAGACATAGGGTTGGATGGATATGGGAGGTGGGAGGTACGGGGGGAGTGGGAGAGAGAAGGGGATTGAGGTGAGGGAAGCACACTGGGAAGGGGAAGGTCTCAGTAAGGTAGGTATAGGGGGTACACGCTGGGTGGAGGTGGAGCAAAGGGAAGGGGGATGGATCCAAGTTAGGGGTCAGAGCACTGTGGTGGGGAAGTGTTTATTAAAGAGAGGAGGGGACAACTAAGGGAACAGGCATCTTTAAAGGGGATGGTGTATTGGGAAGGATGGGGGCACAGTGTGGCAAAGGGCACTATGAAGGGAATAGGGGCACAAGTGAAATGAGGAGAGGCACAGTTGGCCTGAATTAGCTCAATGCACAGATCTCAAAAAATCATAATCGGTCTCTAGCAGGCAGAGGATCACAAACTTTCACAGAGAGTTACAGAAAGGAGTGACAGACGTATCTGACGTTATACAAGGAGCTCATTCTCAATGAGCTGAAGACTGTGGAGACAGCAGACCTGTGAACATTGCTCTAGTCACCTGCTGAGTACTTTACAAAACAGCTTTGGGTTTCAAAAGTGGAAGAAGAGAGATACAGCTGTACTGAGGAAATATTGGGGATACAGAAGCTGGTATTCCCGATGACAGATCGACTGTGATCCAAGGTTGACAGCTCCAGATTCAACCCACGGAGACAACGAGGCAGACATCACAGGCTGAGCTGGCCATGTGGTTTCTGTCAACTTTCAACACTGCTTTGACATCGAAAATGTAACTGGATATTTATTGATTGACGCAGAACTAGGATAGAGAGCCAGAGGGCCAGATTCTCATTATTGAGATGAGTCAGAGAGTTGTCCATCTCATCCATGCTGACCAGATATACTAAATTAATCTAGTCCCATTTGCCAGCAATTAGCCCATATCCTCTAAACCCTTTCTATTCATACACCCATTTAGGTGCCTTTTAAATGTTGTAATTGTACCAGCCTCCATTACTTCCACTTCCATACACGCACCACTCTGTGTGTGAAAAAGTTGCCCCTTAGGTCCCTTTTAAATCTTATCCCTTTCATCATAAACCCATATGTCTAGACTTCCCTACCTTGAGAAAAAGACCGTCTATTTACCCTATCTATGTCCCTCATGATTTTATAAACCTCTATAAGGTCACCCCTCAGCCTCCAAGACTCAAGGGAAAATAGACCCAGCCTATTCAGCCTCAAACCCTCCAACCCTGACAACATCTTTGTCAATCTTTTCTGCGCCCTTTCAAGTTTCACAACATCAATACTATGGCAGGGAGAGCAGAATTAAATGCAGTATTCCAAAAGTGGCCTCACCAAAGTCCTCTACAGCAGCCCAGGAATTGGGAAATTCCAAGCTTCCCAGGGGAATGAAGTCGGTATGGGAGGTGGGGGGGGTGGGGGTTGAGTTGATTTTCAGGTAAAGTTGCATCAGCTGTACCCTGAACAGAGATAACTTTCAGCCTCAGTTGATGATGGAGAGCTGTCTAAAAGGCCCACTTTGTCCTGACTTCATCCCAGCTGCAATTAAACAAAATAGGGAAAGAAGAAATCCAGGAGAAGTGCCTGACGTACGGCCGTGTTGATAACGCTGGGTATGAAGGGGGTATGTTATCTTCAGCCGTGTTGATAACGCTGGGTATGAAGGGGGTATGTTATCTTCAGCTGTGTTGATAATGCTGGGTATGAAGGGGGTATGTTGTCTTCAGCCGTGTTGATAATGCTGGGTATGAGGGGGGTATGCTGTCTTCAGCCGTGTTGATAATGCTGGGTATGAGGGGGGTATGCTGTCTTTAGCCGTGTTGATAATGCTGGGTATGAAGGGGGTATGTTGTCTTCAGCCGTGTTGATAATGCTGGGTATGAAGGGGGTATGTTGTCTTCAGCCGTGTTGATAACGCTGGGTATGAGGGGGGTATGCTGTCTTTAGCCGTGTTGATAATGCTGGGTATGAAGGGGGTATGTTATCTTCAGCCGACTTGATAATGCTGGGTATGAAGGGGGTATGTTGTCTTCAGCCAAGTTGATAATGCTGGGTATGAAGGGGGTATGTTGTCTTCAGCCGTGTTGATAATGCTGAGTATGAAGGGGGTATGTTGTCTTATGTCTCTCAGTCAGTACGTCAACTTTAGAGCCTTTCAAAGTCACGCCTCTAGTATCTGTCTATCATAGGATGTGATCTGAGCACATAAAGCAGATCTCATACCCCTTCCTACCTCTGATCACTCAAAGTATATCCCTCTACATGCCTTTTGTTTCAATCCTAACAGCGTGACATTTGCCCAGGCACTCACATACCTGAGGAATGTACATAATAATCAGGTATACTGAAAGGCGTAGGATTATTCAAACCACAATCTATGCTCATTTTCTAGTGTTACAGGAGTTAATATCAGCTTTACTGTCGCAGGTAGTTGGAGGTAAACTCACACGAATATGAGTTCTGAAATTAAAGGGAAAGTCAGCATAGTTCTACCGGATCACAGGGCTGCTCCCTCATTCGAGGTGATGGTTTACCAGTGAGTAACCACACCTCAGATGAGGAAAGAGGTTGAGGAGGAGAGTCCTTCATGGTAACCTCAGCTAGTGCAGGAATTAAACCCACACTGTTGGCATCATTCTCTATTGCAAAGCAGCCATCCAGCCAACTGAGCTAACTAAACTAAATTATTGTGTGTAAGATGAAATTCATTCCTCAATTTACTACTCGTCTGCTATTTCTGATGCCAAAACAAACAGTGGAACATCTACTCACAGACATGAGAATGCCACCTGAACATCTTAAACATTAACTGTTAAAAAAGATATAAATGGAGCCATTCGAGAGCTGAGCTGGAGAAGCAGAATGATGCAATAAATCCCTCTAATGGTGACAGAGCTGACAGAAGATTTAGCGAACAGTGTTAATTTTTCCACAAGATGGGTAAACTGATAGGAATGTTAAGACAGACTCAGTAATTTCTGCTTGGAAGAAACATGACGCAGCCCACAGGAATTATACACATACAGATGATTCACTTCACAGCAGGGCTTGAGATATAAAAGCTCAAGAGACATGATCGTAACAGTGAAACATTTTGAAAGGATCTTTTATTTTGAAGTGACATGCCAAAATCTGCATTAAAAATCCCCATAGTCACAATTTTTATCTCATTATTAACTAGCTGATGTGGGACTATATTTACTGTCATTGCCTCAAAAGCACGAAACTCCTTCCCTAACAGCATTATGGGATTAGCTACATCTCATGGGCTGTAGTAGTTCAAGAGGGTAGCTCACTCCCAAGGCAATAAGGGAATGGGCAAAAATGCTGGCCCAGCCAATGATGTCCACATTCTATGAATGAACAAAAATAATACTCCAGAGATTAATCAGGCCCTTGTCTCAGCACAGAGTTGAGAATGATAGATGAGTTTTAATTTCAAAAGTTAACTGCTGTCTATTGCTTCATTATAAATGCAAAATAGTGCACTGCAGGACAATGTGACCCATTGAAGCTTACAAAATGTTTAAAAGGATAGATGTTTGTCTGCAGGTAAGATGTTTCCCCTAGTTAGGGAGTTCAGCACAATTTCAAAATAAAGTGGATGGGCATTTAGGTCAGAGATGATGAGAAATATTTTACTCAGAAGATTGTGAACCTTTGCAATTCTTCGGCACAAAAGAGTGTAAAAGCCCAGTCTTTGAGGCATACTTAAAACTGAACAAAAGCAGAAGTTGCTGGAAAAGTTCAGCAGGTCTGGCAGCATCTATGAAGAAAAATCAGAGTTAATGTTTCAGGTCTGGTGACCCTTCCTCAGAACTCAATACCTGATTGCCAGTAGCGTACAGGGCTCTGGGCATGGGTTGAGTAAAAGGCTTTGAAGTGCTCTATCAGCCATGATCACATTGAATGGAGTGGTCGTTTCCATGGGCTGAATGGCCATATTTTGTTGCTGTGTCACAATAATAGTGATCTAATTCTAAAGACAGATCCCTAAGAACAAACTGCGATATTTTGAAAAGTTGTTAAATACCAAAAACATCCTATGACTTCTGCGGGAGATACTAGATAAAAGGTAAAGATTAAACCCAGCATCCCGTTTGTTTCAGACAATACCCTTTTCTGGTCAGTGAGCAGAAACATAGACTGTGTAGTCAGATCATTCCTGGAGTGCTGAGAGAAGATGATTTACCCTCTACTCAGTAAACACTAAGAGCACATTTATTAACTATTTACACTATTTACAGGAGACATGTAAAGAGATCTTTGCTATCTACACACTCAGGTTCCACATCACTGATAATCTAGTCAACATTGTAAATATTCACCCGTTACTCTACGCGCACAGAGATTGGATGCAGAGTGAACCTGAATCAGCCACCACTATATTCAGCTTTGCTCAATACATTTTTGATTTTCAGAAATATGACCTTGCTTTCACTTTTGTTTCAATAACTGAGCAACAACTACATAACGTTTATAACATCATAATGAAGCAGAAAGGGCTGGAGCCTGATGAAACTTAGATTTTGATTTCCAATATGCTAGGTTTCCCACATTTTAAATATTCATGATTTGCATTGAACTGTATGTCTTATTCAAGATCTTACATACAAGTATTGTCTAAAATATTTGACTTCCTGTTCTGTTTTGCTAAGTTTTAAAGATTTTTTTCTACATGAACAATCTCTGCCACCTGGGGACTTATCAAAGGAAACTCAGCAATTTATCAGCAGAGTTCACTCAAAAAGCCTTTGGAAATTAATTTGCTTTCCACTGCTAATTTATCTCAGTAAGGTGAATGTTTATTGCCCGATGTTTAGCATTTAAACAATTCTTTAAAAGATCCATGTTACAATGTTGATTTCTTAATTTCACTAAGTAGTTTGGAACCGTTAATATTCATCAAAATTACAGCGGAACAGTACCACTTGCTTCCAAAAGCATGTGTGGCTCTCAGTGTGGGTCACGCTGTCTGAGTATGTACAACTCCATTATCTAAAAGGCCCTAGAACCAGTTAGCTAACTGTTCTAACTCTCCTCCAAATCTCTTCAAAAATTATTTGACAAAAGGCTATAGGAACACATTGCTCGGGTATAGCATACTTGTACAAAAGAATGTCTGCTTGGATGTGAGAAGGTAGACAAGCGGGAGACTGGAAGAACACAGCAAGCCAGGCAGCTTCAGAAGGTGGAGAAGTCAACGTTTTGGGTGTTCTTTAGGACTGGGCGTGGGTGTCGGGGGAGCTGCAGATAAAGGGAGTGGTGGGGGCAGGGTGGTGAAGTAGGGATAGGTGAAGACAGGCAGAGGGTATGACCTGGTTGGTCAATGGGAGAAATGAATCAGCTTGGTGGCTGAGAGGAGTGGAAGGGAGGGGTGGGGCTGGGAAGGGAGTCAGAGGATGGGAAGGGAAATTATTTGAAATTGGAGGACTCAAATGTTGAGTTCTCAAGACTGTAGGCTGACCAGACGGAAGATGAGGGGCTGTTACTCAAACTTGCGGTTTGGTTCATGTGGCAAGGGAGGAGGCCGGGGATGGTCATGTCGGAAAGGGAGTGGGAAGGGGAATTGAAATGGGCGGTGACTGGGAGGTCCGGACAGCCCCTGCAGGCCCGGCTAAGATGTTTGGCATTTGGCTGCTTTGCATGTTGATTGTAGCTTTTGCTTCATTTCCATTAAACTTCAGCGTGTTTACCAAGCATAGAGAATTGCAGAATCATTGGTCTAGAAATTTCCATTGGACAGTCATGTTAAAATAGCGGTAGCAGGCTTTACCAGCGTTTATACCAATTGGGGTGTAAAACGACACCTAACTTGCTTCAGACGTTCTGCAACATGGTTATGAAATTCTGACACTTTCTCTTTCAGCAAAACAGCATTGTCATGGAGATAAATTTTGGACAAATAAACAAGAAAGAGTTTGGAAGCAAAAGGCTTAAAAAAAATGCCACCCGACCGCTACTTTTTGTTGATAAGTAATAATTATATTTATATATTCCACCAGCTGTCAAGTATAACTTGAGATAAAAACACGGCTGAGGCTGAGGGGTGACCTTATAGAGGTTTATAAAATCATGAGGGGCATGGATAGGGTAAATAGACAAAGTCATCTCCCTGAAATGGGGAAGAGCCCAAAACTAGAAAGGTTTAGGGGGAAGAGGGGAAAAATTTAAAAATGGACCTAAGGGGCAACATTGTCACACCGAGGGTGTTGCATGCATGGAATGAACTGCCAGAGGAAGTGGAGGAGGCTGGTACAGTTACAACATTTAAAAGGCATGTGGTTGGGCATATGAATAGTGTGTTGGTGGGAAAGCACAGCAGGTCAGGCAGCATCCGAGGAGCAGGAGCATCAACATTTTGGGCATAAGCCCTTCATCAGGAATTCCTGATATATGATATGAATAGGAAGGGTTGACAGAGGTATGGGTCAACTGCTGGCAATTGGGATCTATTTAGGATATCTGGTCGGCCTGGACAAGTTGGAGCGAAGGGTCTGTTTCTGTGCTGTACATCTCTATGACAAGGACAAGCCAGGGCATCAAGGCAGTCAAACCCTATCACTGGGGCAAAGCAGAAATTGCTGGCAAAGCACAGCAGGTCTGGGCAGCATCTGTGGAGAGAAATCAAAGTTTATGTTTCAGGTCCAGTGATCCTTCTTCTGAACATCACAGGGACCTTGTAAATACCCAACCTATTACACAAACTATGCTGCACACTCTCAAGGACTGTTCCCCCTAAAGACTGCATTTCTACAGAAGTATTGTCCTGTCCATTGGAGGCCATAGGAATGAAGCAGAGGTGATTAGATGGGGTGATGGGACTGGTTTAACATATCATGGCAGCAATTACAAACTCTGCCATTTGACAGAGGAAGAGAGGTTGGGTCACATAGACTCATGGTGGTGGCAGTGTCGATGGAGGCAAGATGGCACCAGGGAACGGCGTCTCTTGAATCATTGGCACAGCGAGGGTACGCACAGCTGGCTGCTTCAGACCTGTGGCTGATTCAGGGGTAGGTAGGATTAAGACATCTCTGACACACATTCGAAATTGTCAGTGTTAGTTTTCCTTTCGTAATTGCATCCTCCCACCCCTGATGTCTCCACAGTGCACAGTGCACAGTGGGTGGCACGGTGGCACAGTGGTTAGCACTGCTGCCTCACAGCGCCTGAGACCCGGGTTCAATTCCCGACTCTGGCGACTGACTGTGTGGAGTTTGCACGTTCTCCCCGTGTCTGCGTGGGTTTCCTCCGGGTGCTCCGGTTTCCTCCCACAGTCCAAAGATGTGCGGGTCAGGTGAATTGGCCATGCTAAATTGCCCGTAGTGTTAGGTAAGGGGTAAATGTGGGGGTATGGGTGGGTTGCGCTTCGGCGGGTCGGTGTGGACTTGTTGGGCCGAAGGGCCTGTTTCCACACTGTAAGTCTAATCTAAGAACTTGCACCTTTATTCAAGGGATGTGAAAATCACTAATTAGACCAGCATTTCTTATCCATCCACAATTGCCTTGAACTGAGTGCCTAATTTTGCATGTTCTCCCTACATCTGTGGGGGCTTCCTCCGGGTGCCTCAGTTTTCTCCCACAGTCCAAAGATGTGCAGGTGAGAGTAGATTGACCATGCTAAATTGACCATAATGTCCAGGGTTGTGCAGGCTAGTGGGTTAGACATGGGAAGCACAGGGTTATCATGGACAGAGTAGGAGGGTGGATCTGGGTGGGCTACTCTTCAGAGGGTTAGTGTGAACTTTATGGGCCAAATGGTCTGCTTCCACACTGTAGAGATTCTATGATTCTAAGATTTCAGAGAGTAGATAAGTGTCAACCACATTACTATGGGTCTGGAGTCACTTGTAGGCCAGACCAGGCAGGTCTCCTTCCCAAAAGGACATTAGTGAGTCAGATCAGTTTTTACAACAATCAATTATAGTTTCAAAGTCATCATCAATAAAACTGCTCTCAATTCCAGATGTCATTCATTGAATTTAAGTTCCACTAGCTACCAGGGTGGGTTTTGAAACCATGTGTGAACAGCTTGGGACTCGGGATTACTCATCCACTGACATCACCACCCTGTCGTTTCCTAGCTTTTCGAAGCTTCAACTATAGCAAACTTTGTTTTAAATGACACCTAACAAACCAACAAAAATGATATACATCCAATACTGGAGGTCTAATTTATTATTACAATCTCTGCGATGTCTGAGTGGTCAGTTGAGGGTGTGAGTGAGAAAGTGCTCTGTCGGTAAGTTTTATTTAAGACAAAGTTGCATTATTATTTAAGTGATTTATGATATAAATAGAGTATAACAGTGATGTGCAAACCCCCTGCATCATGTTTCTGTTACTTACTGTGTGATTTTACATTGATTATGTGAACCTCTTGACCAACTATTATATTTGATCATCTGGTACCCCATGGGCGCCAGTTGATAAACTTTGTACAACTTCTAGTATACATAGAAACTAGGTGCCGGAATAGTCTATTCAGCCCTTCAAACCTGGTCTGCCATTCAATATGATCACAGCTGATTGTCCAACTCAGTCCCCTCTTCTAATGCCCTTTGATTCATTTAGCCCCAAGAACTCTTTTTATCTGCTCTCGTGGCAGAGAATTCCATGGGTTCACTGCTCTCTGGGTGATGAAATAACTACTCTCCTTCTCTAACTGAGATAAATCTTTCTGTAAACTTTCTTATAATATCTTGTAAAAACCAACGACTGAACGGAAGGTGTGAAAATTAAGACCAAATTCTCTGTGGGCCCTGACTGGCGTATTCCCCATCCTCTAATGGGGCTGCGGTGAAGATAGCTGAGAATGTGATAGGTAGATGAAGGTGGGGGTGAAGGTGATAGGTCGGAGAAGAGGGTGGAGCAGATAGATGGGAAGGAAGATGGACAGGCAAGACAATTCAAGAGGGCAGTGCCAAGTTGGAAGGCTGGATCTGGAACAAGGTTGGGGTGGGGGGAAATGAGGAAACTGGTGAAATCCACATTGAGCCCGTGCAGTTGAAGAGTCCACTCTCAAACTCTTACCGCCCAATGCCTGGAGGAAGAACACCTCCTCTTCTGTCTTGGGATCTTCCAACCACAGGATCAATATGGATTTCACCAACTTCTCATCTGATCTCCAACAGCTGCAGTCCTCGCCTTCTCCGAGCAATATTGAGAGCAACAGATTTTATTTTGGCTCCTCCAATGTGTCAGTCCTATTTCATTAGTGCATTAGATTAGATTGCTTAGTGGAAAACAGGCCCTTCGGCCCAACAAGTCCACACTGACCCGCCAAAGCTTAACCCACCTATACCCATTCTCCGACATTTACCCGTTCACCTAACACTATGGACAATTTAGCATGGCCAATTCATCTAACCTGCATCTTTTTTGGATTGTGGGAGGAAACCCACGCAGACACGGGGAGAATGTGCTGACACGGGGAGAATGTGCAAACTCCACACAGAGAGTCGCCTGAGGCAGGAATTGAACCCAGGTCTCTGGCGCTGTGGGGCAGCAGTGCTAACCACTGTGCCACCGTGCTGCCCACATTCTGTAGCACAGTTAGGATATGATGTGGAGATGCCAGTGTTGGACTGGAGTGGACAAAGTCAGAAGTCACAGGACACCAGTTTATAGTCCACCAGGTTTATTTGAAATCACAAGCTTCAGGAACAGCACTCTGAAAGCTTGTGATTTAAAATAAACCTATCAGACCATAACCTGGCATCATGCAACATCCGACATTTCAGACAGCAGAATCACTTTAATTAACAAAGCTGACTTTCAGAATCACCAGTCTTTGATGGGTTGACACTGTTCCCAACTCCTTCACTCAGTGTAGCTCAGTAATGGGAGACAGGGACAGGCAGGAGAACACAAGGAGTTCACTGCAGTTTAACGCAATTCAGATTTGCGCAGCACATGTTCACAATCAGAAACAGATGAGGGATTCCCCAGGTCAACAGAGCAATGTCAATGTTCAGAAACATCTAACCATGGACAGAAATGGGAAACATTTTCTTCTCACATTTTAACAACACACTCTCACAAAAATCACATTGGGGAAATCAGGCCCCTGGCTTAGGAAAAGGCTGCAACACTTGACTTTTTGAACTTTACTTCTTTATTTTTCTACTTCTATCCTAAGAAAACTATTACTGAACTTTTTAACTTATTCCTTTGTTTTTCCACTTCTGTAGCTAAGATTTTGTACCAGGTACTCTGTACTTTTGATGGTGCCTTCTGTGGTGACACTGTACACTTTTCACAATGCTCCTGTATCCCTGAAATTGAGTACAGGCGACGATAAAATCCAAATCTAATTCCACCAGAAACTACAAAATCCATCAGTTGCAAAGTCAATTTATTAAATAAATCTTAAACGGAATCCAAAGCAGAAAATGCACATATTCTGGAAAGTGAGCCACAAGCGAATTGCAGAAGAGGGATTCACCATAAGCAATTTTTTAACAGATCAAAATGAAACCATCTGGGGGGAATGTAATCAATTTATATTTTCTTTACTGACATTTATTTATTTTTTGACCTTTTGTAGAATGTAATTACTGTGAATGTGATCAAATCAAGTCTTAACACAGCAGGTAGTTCAGCAAGTGATTGGAGGCGATTGTCTAGTTAAGTGTCTGGGTAGGTTTAAAGGGGGTACAGCTGGGACTGGGATGTGGTAGGGACTGCAAACCTGTCTTGTGGGGCTCTTGTGCCACAATAGTACTGTCCCACCTTTTATCCAAAGCATTTGAGTTCAAGTTCGACCTGTGTTGGAATTTTATCGTAATATGCCCAAATAGGTCAATTCACAATACTTTAATTGAATTGTAGGGGCTCTTGTGGGACATTGGGATTCAAGTCCCACACATTCCTGAGGTGTGTACTAACATTCTTGAATAGGTCGATCAGAAGATATACCAAGACTGAGTAGTAAGAGCTTTTGTGGTGCAGTGGTGATGTCCCCACCTCTACACCAGAAGTTCCAACTTCAAGTCTTCCCCACACTAGACATATGTTGTAATGTGTCCGAACAGGCTGATTAAAAATATCTGTAAGACTGATCATCTCCTACCTCTGAGCGGGCTCTTGTGGTAGTGTCCCTACCTCTGAACCAGGAGTCTGAGTTCATGTGGAGGCAATGGCCAAGTGGTATTATTCGGCCCTTTGAGTCTGCTCCATCATTAAACGCGATCATGGCTGATCTGATTGAAACCCCAAATCCATATTCCCTCTTACTTCTGATAGCCCTTTGCTCACAAGGGCCTATCCCCCCTCTACCCTGACAGTGTTCAAAGACTCTGTTCCACCACCTTTTCAGGAAGAAGCTTCCAAATACTCTCAAACTTCAATAACCACATAAGGACTAGGAGCCGGAGTAGGCTGTCTGGCCCTTCGAGCCTGCTCCATCATTCAATAAGATCACGGCTGATCTTTTTGTGGACTTAGCTCCACTTACCTGCATTTTCACCATATCCCTTAATTCTTTTGTTTTTCAAAAAGGTATCTACCTTAGTTTTAAAAGCGATTACTGAAGTAGCGTCAACTACTTCCCTGGGCAAGGAATTCCATAAATTAACAACCCTCTGGGTGAAATAGTTCCTTCTCGGTTCAGTCCTAAACCTGCTTCGGCTCATCTTGAGGCCATGCCCTCTTGTCCTAGTTTCACCCACCAGTGGAAACATCCTCTCGACTTCTATTTATCCACTCCCTTCATAATTTTATAAGTTTCTATAAGATCCCCCCTCATTCTTCGGAATTCCAAAGAATATAATCCCAATCTACTCAGCCCCTCCTCATAAGCCAAATCCCTCAACTCCAAAATTAACCCAGTGAACCTCCTCTGCACCCCCTCCAGTGGCAGTACATCCTTTCTTATGTAAGGAGACCAAAACTGCACACAGTATTCCAGGTATGGCCTCACCAGGACCTTGCACAGCTGCAACGTAATCTCTCCACTTTCAAACACAATCCCTTTCGCAATGAAGGACAAAATTCCATTTGCTTTCCTAATTGTTGTACCTGCAAACCAACCTTCTGCGATTAATAAGAAATAAATTATGCGTAAATGGAGACTCTACGTTTTAAACAGTGAACCCGAGTTCCATTCCCTCCCAATCCTCACCACATCTACCTTGACAGGACCCCACACGACCTTAGTTGTTTCAAGCAAGCAATACCTCCAAAGGGATTGGCTCCATTACTAATTCCTCTGGGTAAAAAGTGAGGTCTGCAGATGCTGGAGATCAGAGCTGAAAATGTGTTGCTGGTTAAAGCACAGCAGGTTAGGCAGCATCCAAGGATCAGGAAATTCGACGTTTCGGGCCAGAGCCTTCCTGATGAAGGGCTCTGGCCCGAAACGTCGAATTTCCTGTTCCTTGGATGCTGCCTAACCTGCTGTGCTTTAACCAGCAACACATTTTCAGCGCTAATTCCTCTGGGATAATGAACTGTCCATGACAATGTGAATGCTTTGTATAACGTAACAGATAGAAGAGTTTATGAAGAGCTGTGATATGGAGGTGCTGGTGTTGGACTGGGATGGATAAAGTCAGAGCTCACACAACACCAGGTGTGGTTGGACAGCCTACCTGGAATAATGAATTTATGATGGACAATAATAAACTTAGCATGGAATTACAAAGGATGGACAATGATTGGAAATCAGCCTTGACTGACATGACTGTGGTAATCCACTGCTGCAGAACCTAGACAGAGTGCAGCTACCCACAGACAGCTTGCTAACAAACCTGACTTGCAGACCCTCCAATACGCACCTGACGTTGGACTGGAATGGGACATGATTTGGAGATGGACTGGGGTGGACAAAGTTAAAAATCCAACCGGGTTATAGTCCAACAGGTTTATTTGGAAGCACTAGCCTTCGGAGCACTGCTCCTTCATACTTCACAGCCACCTGATGAAGGAGCAGTGCTCTGAAAGCTAGTGCTTCCAAATAAACCTGTTGGATTATAACCTGGTGTTGTGTGAGTTCTGACTATGAAGAGTTGGTGATAGATTTATTTTTATACAGCGTGGTCACAGAACAATCTATGACACAATTTCCAATTAATGCTGTGCAGTAAAGCAGCCTGATTAGGCTGAATGAACACTGCAGTTGGGAAACACCCACATCCCAATAATTTGTAAACAGGATGCGCTGAGGTCCCTATAAACAGCATCAGACAGCAACTGTAACTGTAGTCTCGCCATCCATATGACTCTGTACAAATTGGGTGGGTGGTTTATGAAGTGCATTTGGTGTTGAGTAGGAAGAAAGTTACAAATATCTCATATGATAGTGTACACATATGTCTTCCCAGAATGACTAACCACTTACAAGATAGATGACTATGTTGCAGTATCCCAGTCAAGAGTTTCAATTCCTGATCCAAGATTTGAAAACACATTCCCCCCAGGCCACAGAGAGCCCTGCCATGCAATACCAAGCTTTTGTTTCTACATTACATAATTGCTTTTAGGAATTAGTTCATAAAACTCTCTCTCATATAAAACTCTATACTGCTGTCAACTTTGTAGGGATTGTAATGAAGCCAGGCAGGAGAATATAAGTTCTCTGATTAGGACTGTTAACCTGGTCCAAATTAAGGAGCCCTGGCTGACAGATTTAAGCAAGAGTGTCAGGGATTCTATTCAGTTGGGTACTGTTCACTCAGAGGCCTGCCTCTGATGGGGCTGGATCAGTGTCATGTGCAACTGAAGAAGGATGTGGTGACAGGATAGTGGAGTTATTTTCGCAGCACAGAGAGAAAAATGCACCCCTGTAGAGATTCGCTCACCTGACACCCGCACTGACATGAGCAGAATTAGCTAACTGGGTAAACATGAAAGCCCATATACTACAAGATTGCTTTCAGACGTGTGGTAAATTTACAGTGGCTGAGTGACAATAGCCTGAAGCACGCTACATTCCCTTACTTCTTTCGAATGATGCTTAGTTTTGACTGGCATGTTCCCTTCACGGTGAATCAATATGAAATTGGCTGACAGCCAGCACCCAAAGGCAAGCAGACAACTGCAGACCCACGAGGCACAGCGGCCTAACATGACACTCTTGAGAGATCCTAAATTTCACTCACTAATGGTAAGGCCACAGGCTTAGAATCCTGTGGCGAGGAAATGATGAAAAGTTGGCAATGTTCGCAGAAAAAAAATGTCTCTCCTGAAAGAGAAAAAAAACCCAAGTTTTTTTTAAAACTGGATTGGAGCCTAAACAGAATAAATATTATTACCTGCCACTCAAAAAAGCTTATTACTTGAAACTGCAAGTTTAAGTCAATAGAATAAGAAGCCCCCAAGTAAATGAGCAAATTTATGAAAAATTATGAGTTTGGTTCTGTGTCAACACCTACTCCAACACTAGCGGGGAATATCAATTTATTACTGCTGCGTTTAGATGCCTGTGTTCAAAGACTGAAAATGCCCTAAAGAAAATAGTTATCAACAAGACACCACTCATTGAGGGATGTTAACCTTACCATCATTAATATTGTTCATCTTTCACCAACAAAACTAAGTTTTTCACAACCTCAGAGTATTGTAAAGAACTCACAGTGATTTTAAAATGAGGTCACTATTGGAAAACAGGGAAATGAAGCAGCTAATCTGTGCACAGTAAGGTTCTACAAAATGCACCGATAATCTGTTCTGATGATCATAGAAGAGGTCCTTTCTCCCAGAGTCTGTACCAACAAAAAATAAACTCAATCTACATTAGTGCCACTTCCCTGTGAAGGTGACTGAGGGATTAACCTTGTCCAAGAAAGCAAAATGACTCCAGTGCAATTCTTCCGAATATCGAGTTAGGGTCTCTACTCAACATTTCATCTTAAGGTCCCCACTACAGACATTGCAGTGCACCACTGGTACTGCACAGAAATGTAAGCCTGGCTTATAAACACAAGTTTCTGTACAATAGCCTGAAAGCTCAGTGCTGACTGGCTCAAATGCCACCTCCAAAATGCTCCTGGAACATGAGTAGAAAATGAAGGGGGGAAAATTGCAGTGAGTATCAGTCTTGGCACTTGCTCAGTTATTTTCAGAAACGTGACGATAATAGGAACAAAACTGCAGTATGTTGTTGTGAAAACAACAAATGCTGGAGATCACAGGGGTCAGGCTGCAGCCATGGAGAGAGAGCAAGCTAATGTTTGTCAGAATCATTGACGTCCTTTAAGCGGCAATTGGATAGGTACATGGATGGGTGCTTAATCTAGGATAGATGTTCGGCACAACATCGTGGGCCGAAGGGCCTGTTCTGTGCTGTATTGTTCTATGTTCTATGTTCTAGGTGACTCTTCATTAGAGCGCAGTACATTGCCTGTTTCTCTCAACTACCTAGGTGTGGGGCCTTGCCACTGGGTCCTGAGCATGCGTAACCATTCCCCCAACCCCACTTTATCCCTCAAAACTACCGCTTCATCCAGCGAGCACAAGCACACGTATTCATTTCCACAATCGCTGATGCTAGTTCAGCACATTCCATCAATTTGCAGTGATCTGTGGGTGGAACTCTAGGACAGGCAGTCATGGACTGCAGTTGTGACCATGCAGGAAGAAGCCAAGGAAGAGACAGAATTCTCTTTAAGCAAGGGGGAAAAAAAAGAGAAGATCGCTCATCTCATTCGTAGTATATTCAAGTTGCTCTCTGGACCAAATGTCTAATCGGATACACATTCACACAACATGAATGAATTTGGTCCCCTTGCTAGAGGTCGATGCATTAGACACAGCTCAGAGGAGGTTCACTGGGTTGATTCCAGAGATAAGGGGTTTGTCTTATTAAGAGAGAGATACTAATCCTACCGTAGCTGTGGAATTTAGCAGAAAGAGAGGCAATCTAGTTGAGGTATACAAGATGCTAAAGGGATTGACAAAGTAGATATAGAAAGGACGTTTCTTCATGTGGGGCAATCTAGAATGAGAGTTCATAGCTTTAGAAGGGTAGCAGATTCAGAATAAAGATGAGGAGAAATTACTCCTCTCAAAGGATCGTGAAAGTCTGGGATTCTCTATCCCAGATTGTGATGAATGTTGGGATACTGAGTAAGTTTAAACAGGAGGCAGACAGATGTTTAATTAGTTATGGTTTGAAGGGTTATGGAGAGTGGGCAGGAGATTGGAGTTGAGGCAGAGATGATATCAGCCATGAGCGGCTGAATTGCGTACTCCTACTCTTAGTTCTTATGTTAACTTGAGCTAACAACTACGTCCAAGATTGTACATTCTAGCTGTGACCAAAGAGAAATAAGGAATTAAATATACAGAAATGGGAGACAGATGTGAAAAGAGTAAAGTCAAAAGTGAAATAGCTCAATACCATTCCATCTTCCCTAGCTTGCAGACTTCCATGACCATTACATGTGGAATGAACACCAATATGAAAAGCCATAGTTCTTACCATTTTCTTTTCGGCATCTTTAGGATCATCCACATAGGAAAGGATAAAGTCAATTCTTCTGACTCCATCGCAGAAGAAAACAGAGTCTTTGCTGTGGATCTGCTTGTCAATCTGAGGAATAAGCAGAAGATGTGATATGAAAACCATGCGGCTGAGCAAAGGGAAAATAGACCCATTTTCAAACTCTGGCATGGCAAGTACTGACCAGAAGTTAAATAATCTGGATACAGCTGCAGCACAGAGACCATGCACACTTAAGCAGCGATAGCAACGAGGTATGCAGGAATCTGGTGCACAAGAATGCTCTTGGTTCTGACAAAGTGTCTTCTGATCATAAGAGTAGGTCCCTCATTCATTTGTTATTTACAGCCATTGAACACAACTACAATTGCAATATAATATAGATATTCTTGCTCAACAAAACAATTATAATACAGCATCCTTCTTTGTCTGGTGAATTTTAGAGAAAGGAGTTGAAAGACCTTCCTCAGAGCATTCATCTTCAAGTTGCTTTGTTATCTAACATTGGTCTAAATCACAAGGCAGCCGACTGAGTCACCACATAAATCGATGCAAGGCTAAAAGTAGGAAACGACAATAAAAACTGCTATGTTGCTGTGTTGTTGTAAAATGCCAAACCTATCAGATTCGCTACCATCCTTCATGGCAACATTGAGAAAAGGACAATATATGCTATGCACTTAGTGACAAAAAAACTGCAGATGCTGGAATCCAAAGTAGACAAACAGAAGGCTGGAAGAACACAGTATGCCAGACAGCATCAGGAGATGGAGGAACCAACGTTTCAGGCATAACCTTTCTTCAGGACTACGCAGTTAGTGGTTTATTTTGGAAGACTGAAGAAGGTTATTGGAGAACCAGATCTAAAAGCTGAGATTGAAGTCATTGATCGACCAGGAGCAGTGATCCTTGCTGTTCCTATGTGTTTAGATTAGATTAGATTCCCTACAGTGTGGAAAAAGGCCCTTCGGCCCAACAAGTCCACACCGACCCTCCGAAGAGCAACCCACCCAGACCCAATCCCCTACATTTACCCCTGACTAATGCACATAACACTCCAGGCAATTTAGCATGGCCAATTCACCTAACCTGCACATCGTTGGCCTTTGGGAGGAAACCGGAGTACCCGGAGGAAACCCACGCAGACACAGGGAGAATGTACAAACTCCACACAGACGGTTCCCTCGTGCTGTGAGGCAGCAGTGCTAACCACTGAGCCACCATGCCACCACGTTGCAGAGACTTGGGAAACTTACAACAGCCACAAAGTACTGGAGAGGTCCTACCACTAGTATTGTAGTAGGATCCTTCAAACCTGGTACAAGGCTGCAGTCCTACAGTCATATTGTCTCTGAAGCAATCACCAAACTAGATCCACTCAGTAAGTCATACCTGACACCAAGCAGCCGCTCTGCACGGAACTTGGCTGCAGCAGGAAGTTCCCCAGGAGGACAACAAGGAGAATTTTCCAATGACCTTAACCCATCCTAAACAGTACAAACCTTTTTGGTTTAGTCAGAAAGGTATGAAGCCAATCGAGAGACTTGGTGACGAATATGCAGAGGGCAAGGCAAACTATCAGTGGGAATGCGCAAACCTCCTACTTATTCAACCATTCCAGCAAAACCTTCTCTGCATGTAGGGGGGAAATGGTCACTGAGTGGTCATCTCAGAATCCACTGAACTGGAGTGGAAACAAGGCATCCGTGATCCTAAGGGACTGCCCATGATACAGTAATTGTGTAAATGTTGATGTGTAGGTGATCTGGTAACTGATCTGTTGCTAACAAGGACTCCACACTGGAAACAAATTCAGAAGCAGATTGTCATGTTCAATATTGCTGGAGCAGGACAATGGTCTAGCATTCTACCCTGACACAGAATTAAACAACTTTACGTGGATGAAATTATGCAGACCCCTTTCATATGGAATTGAATACATCCATCACACAAAAACAGACCTATCTAACTGGTTTATTTTTCCATGTGTTTATAATTCATGTAAACCTCTTCCTGTTCTGATTTTATTTTTAACTATGCCTTTCTCCTTCCTGTATTCATCATTCTCTTAACTGCAACAACTCTATCTATTTCAACCACTCAGTTCTTTCCTGTCGAACACTGTACACTCCCCGTGTAAGAAATTTATCCTAAATTCTTTAACTGAACTGCTGGTGATTCTTTCACATTTCTATTGCCTTGTAGGCCTCACCTACAAGTTGGAATGGTTGTTCCACACCAATGTTATCAAAGCACTTGATTATTTTAAATGAAGTCTATCAGGTTCCCTCATCATCAATTCCATTTCAGGAGAAAGCAGTCCCGGTTTGCATAATCCTTGCTGCAGTTGAACCCTCTTAATTCCAACAGCATTCTTGCAAGTTGGCTCTGCACTGCTTCAATCACCTTTTTTATGGTATAGACACTGGAATAGAGCACAATGCTCCAACTGTGGACTCACTGACAAAGCTTCTAAGTACAGTCCATGTAACCATTCAGAGCTTCACTGCCTTTTGTATTCTATGGCTGGACACTTTTCATTTACATGTGAATTAATTCTGCTGTCTTGAGGCAGCCAACAGAACACAGAGCTCATTGGAACAATGCCTTTTGATTTCCAGTCACCCACTGGGTAGGAATCCTCACCCAGCTGAGTCTAGATTTAAGAAGGTTGCTTCCTTGGGTTACATTCTGCTGTGTGACTCTCATCGGGTTATATTTTAAAATAAATAAAATTGCCTTTAAAACCTGAACTGCCACTTGTGTCAATATAAACACAATGTTATTCAGATGTGCTTTATCTCTTGTTCAGATCCTGTCCACAGAAAGCAAGGAGCCCTCAATTATAAACCACCTCCTCCCCACCTGCCCCCCCCTCCCCACCCTTGCAATAAGGCTGTGCTTCCAGAGATTCTGGAAGATTGACATTGAACATGCAGACAGTTCTCATGTCAAGATTAGAGTGGTGCTGGAAAAGCACAGCAGGTCAGGCAGTATCCGAGGAGCAGGAAAATCAACGTTTTGGGCAGGATCCTAATGAAGGGCTTCTGCCCGAAACATCAATTTTCCCGCTCCTTGGAAGCTGCCTGACCTGCTGTGCTTTTCCAGCACCACTCTAATCTTGATTCTGATCTCCGGCATTTGCAGTACCCACTTTCGGCATGCAGACAGTTCTGTCTGTGTATACGTTGTTTGTGAAACACTCTGCCAGTATAAAACATGTAGCACCCAAATAAACACAATAAACGGGTTGGAGTGACATCACTTGCACAGATACAGCACATGAATGTTTTGCTGAGAGTGGTTTGAGGTGTCAGCACACATTCTCTTGATTCTAATACAACACCCATTGTCATTTAAAAAAATATGAACAGAGGAGCAAAGTATGAGATTACCTCGAGCAGTGCTATCAGGAGTCTCCCATGCTTTCAGATCAGACTAGCATCTAGCTTAATTTGCACCAACTACAAGATTCATTTTATGGATTACAGATGTAATGCTGAATTAATATTAGAGTCTATAAGGTATAATGTCACTGGGCCAGGAATCCGTGCTCTGGGGACATATGCTCAAAACCCACAAAAGCAGCTGGTGAAATGTAAACTCAACTATTTAATCTGGAATTGAAAGCTAGTCTCAGTAATGGTAACCATGACAGCTGAGGGATGGTCATAAAAGTCCATCTGATTTACTAATGTCCGTTTAGGAAGGAAATCTGCTTTCCTTCGCTGGTCTGACCAATATGAGAGTGCAGGCCCAGTTTGGTTGACTCTTTACAGTCCTCTAAAAGCCTAGGAAGAGACTCAGTTCAAGGGCAAATAGGGATGGGTAGCAAATGTTGTTCTTGCCAGTGACAGAAAAAGATAGGTAGATATCCAGGTCTCAGGGAACTAATATCAACTGCGTACGATCCACCTTCAAATACTTACTCACTCCACCTGTGCTGCATGTTGACTGCAGTGTACATTGTGTTATAATATGGTTACTCCATACACAATGGTTAGCTCAGTTGGCTGGACAGCTGGTTTGCAATGCAGAATGGCACCAACAGCTTGGCATTACAGCAGCTCATTAGAATGGTCTTGTCGTTAACCCCACTAAAACCTGAGGAAGGCCATCATATCCAGATTCCTTGTTCAAATCCCCTGCCTTGAATATGTATTGCCTGGACATGATGATGACTGGCCCAATATGCTGGAACTCCCTGCTAGGTTACTACAACACAGGGATTGCAGCACTTCAAGAAAACAAATGCTCATCCCCAATCTTTTCAGGAGCAAACAGTGATGGGTGCTGAGGATGCAAGTTGGGGGAATAAATATTTACCAAACTGCTCTTCCCCATCCAGTGACAGTGCTCTTTTATATTCACCCAAGAAGGAGGACAAAGGTTCAGCTTAACTTCTGATTAGAAGTATCAGACCACATTTTGTGAACAAAATTCTGGAACTGAGCTTGAACCTGAGGTTAGACTTGCCTGAAGTTACCTAAAATGAACTCTAGAGTGGATTCTTGGGTCAGGGAATAATTGTGCATTGACACAGAGCAAAATGAATCATTGAACTAAATTATAGGCAATTTTTCTTACTCTCAACACAACAAATACCTCAGTCAGAGGTGGATGTCTGTGTGTGCATGCGTGACTGTCTGTGTATGTGTGTGCGTCTGTGTGTGTGTGCCTGTGTCTGTATGTGTGTGCATCTGTGTGTGTGTGTGCGCGCGCGCGTGTATGAGCAAGAATTGTGTATACTGTACTCCTACAGCTGGTCTGGATCTGTGTTGGTTTTTCTTGTTTTCGGCTTGCACTCTTTCAGTTGCTGCCAATGAGGCTGTCATACATGGTCTGGAATTCTCCATGAAATAGGAGGATGGTAGCATGGAAATGACGTGTCGGTGCACATAACATCACAGACATTCCAGAGAACACAGCGTGAGTCAGCCACTCACTAAAATTACATACAGTAGATAAAAACTTTGTAGGAAATGCTCTCACATTGACTAAGCTGCAACCAGTCAGCATTAAAACCCACCTTTATTCACACAAATCCATACACATTCATTGAAAAAGAATTTGGTCATCAACATGTATTAAAGCAGTTTTTAAGAAAAGCCCTACTTTCCCAAGATGATGTTTTCCAACTGTTTTAATTTTTAAGTCATCAAATTATACTGAGTTGGCCTACTTTCCTTGAAGTAAAAAGTGAGGTCTGCAGATGCTGGAGATCAGAGCTGAAAATGTGTTGCTGGTTAAAGCACGGCAGGTCAGGCAGCATCCAAGGAACAGAAAATTCGACAGAAATCATTCCTGATGAAGGGCTCTAGCCCGAAACGTCGAATTTCCTGTTCCTTGGATGCTGTCTGACCTGCTGTGCTTTAGCCAGCAACACATTTTCAGCTACTTTCCTTAAACACATTAAACCTAACACTGCCCAGAGTGAAGAACTCCAGTTCTGTTTACTCTCATCATTAAAAACAAAACCCAGGAATATGGGCAGGGTTATAATCCCAGCTGATGGCAATACTTGAAAAGTCAGACTTGAGAATTCAACCTTACTTGACAGATCATATGATTTCTTTTTAAGTGATGGTTAGTCACTGAAACGTATTTAAATGAAACTGCAGATGTTCTTTAAGAACAGAAGGTAGTGAAAACAAACCAAGAAAAATTGTAACTTAAACAGCAAAGTTACCAAGTATTGCTTAACTTCATCAAGTCCAAAGAAATGAAGTTTCTATTTAAGTGACTCCTCCTAACTTATTTTCTGTGGATAGCGGAGACAATTTTATGATTCATTTCCAAATCCAGCAACATGAATCTTTCACAAATCTAAGGGCCTGAATTTTCTCAATCATAATAGCAATGAGCCTGTAACACAAACTCTCCAAGCTTGAAATCTTCTAGAGACGAGAAAGCACTTCTGTTAAGGTGATTGGTTTCCCCTATACTGAACTGAAAAGAAGTCTGGCTAAGAAAAAAAGACTGTTTCCCTTTTGAACTAATATCTTGTTTCTTCTGAACAGTCCCCAAACCAAATCTCATGTTTTATGACTTTGCTGGTCACGAACTCATGAGTATATACATCTTCTCCATTAACTCTACAGGAGTTGTGTCAGGCACTTGATTGCAGTTGAGTGTTTTCTTGCCAATAGTACATTTAAGTCACTGTTCAGAATGACTTTGACCTTTCAAACAAGACTTCCACACAGAATTGATCAAAATCGCTCTGCCTGTATTCCAGAATCCAGCTTCCTAAAGTTATATATACGTGTGTACCTTTAATCACACAGTAACATGGTTTAACTGTATATTGAGTATAATTTCTTTAAACGTATCTTTCCATTTGGCAGAATCGCACTGTTACACCACACATTAAAACCACGTGTTAACACCAGAGCTATTGTAACAATCCTCTCCCTGTTGGCCTCTTATCTTGCACGCCCCCCCAAACTTGAATTCAACCAAATCACTGTGTCTCATATGCTAATCGACATTAGCTTCTGTTTACTCAGAAGTGACTTCTCATCTCCATTGGCAACCAATCTGAGAACATCAGCAATTTCAAACACTCACCCTGGTTTTCAAAGCCTCCTTCCCTTTTTTGATCTCACCATTCATGGTTCTACAAGGTTCCTCAATCCCTGCAATGCTCTGATCTTGGTCTCTTGTGGGCACCTCAGATTTTCACTGCTCCACCAAAATCTCTGCCTTCAGCTATTACGGCGCAAAAAACACTGGAATTTCTTCCTGGACTTCTTTACTTCTCTATCTCTTTCTACTTTTTCAAGATTCCTCCTTAAAACCACCCTCAGCTGAGCTGTTGACCACATTTCCTTGTTCACTGGGCCTGTAAAATTACCATGATGCCAACACCTCCTGCCTGGCAGCATTTGTCCTGAATATGCTGATTTAAGTGTATGGAAGTTGTCCAACTTAATATTCAATGTTTGCTTTGCTTGACTCTTGTATACTAAACATTTTTGTGCTTTTGAACCCTGGAATTTTGTGGCTTCATTCTCTTAATAAACAAACAGAATTCCAGATTTTACAAAAACATTACTGACATTGACAGAGATCATGACATTGGTGATTCTAATTCCTAATGGTCATACTTACCACATAACTTTCAACATTTTAAGTCCCTTCTAGTCATTTGATATTATTCTTAAATTCCTCATTAAGTCACAGATGAATCTGTCTTTTGTTTTACTATAGCACCCATTTTTAATTGAAGTGTTCCTTTATATCTTTCCAACTGTTTACTTATCACCATATCTTTTGATATATTTCATCAACCAACTTGAGTATGAGTCATTCCTCATCCGTGCGGAATTGGAAGATATTTGTTTGTGACTGAAATACAGGAAGTCCTCATGTAAGATTGTGGTGGCTTTATTCCTGAGAAACATGACTTTAGGGTAAAGGACTCCTTTAATTATCTCACTGCTGCCAAGGCAAAGGATTGGCTATGGGCAACCGCATGGGTCCCAGTTATGCCTACCTTGTTATGGGGATATGGAACGATCCATGTTCCAATCTGACACTGGTCTACTCCCACAACTCTTTTTTTTTCTGTACATTGACCACGGCTTTAGTGCCACTTCGTGCTCCCACCAGGACCCTGAAAACTTCATTTTATCCCCAATTTCTACCCCTCTACAACTTTCACATCAACCATTTCTGACACTCCCCTTCCTTTCCTTGACCCCTCTGCCTCCATTTCGGGGAATAAACTGCCCTCTGGCATCCAGTACAACACCACCGACTCCCATAGCTACCAACACTACAGCTATTCGTACCCCACACCCTATCGCAAAGTCGCCATCCTATTCTCTCAGTTCCTTTGGTTATGATTTATCTGTTTGGATGATGTCATCTTCCAACCCAGCACTGCTGACATGGCTTGTCTCATCCAGTACCGTGTAGAAAGTGAGGACTGCAGATGCTGGAGATCAGAGCTGAAAAATGTGTTGCTGGGAAAGCGCAGCAGGTCAGGCAGCATCCTTTTCTGCTCCTTTGATGCTGCCTGACCTGCTGTGCTTTTCCAGCAACACATTTTTCAGCTCATCCAGAATCATGGTTTCCCGCTCATTGTGGTTGACAGGGCCCTCAACCACATCCAACTAATCACCTGTGGTACCGCCCTTGACCCTCTCATCACTCACAACAGAATGATGGGGTCTCCCTTATGCTCACTTCTCATCCCAGCAGCCTTCATATTCAGAGTATCATCTCTGGTATTTCAGATAACTCCAGCAGAATGCCACCAAACACACCTTCCCCTCACTCCACCCATCTATGTTCATGTGAATCATTCCCTCCGGGACATGCTAGCCCATTCCACAACCACCAAAACCACATCCCCCGCCCCACGGCACCTTTCCATGTAAGGGTGGCATGGTGGCTCAGTGGTTAGCACTGCCGCCTCACAGCGCAAGGGACCCAGATTCAATTCCCGCCTCGGGCAACTGTCTGTGTGGAGTTTGCACATTCTCCCAGTGTCTGTATGGGTTTTCTCCGGGTGCTCCGGTTTCCTCCCACATTCCAAAGATGTGCAGGTTAAGGTGAATTGGCCATGTTAAATTGCCTGTAGTGTTAGGTGCATTAGTCAGGGGTAAACGTAGGGGAACGGGTTTGGGTGGGATGCTAGTCAGAGGGTCGGTGTGGACTTGTTGGGCCAAAGGGAATCTAATTTAATCTAAATCAAACCGCAGAAGGTGCAACACCTGCCCCTTCACCACCTCTGTACCCAACATCCAGGGGCCTAAACCGTCTTTCCAAGTGAAACAGCATTTCACCTGTACTTCCTCCAACCTTGTGTATTGTATTCGCTGCACCCAAAGTAGCCTAGTTGAGAGTGTGGTGCTGGAAAAGCACAGCGGGTCAGGCCGCATCCGAGGAGCAGGAGAATCGATGTTTCAGGCACAAACCCTTCACCAGGGCTTATTCTCCTGCTTCTCGGATGCTGCCTGACCTGCTGTGCTTTTCCAGCACCACACTTTCGACTCCGATTTTCAACATCGGCAGTGTTCACATTCTTCTACCCAATGTGGCCTACTCTACACTGGAGAAATCAAACAGAGACTGGGTGATTGCTTTGTGGAACACATCCGGTCTGTGTGCAACCATGAGCCTGACCTTCCTGTAGCCGGTCAGTTTAACACTGCGTCCTGCTCGCATGCCCACATGAGTGTCCTCAGCAGGCTACAGTGTTCCAGTGAGTCACAGTGCAAACTGGAGGAACAACATCGCATCCTCAGACTAGGCACTTCACAGCCTTCTGGACTTAACATTGAGTTCCTCACCTTCAAATTGTGAACCAACTATCATCTCTTCCCTTTCTTTAGCTTGTTACATTCTGCTATCATGCCCTCTCTCTCCTCTTCCATCTCCTTTCAGGTTTGGCAGTTAGACACGCCATTGTTCTGCCATTCTCACATTCTAATCACTTAATCTGAACTATCAACATCTTTTCTGCACCAGCACCCTACACCCATTACTCCTACATCCACACCCCACAATCAACTATAGCACTTCACTTCAGCTCTGACAGAGAATCATCGAGACTCGAAACTTGAGTTTGCTCTCTCTCCATGGATGCTGCCTGACTCACTGTAATCTCCAGTACTTGTTGTTTTTAGTGACTCTAGTTCAAGTCATGTTCCTTGGGACGTTTTATCACCTGGAAATAAAATGCTGCACCATTCATCTGCATTCATAGCTGGTTCAATGCACACAATACATGTAAATCATTGAATGTAACAGAAGTACACATTTATAGTTGATAAGCTGATAGATACAACCATTACAATAGGGTCATTGCTCCCACTAGCTGTGCATTTGTGATATATATGATGTGGAGGAGCTGGTGTTGGACTGGGGTGGACAAAGTTAAAAATCATACAACACCAGGTTATAATTCAACAGGTTTAATTGGAAGCACTAGCTTTTGGAGTGCTGCTCCTTCATCAGGTGGTTGTGGAACTGGATCATAAGACATAGAATTTATAGCAAAAGATTACAGTGTCATACAACTGAAATGATATATTGAACAAACCTAGATTGTTGTTAAGTCTTTCATCTTTTAGAATGGGTTGTAGATTTCAGTTCATTAATATTTAAATCCCAGAACTTTTAGGTCAGATTCTCAAGATAAGTTTTTTTTAAAATAAAACCTTAAATTGACATCTCAGCTCAGACAATGAATTAAAGGTGTGAGGTTAGAGTCTGTCAGTATCCCAACCTTGAGTCAGACTGGTTCTGCATACAGTGTGGCACTGGAAAAGCAGGAGAATCGACGTTTCGCGAATAAGCCCTTCATCAGGAATGAGACTTATGGGCCGGGGGGGCTGAGAGATAAATGGGAGGAGGTTGGGGTTGGGGGGGGGACAGTATCTAAGGTAGATGAAGGTGGGGGAGTTGAAGTATTCAGCCACGGGGTGATGGGGTTGGTTGGTGTGGGTGTCCCAGAGATATTCTCGAGGGTAGCTGGTGGTCATGGCCAGACTATGGCGACAGAGTTCAAGGAGTTTCAATCCAAACAGGTGGGTGGGAACAAGCAGTCCAAGAAAGATGGGCCGCTCACAAGCGTTTACTGGAAAGGAACATGGAAAGGCAGGGCAGGCGTGGAGCAGGATGAGGATATTGAGCTGGAAGAACAAATATTTTCCAATCACTCCTGAACAGACATGTGCCAATTGTGCCACGTCTGCACGGAGTTGCTTTCCAGCTTCTGTGCCTCTACACTGTCAGCGAAGGGAAACGCTGAACTGTCGACATTTGACCTGGTGCACGGTTGGGATTTAGGGAAGCACGGTGGCTCAGTGGTTAGCACTGCTGCCCCACAGCGCCAGGGACCCAGGTTCCATCCCAGCCTTGGGCGACTCGCTGTGTGGCACCAGGGATGCTCGTACAGATACACTGAAATCAACCTGCTTGGGAATATCAGGTGGTGTAGGTAGGACTTGAACCTGGGTCTCCTGACTATGAGGGAAGAACACTATCAGTGCACCATAAGGACTGTATGTGCTGGCACTAGCAAACACTTCAGTCTATGAATTGAGCTAGCTTTGGATTTGAAGGGAATGGTAGATCTTTAATGAAATTACACTTAGCCAAAAGATTCACTGCCCTCCCCACCCCAGTTGTCAGATTGGATGTCCTACAGTCCTATTTTGCTTACAGCATCACAGTTATATCTGTCTCATCACAAAAACTGTGCTGAAGTGAAGATTTAATTCTTGGGTTCAAATAAAAAAAAACTGAGTGACTTTTTTTTAAGATTAGATTAGATTACCGACAGCGTGGAAACAGGCCATTCAGCCCAACAAGCCCACCCAGACCCATTCCCCTACATTTACCCCTGAACAATGCACCTAACACTACGGGCAATTTAGCATGGCCAATTCACCTGACCTGCACATCTTTGGACTGTGGGAGGAAACCGGAGCACCCGGAGGAAACCCACACAGACACGGGGAGAATGTGCAAACTCCACACAGACAGTTGCCCGAAGCTGGAATCGAATCTTTGTCCCTGGCGCTGTGAGGCGGCAGTGCTAACCACTGAGCCACCATGACTTGCAAAGGGAAAATTTAATTCTTAACCAACAACATCCATGTTGCATTTCCCACTAGACTAGCACAGTAAAGCAAATATCTCAAAGTTTAGCCACAGTCAGGGCATTGGATTTATAAGAGATCATAACGATGGGTACTGGATATAATTACCATGGCATTTTTGATTTTATGATAAACATTCTAAAATTTATTTTCTCCATCAGTGAACAGCCTAGTACGGATACTGCAAAGTAGAGTGACTCACTGAACTACAAATTAATTTGCATATTAGAGCTGAAAGTATTATACAGTGTAAAGGTTCTTTGTCATCAATTTGCTCAACTGAGTTCAAATAACACCTAATTAATAGACACAGTCCTACAGGCAAAAAATAGCATGAAATTCAGACTGTGAAAGAGAGTAGACAAGATATGAATGAAATTCTAGTCGAGTTGCACTGTCAATAATGTAACCTTCATTATTAAATTGCAACAGTTGAACTACTTGAAGAAATTACTTGGGCAGCTTGGTGGCTCAGTGGTTAGCACTGCTGCTTCACAGTGCTGGGACCTGGGTTCAGTTAGACCCTCATATGACAGCCTGTGTCGAGTTTGCACTTTGCCCCCTTGCCTGCATGGTTTTCATCCGGTATCCTCGCATCGTCCAAAGACGTGCAGGTTACGTGGACTGGCAATGAAAAATTGCCCATAGTGTCCCGGGATGTGTAGGTGAGACGGATTCATCATGGGAAATGCAGGGTTACAGAGAGAGTGTGAGTTGGTGTGGACTTGATGGTTGAATGGCCTGTTTCCACATTGTAGATACTCAATGAGTCTCTAAAGACATGTAGCTTCTTAAATGTTGCACTCATTCTCAGAATTCCACAACCTCACCCCCGCCACCACCACAATGGCACCCATCCCACCCATTACCACCTTGTTCCTCTCAGTATAAACATGCAGTGGCTATCACTGCTGGTTTCTGGACAACAGTGATTGCTCACAGGACTCAAGCACAGAATTGTTGTCCTACAGCGGTCATAGCTGATGGAAAGTCCAACGCTGCACAAGCAGGTGCCTGATTTGGAAGGAATAACCTTGGGCCCCTGGAGGAAGGGGACGCAGGATTTTCAATGGTTCTCCAACCAGCAGACGAGAACACTGTGCCTGGATTAAATCTGTCAGGTGCACAAGTCAACCAGTGATGGCTCAATGGTGAACACTGATGCCTCATAGCACCAGGGACCCCAGTTCAATTCCAGTCTCGGGCAATTGTCTGTGTGGAGTTTGCACATTCTCCCAGTATCTGCGTGGGTTTCCTCCAGGTGCTCCAGTTTCCTCCCACAGTCCAAAGATGTGCAGGTTAAGTGAATTGGCTATGCTAAATTGCCCGTAGTGTTCACGGATGTCTAGTTTAGGGGCATTAATGAGGGGTAAAAGTAGATTGGTAGGGGAATGGATCTGGATGGGTTACTCTTCGGAGGGGTCAGTGTGGACTTGTTGGGACCAAAGGCCTGTTTCTATGCTGTGGGGATTCTATGATGGCCTGAATTAGAGTAGCACCGATACCACACAGAGGGTAGGATTATAGGAATAGGGAAAGGCAAGGTCATGTAGCAATTTGAAAGTAAAGATAAGAATTTTAAAATTTTTAACCAGGACCAAATGGATCAGAAGACACCCAAGTGATAGGGGAACTGGCAGTCAGTCAGGTTTGGATGATATCATATACATGGAGGGGAGAGTTGTTATATCAAATTTGAAGGAAGAGCCGGATAGATTCTTGACCCACAAGAGGAAGCAAGGGTCATCAGGGCTTGGGCCTTGTGGGCGGCATGGTGGCTCAGTGTTAGCACTGCTGCCTCATAGCACCAGGGTCCTGGGTTCGATTCCTGCCTGTCTGTGCGGAGTTTGCATATTCTCCCTGTATCTGCGTGGGTTTCCTCCGGATGCTCCGGTTTCCTCCCACAATCCAAAGAAGTGCAGGCCAGGTGAATTGGTCATGCTAAACTTTGTCCATAGAGGTAGGTGTGTTAATCAGGGGTAAATACAGGGTAGGGGAATGGGTCTGGGTGGGTTTCTCTTTGGAGGGTTGGTGTGGACTTGTTGGGCCAAAGGGCCTGTTTCCACACTATAGGGAATTTAATCAAATATGCAGCTCAGACCACAATCAAATTGGGCATGATCTTGTTGAATGGCAAGAGGGAGCTGAATGGACTATACTTGTCCCAAGGTTTTTTGTTAACAGGAAGATGGTGCGGGCTAATGGTATTTCAATGGAGTCTAAGATTGAGCCAAAGCATCACAATTTCAGATTTTCAGTAGATACCATCCTGGTCTCTATCTCATTGGTTGCTATACAGATGGATTCCACATTTCTTCCATTGTAAAGTTGCCTCACAATATCGACTAGGAGAATTTTATTTTTTCTCTTTTTTTGGTTGGAGTTGGAACGGAGGGAGTGGAGGGCTGCACGTTCCAGGAGTGAGAGGTTGGAGTGGGTGAGAGGGGTGGAGAGGTTGAGGTGGTTAATGCCGCGGCGGCAGTTGGCTATGAAGAAATCGAGGGCAAGTAAGAGGCCAGCACGGGGTGTCCAGGTGGATGGGGTGTATTGGAGGCAGAAGAAGGGGTCGTCAGAGGGTGGGCGAGAATCCTGGTTGAAGAAGTAGGCGCGGAGGTGAAGGTAGCAGAAGAATTGTTCAATGTCTCACCGCGTGTTGAACTCGTTAATCTGCGAGCATAGGGGAATGAAGGTGAGGCCTCTGCTGAGGACTGATCTTTCATCCTCAGAGAGGGGGAGGTCTGGAGGGATGGTGAAAACACGGCAGGGCTGGGAGCTAGGACCTGGTGTGGGGCTGGAGCTGGGAATGGGGGTGGGGTTAGGCGTTTTTTTCTTTTTTGGTTGAGGTTGGAACGGAGGGAGTGAAGGGCTGCACGTTCTGAGGGTGAGAGGTTGGAGTTGGTGAGAGGGGTGGAGAGGTTGAGGCGGTTAATGTCGTGGCAGCAGTTGGCTATGAAGAGATCGAGGGTGAGTTTTTGATTCCTGAAGAAGGGCTCATGCCCGAAACGTCGATTCTCCTGCTCGTTGGATGCTGCCTGACCTGCTTCGCATTTCCAGCAACACATTTTCAGCTCACAATATCTACTGGTATAACAGTGTAACAATAGCATTTGAGAGTTGGTTAACTCATTTGGTAGATGGCTGATTTGCAATATAGAGTGATGTTGATAGTGTGGGTTCAATTCCCACACATACTGAGATCACTACAAAACAATCCACTTCTCAGCACCTCCTCTCACTATGGTGACCCCCAGGTTAGACCACCACCAATGTCCATCTGTAATGATTCCATTCGATTATGGCAATATTTATAAAAATAATTTATGATAGTGTAACCATGACATTCTGAAGCTGCACATTTTTTTTTAAAAAGAGAAACATTTCTGATTTAAACTCTGCACACTGCAAGTTAAGGTCAAAGGTCTCTTCGAGATAAATAACCACAGGTATGTCTGTTTATTTCAGAACTGTTGGAGAATAGTGTTAGCTCAGTCTCAAATCCTACAGGAGGGAGACAGATCCAAACAAGTAAAGACCCCTGAAATACAAAGGGATTAGAAACAGTGTGAGGATTCAAGCTTCTGAACAGCAAGGAGATTGGTGACACGGTTGACCAGATGGCTATTGTGTGATGCAGAGTGACATCAGGTTCGAATCCCGTACTAGCTGTACAGAGATCTGCCTCTTAGCCTAGTCTCATGATTAGATTCCCTACAGAGTGGAAACAGGCCCTTCGGCCCAACGAGTCCACACCGATCCTCCGAAGAGTAACCCACCCAGACCCATTTTCCTCTGACTAATGCACCTAACACTATGGGCAATTTAGCATGGCCAATTCACCTGACCTGCACATTTTTGGACTGTGGGAGGAAACCGGAGCACCCGGAGAAATCCCACGCAGACACAAGGAGAATGATTCCGATAACCACATACTATAGGCGTGGTGCTGACCTGCTGGCAAATAAATCCGTTTGATGATGATGTTTACATCTCACGTACAAGTGAAAAGACAAGACAGCTTTTGTTCTCTGGTTTGAGACCCAGTAGGAAATTCTACCACCTGCCTGTAACCCTTGAAATCTGAAGAACAAATCATACTGTAAACCAAGGGTGAAGCTCTTTGAATGTGGGGAACATGATTTAATGGCCTCTTCACTGAAAGCTAGGAAGAGCAGCTACTGATCACAGTACTTGTGCACTCTGCAACTGTAACACTGAGATCTTCCACAGCTTTTCTGTCATAAGGTGTTCTTCTGGTGTCTCTAACAGCATTGTAAAATGTCTTCTTCTCGAACTCCTCCACACCATCCTGAGTATTGGATTTTCTTTAAAGCAACTTGGGATTTCTCCCCAACTCTGCCCTGATTGTTTCTGGAAATTACTTACAGCACCTCTGCTGCTCTGAACTCTTTTCTCTGAATGTTCTGGCCCTGTTTCTTTCTCTGGATTGTAAAACTCACGTCAGTAAATGCCTTCGCAGTTGTCTTCCCAGGTGCCTTGCTGGTCATTGACTAAAACCTCATGATTTCTTGGAAATGCTGTTCTTATTGTGGTTCTGCTCGCCGAGCTGGAAGTTTTTGCTGCAAACGTTTCGTTCCCTGGCTAGGGAACATCATCAGTGCTGTTGGAGCCTCGTGTGAAGCGCTGCTTTGATGTTTCTTCTGGTATTTATATTGGTTTGTTCTTGCCGCTTCCGGGTGTCAGTTTCAGCTGTAGTGGTTTGTATATGGTGTCCAGGTCAATGTGTCTGTTGATGGAGTTTGGGGATGAATGCCATGCTTCTAGGAATTCTCTGGCTGTTCTCTGTCTGGCTTGTCCTATGATAGTGGTGTTTTCCCAGTCAAATTCATGTTGCTGGTTGTCTGAGTGTATGGCTACTAGGGATAGCTGGTCGTGTCGTTTTGTGGCTAGCTGATGTTCATGGATGCGGATTGTTAGCTGTCTTCCTGTTTGTCCTATATAGTGTTTTGTGCAGTCCTTGCATGGTATTAAATAAACTATGTTAGTTTGGCTCATGCTGGCTATTGGGTCCTTTGTTCTAGTGAGTTGTTGTCTGAGCGTGGATGTTGGCTTGTGTGCTGTTATGAGTCCTAAGGGTCGCAGTAGTCTGGCTGTCAGTTCTGAGACGCTCCTGATGTATGGTAGAGTGGCTAGTCCTTTTGATTGTGGCATGTCCTCGTTCCTCGGTCTATCTCTTAGGCATCTGGTGATAAAGTTGCGTGGGTATCCATTTTTGGCGAATACCTTGTATAGATGTTCCTCTTCCTCTTTTCGCAGTTCTGGTGTGCTGCAGTGTGTTGTGGCCCTTTTGAATAGTGTCCTGATGCAGCTTCGTTTGTGTGTGTTGGGGTGGTTACTTTCATAGTTTAAGACTTGGTCTGTGTGTGTTGGTTTCCTGTGTACCCTTGTGGTGAATTCTCCGTTGGGTGTTCTCTCTACTAACACGTCTAGGAATGGGAGTTGGCTATCCTTTTCCTCTTCTCGTGTGAATCGGATTCCTGTGAGTGTGGCGTTGATGATTCAATGTGTTTTTTCTATATCTGTGTTTTTGATGATTACAAAGGTGTCATCAACATATCTGATCCAGAGTTTGGGTTGGATTTGTGGTATGGCTGTATGTTCTAACCTTTGCATAACTGCCTCTGCTATGAGTCCCGAGATTGGTGATCCCATGGGTGTTCCATTGATTTGTTCGTATATCTGATTGTTGAATGTAAAGTGTGTGGTGAGGCACGGGTCCAGTAGTTTAAGTATGCCGTCCTTGTTGATAGGTTCGGCCTCCTGTGTTCTGTTATGTATGTCCAGTAGGTTGGCTATTGTTTCTCTGGCTAGGGTTTTGTCAATTGAAGTGAACAGTGCCGTCACGTCGAATGATACCATGGTTTCTTCTTTGTCTATGTGTGTATTCCTGATGACGTCCAAGAATTCCTGTGTTGATTGTATGGAGTGTTTGGATCTGCTGACTAGGTGTTTCAGTTTTTGTTGTAGTTCTTTGGCCAGTTTGTATGCTGGTGTCCCTGGTAGTGATACTATGGGTCTGAGTGGGATGTCTGGTTTGTGTACTTTGGGTAGTCCATAGAATCTGGGGGTGTTGTTGCTTTCAGGTTTCATTCTTTGCTGGTCCGCTTTGGTTATCTGTCTGTTTTTTTGTAGATTCCTTAGTGTGTTGTTTATTCTATTGGTGAGTTGTGGTGTGCCTGATGATGTTCCCTAGCCAGGGAACGAAACGTTTGCAGCAAAAACTTCCAGCTCGGCCAGCAGAACCACAACAACGGATACCCGAGCTACAAATCTTCAATCAGATTTTAAACACTTACGGGCGAGAAACGCTGAAACAAGCCAGGAGATGGGAATCCTGCGCTAACCGCCTCAGCGCAACATATGAACAACTCCGGTTCCTCCACGAATGCAGAAAAAATCAAATCCTTCCACAATGTGTCAAGTACAGACCTCCAGTAAATAACCCACAAGCCAGGGAAACAGCCAAGAAGAACGGATTCAGGATGGTCCAGGTAATGATCACAGACGCTCACAACCGACTGCACAGATACAAGCAAGAAATTGCGCGCCAAAAGTCGTTAATTTCAAAAACCACTAATCAGGAATGGACCCGGACCATAGAACAGGCTATCACTATAGGACAGAACAGGACAACACTCCGCAAAAAAACAGCACTAAGAGAAAAAATGGACAAACTAACACACAAAAATGAGGACACTACAACACACAACTGGGTTAAAAACCTCTCCCACAGACAGCTCACAGACATGGAAAGAACTATACTGGCCAAGGGACTCAAATACAACCACAGGGATGCCAACACAGCAGACTTCCGAGCAGCACTAGAAAGCACACTCAGGAACAATGGACTGACAGAAGAGACATAACAAACAGTGAGACAAACGGTAGTACCCATGATGATAAGAAAACGACAAACACATAACCTCAACACCAAGGAGAGGGAAGCACTGAAAAATGACAAAAACATAATCATACTACCGGCAGATAAAGGCAGAATGACGGTCATCCTAGATAAATCAGACTACATCAGTAAAGCACAACAACTACTCGCAGACACCAACACCTACCAAATGAAGGATTCCGACCCCACACCACAACTCACCAATCGAATAATCAACACACTAAGGAATCTACAAAAAAACGGACAGATAACCAAAGCGGATCAGCAAAGAATGAAACCTGAAAGCAACAACACCCCCAGATTCTATGGACTACCCAAAGTACACAAACCAGACATCCCACTCAGACCCATAGTATCACTACCAGGGACACCAGCATACAAACTGGCCAAAGAACTACAACAAAAACTGAAACACCTAGTCAGCGGATCCAAACACTCCATACAATCAACACAGGAATTCTTGGACGTCATCAGGAATACACACATAGACAAAGAAGAAACCATGGTATCATTCGACGTGACGGCACTGTTCACTTCAATTGACAAAACCCTAGCCAGAGAAACAATAGCCAACCTACTGGACATACATAACAGAACACAGGAGGCCGAACCTATCAACAAGGACGGCATACTTAAACTACTGGACCTGTGCCTCACCACACACTTTACATTCAACAATCAGATATACGAACAAATCAACGGAACACCCATGGGATCACCAATCTCGGGACTCATAGCAGAGGCAGTTATGCAAAGGTTAGAACATACAGCCATACCACAAATCCAACCCAAACTCTGGATCAGATATGTTGATGACACCTTTGTAATCATCAAAAACACAGATATAGAAAAAACACACCGAATCATCAACGCCACACTCACAGGAATCCGATTCACACGAGAAGAGGAAAAGGATAGCCAACTCCCATTCCTAGACGTGTTAGTAGAGAGAACACCCAACAGAGAATTCACCACAAAGGTACACAGGAAACCAACACACACAGACCAAGTCTTAAACTATGAAAGTAACCACCCCAACACACACAAACGAAGCTGCATCAGGACACTATTCAAAAGGGCCACAACACACTGCAGTACACCAGAACTGTGAAAAGAGGAAGAGGAACATCTATACAAGGTATTCGCCAAAAACGGATACCCACGCAACTTTATCACCAGATGCCTAAGAGATAGACCGAGGAACGAGGACATGCCACAATCAAAAGGACTAGCCACTCTACCATACATCAGGAGCGTCTCAGAACTGACAGCCAGACTACTGCGACCCTTAGGACTCATAACAGCACACAAGCCAACATCCACGATCAGACAACAACTCACTAGAACAAAGGACCCAATACCTAGCATGAGCCAAACTAACGTAGTTTACAAAATACCATGCAAGGACTGCACAAAACACTATATAGGACAAACAGGAAGACAGCTAACAATCCGCATCCATGAACATCAGCTAGCCACAAAACGACACGACCAGCTATCCCTAGTAGCCATACACTCAGACAACCAGCAACATGAATTTGACTGGGAAAACACCACTATCATAGGACAAGCCAGACAGAAAACAGCCAGAGAATTCCTAGAAGCATGGCATTCATCCCCAAACTCCATCAACAGACACATTGACCTGGACACCATATATAAACCACTACAGCTGAAACTGACACCCGGAAGCGGCAAGAACATCCATCAACAGACACATCGACCTGGACCCCACATACAAATCACTGCAGCTGAAACTGACACCCGGAAGCGGCAAGAACAAACCAATATAAATACCGGAAGAAACATCAAAGCAGCGCTTCACACGAGGCTCCAACAGCGCTGATGATGTTCCCTAGCCAGGGAACGAAACGTTTGCAGCAAAAACTTCCAGCTCGGCGAGCAGAACCACACCAACGGATACCCGAGCTACAAATCTTCAATCAGATTTTAAATGCTGTTCTTAGTTTACTGGTCAAAAATACTCTCTGACCTTTGAAACAAATAAGACCATCATGGAATGAAAAATAAAATGAGTTTTAATTCCACATTGGAACCGGAGTTCCCAAATAACAATATAATAATACCATGAAATTTCATCAAGGGGGGATGGCATGGTTTCTCAGTGGTTAGTGCTACTGCCTCACAGCACCAGGGACCCAGGTTCAATTCCTGTCTTGCGTGATTGCCTGTGTGGAGTGTGCACACTCTCTCAGTGTCTGCGTGGGTTTCCTCTGGGTGCTCCTTTTACTCCCACAATCCAAAGATGCGCAGGCCAGGTGAATTGGCCAAGCTAAATTGCCCATAGTGTTAGGTGCATTAGTCAGGGGTAAATATAGGATAGGGGAATTGGTCTGGGTGGGTCACCCTTCAGAGGAGTGGTGCAGACTTGTTAGGCCAAATGGCCCGTTACCATACTGGGAGGAATCTAATCTAACCTAAATGACAAGCAGCAACTATATCAGACTCTTCTGAATTCGAGGCAACAAGAATTGAATGAAATGTCACATTTGGCTCACTTCTTCTCTGAGCAGTCATAGTCAGAAACAGAATTTGCATTTAGCATCATATATACTCCAGTAATAGTTCAATTTTTTTTGACTATTTTTAAGGTTAAATTCATGGGGTCGACTATTACTATTACTGGATACTATTTTTGAGGGGCTGAAAAATTCATGCCTGTCAAAATTCATACCGTTATCATTAGCAGACGTTCAATGGATCTCTAAACAAATAAAGATAAAAACACAACGAAGTACAGTTAATTCTGAAGACCCGGGGTGGAACTGGACGTCCAGCACACCTACTCATAAATGTTGGTCCGTTATATGTGAGGAACTAGGATCGACACGTACACAAGACATATGGAATATTCCACATTTTGTGACCAAAAATAGGGGGTCGATTTTTCCATGAGATCGACTATTACTCGAGTATGTACAGTACTTTGATGAGACTGTGCTCACTCACTTTCCATAAAGTAGTATGAATGAATGGGAAATCTAGTCAGCTTGCTGGCTAATGTTGCAGCCGAGTGGTTGATGAGAGGAAATTAGTTCTTTTGAGCCATAATACTTCCTCTACAACATGTTTCCCCAATATTGCCAGTTAATTCCATCAACCTACTCATTTAATTTCCGAAGGAGAAAATGTATTTGTGCACAAATTCTTGAGCATGCTCAGTTTGATGATGCAGCCTTCTTTGCCACACACTCATGAAAGCACATATATCACACACCCGCAAGACATGCTGCTTCTCTGGCTCATTTCCTAATGGAAGATAGGTGCATTACTGAAAAAAATGTGTTTCCCAAAAGAATAGTTGTGTTGAAGGCACAGACTCTCACAAAGCACTTCATTTCCCAGCACGGCATGCGTGCATTACGTTGAAAAGATATTAATTAGACAGTTTTGTCATCTTTCTCATTAAGCTTTCTGGTAAAGTGGCAATTCTACCAAACATGCAAGTACAATTATTCTAAATGAAAGCAACTTGCACCAGTTTCAAGGTATTATTTGGTATGCAGAATATATCCATACGCTGACAAGGCTCTGCTGTACCATTCAGCTGCTTGGGTTAAATGGCATAGTAATTGTAAGTGATCTCTAGCCCAGCACAAGCTTCACAACTTAATGCAGCAATGTAACCTCTAAATCAGGCTGTAAGAATTTCAAGATAACTCTAAATGGTGAAATAGAAAAACGTGTTTACTCACATTTCACTAAGTCATGGGTGCTGCAAGTTGGAACACCAGCCTGTCTAAGTACTTGAACAATGTTATTTAAGTTTATAATTTGTAATTCTTAATTGTATTCTCAAGGTTTAAAATCCCTTTGTTGTGAGGCACAGCAACTATAAACCAATAAAATTGCATGACCAATAAAGTCCAAGGGCTTTTCAGTAGAAACAAAATAAAATTAGCTCGGAATTAATCCAGGAAATGGGACAGAATTAATGGTGTTCTGCAGTTTCTTGCCTGAACTATTTGAGTTGAATAAAATATAATGGCACAAAAGCAAATCAAGTAAGGAAATGATTCACTCAGTGCATCAATTTGGAATGAAAACCATTTTATTTGTTAAAAACAGGAGTGAATTTTTGAATATTAAAGGATATATTGCTGCTTTAACTGTGGGTAACTGCGGGCTCCAAGCCACTGTTATTATTTAACACCGATGATGCTTTACCATACAGTACCCTGAAACGTCTATTCACGAAGAGCAAATGTTTTCTCTGCATCTGTGGAGTAACCATCCAGAGAGTCAAAATAGTACAACACTGACAATGAAAGAATCAAACCCATGCAGGATGTCAGTAACAGTCCCATTAGTAATCCACTGTACACAGCTTATCCAGATAGAAGCTGCATAGCGTAAGATTCCTGCACTGCCACTTTAAGCTCACCTGGCTTCATAAAGCAAGTTTTACCAGTATACACTACTAGACTGACCACTGGCTGACTGTATGGACAGATAAAAAAGAAGATAAAATAGAGCTTTGATAAGAAGGCCCATTCAAAAAGTAATCCACCACTGCTAGTCACTGACAAATTGAGTTATAAACACAGAGATCTCCCTGTCCATGAACACAAACAGAACAACTAAGAAATGCTACACCAAAATACATTGTTACAAATGTACTCCGTGCTATACAACCACTGAATTGTGAAGAAGAGGGAAACCACAAATTGAATGTTTGAGGCATTTAAAATTGCATCAGTACTTTCCTGTTGTAAACACTGAATTCCACATGGACTTTACATCAATTAGCAATGAAACAAATTATTGCAGCTGTTCAGATGTGGCTTCAAATCCCAAGGAAATATGTTGGTGGCTCATCTAATAACAACAGTTTAGTGAATAATCTTAACACTGCTCTCACAAACCAGAGGCCAGGTCAAAGCTACAAATACGTAGGAAAAATTCCAAAACTCTTAACTTCAAGAGAAGTCTTGCTGCACTAAAACTGACGTAGATTCATTGTTATTTTCGACTTGCTTTCCCTGTATCTCGCTGAATCATTCCACAATCCACCCTCTCCAATTTACCCGGTTAAAGCTTCATTTGATGGCCTTCATTTCATACTATCCAGCCCTATGTAAAAGGGACTTGTGAGTAAAGGGACCATTTGGCCATTGGATGCTCTCTACCATTTAATATGATCATGGCTGACCATCTGTCTCAGCCAATACATCCCCTCTCTCCTCATACCCCTTGATGTTTTTTTCATTTCCAGAAATGTATCTATTTCTGTCTTAAATATATTCAGCGACTTGGCTTTTACAGATTGATGTGGTGGTGAATTCCACAGGTTCACCTTGAAGACAGCCTCACAAGTAATACCTTCAGAACTTGGATCAAATTGTTATGAACGTCAGAGGAATAATCAGTAAGTTGGCAGAGTTATGAAGATTGATGCTGTGATAAATAGAAATGCGATCAAAAGTGCCGTTGAAGATCATCAGATCTGCCTCAATCTCACTGAATGGCGGAGTTAATGGGCTGAATAGACTATTTCTGCTCCTATAGTCTAAGTTCTGAGGGGCATAGACAGTTGAATATGGAGAAAGGTTTCCCTTTAGTAGAGGGGTTAACAATCGGGGGTCACAGTTTTAAGATGAGGAACAGGAGTTTTAGTTTTAGTTGAGGAAAGCCTTTTTCATCCAGAGAGTTGTGGGCATCTAGATCTCATTATCTAAAAGGGTAGTAGAAGATAGGAACCATCAAGACATTGACAGAGCATTTAGATGAGTGTTTGAAATGCCATGGTATACAAGATCATGGGCCGAGTGCTGGAAAATGGGATTAGAATTGATGGATATCGGATGACTGTCTCAGACACAATGGTCTGAAAGGTCTCTTTCCATTCTGTAATATCTTTAGGACTCTCCCTACCTTTGTCTGAAGTGATGTACCCTTCATCCGGAGATCACAAACTGCTTGTTCTAGGCCTCTTTAACCAGGGCGAGCATCATCTGTGTTCAGTCTGTCAAACCCTATCAGACTTGGGGTGGCACGGTGGCTCAGTGGTTAGCATTGCTTCCACACAGCGACAGGGATCTGGGTTCGATTCCAGCCTCAGGCACCTGTCTATGTGGAGTTTGCACATAGATAAGGTTCTTAGATAAGGGCAACAAAACTGCATGCAATATTCCAGGGATGGTCTCACCAATTCCCTGTACAAGTGCAGCAAAACATCCTTGCTACCATATTCAAATCCTCATGTAATGAAGGCCTATATGCCAGTTGCCTTCTTAACTCTTTGCTGTATCTGTATGCTGTCAGTGACTGTGTGTAAGGACACATTCCTACATCAACATTTCCCAGCCTACCAACATTTAAGCCATACTCTGTTGTGTTGTTTCTTCTTCCAGATGGATAACTTCACATCTCCACATTGCATTGCACTTGCCATGTACTTGCTCATTTACTTAAATTTATCTAAATTATCCTGAAGTCTCTTTACTGCTTCACCACTTCTTGCAATTGCTCTGAGTTTTGTGTCATTAGCAAATTTGATTCCCTCATCCAAACCTATTCCGAATAACGGGCCCAAGTCCCTCAGGTACTCCGCTAGCCATCACTTATCATTGTGAAAAAGGCCCATTATTCTCACTCTCTTTCCTGTCTGCCAATCAATTCTCAACCTATGCCAGGACATGATTTCTATCTCATGTGATTTAATCTGGTACTCTAACCTCTTATGTGGGACTTTATCTAAAGCTTCCTAAAAATCCAAATACACCATATCCACTGGTTCTCTTTCAGCTATTCTACTTATTATATCTTCAGAAATCTCCAGCTGGCTTGTCAAACATGATTTCTTGTACATAAACCCATGTTAACTTTGTTGAAACTTGCTGACAGTTTCCAAGAGTCTTCTTATTATATCCTTTATAACAGTCTCCAGCATTGTCTTTACTTCTGATGTTAGGCTAACTGTTCCATGATTCCCAATTATTCTCCTACCATTCCTTTTTAAGATTGAGGTTACGTTACCATTCTCCAATCTGCTGTGACAGTTAGAAAAACTGCAGATTTTTGGAAGGTGACAAATAACACTTCCAATATTTCCATTGCCATCTCCTTTAATCCCCGGGTTGGTTATAAAGTGTTGGAGATTTATCAACTTTCAGTCCCATTAATTTTTCTAGCAAACTATTTTTTATGAATACTAATTCATTTCAATTGTGCCTTAATAAATGCTTGCTCCACTATCATTTCTCAGAAGTTATGTCTTCTGCAAAGTAAGAACTAAATTGATTGCTTAATGTCTCTGCTATTTCCTTGTTCTCCATTATTAATTCTCCCATTTCAGACTTTAAGGGACCTACACACGTCGTCACCCATCTGTTTCTTTACGTACTTCTCGAAGCTTTAGCAGTTCACTTTTATGTCCATTGTAAGTTGCAATTGATATTCCATTTCATCCTCTGCAACAATCCCTTTGTTCTCCTTTGCTGAATTCTAAACCTTGTTGATATAAAGCCTCAGGCTTTTGCTGGCAACCTTAACGCGAATTCCTTCAGTTTTAATACAATCCTTAATTTATTTTGTTAACTATGGTTAAGCTACTTTCCCTGTTGTTTTTTTGCCTCAGAAAAAAAAAGGAAATCTGTTGCAATATATTTATTCATTCCTCAACTGTTAGACACTGCCTACCTACCATCATGCTTTCTAATCATGTTGTCTGATTTATTTAGCCAACTCACCCCTCCAAAACTTTGAGCTTTCATTTGTTAGATTTAGAACCTTCGTTTTGGATTGGACTGCTTCATTTTCTTTCTTAATTAGTAATCATATCATGTTATGATTACTCTTCCTTAAAAGGACCTGTCGCAACAAGATGAAGAATTAACGCCCTTCTCATTACACAATATGAAATCTAAGTTAGCCTGTTCCCTAGCTGGTTCCCCAATATATTGATTTAAAAACAAATCTTACACACACTCCAGGACTCCCATCACCGGAACACAGGGTGCTGCTGCCTCGTCTCCTGAATGGGGAGCGAAATTAGCAAGTGCTCACTGTGTCAATCTCATCGAACTGATGGGGGTGGGGATGGGGGAGCGGGAGGCTTCAGCAATGCTGCAGGTCCCTTACACACAAGGGTGCGTCTGCTCAGAAACAAACTCTGAGACAGAGAAAGGGAGCAAGGCAGGCAGAGTGAGGAAAAAGAAAACTTCAGAGTCTCAGGAGAGGCACTGAATCAGTTATCCGAATAATCAGTATCCAAACGAAATAGTGCCCGCTCACCTCATTTGGACAATTGACATTCCTCTGTATTTGCTAATATGGTTTGCTAGATTATATGTTAAAGGTATGTAGATTAGACTATAGCACAACTGCTCCATATAATAAATTACCTATTTAATGCCATCACTATTTGATCACTACTGTTTAGAGACCTATAGATAATCCTCTTTATGTTTTTCATCCCCTGTTCTTTTGTGCTCCACTCAGACTGATCTTATTTCTTGATTTGCTGCACCTCACTTTTTAAAAATCTTTTCCACACTATTGTACTATTAGCGAGTTTTGAGAAGATTTGTAGTTCAGGCTGAGGTTCTGGATATACATTTGCTCACTGAGCTGGAAGGTTCATTTTCAAATGTTTCATCACTATACTAGGTAACAAGATCAGTGAGCCTCCAGTGAAGCACTGGTGTTAGTGACCCACTTTCTATTTGTGTATTTAGGGTTCCTTGTGCTGGTGATTTCATTTCCTGTGGTGATGTCAGTTGTTGTGGTGCTGCCATCTGCTGTTCTTTCTCTCAGAGGGTGGTAAATGGGATGCAACGCCATGTGTTTGTTAATAGAGTTCCGGTTGGAATGTTATGCTTCGAGGAATTCTCTGGTTTGTCCTAGGATAGATATGTTGTCGCAGTTGAACACGACATTGGGCAAACAGGTAGAAAACTAGCCACCAGGATACATGAAATCAACTAGCCATAAAAAGACATGACCCACTCTCACTAGTATCGTTGCATACAGATGAGGAAGGCCACCATTTCAACTGGAACAACACAGCCATCCTAGGACAAGCCAAACAGAGACACGCACGAGAATTCCTAGGAGCATGGCATTCCAACTGGAACTCTGATCAACAAACACATCGATTTGGATCCCATTTACCACCCTTGGAGAAAAAGAACAGGAAAAGACATCACCACAGGAACTGACATCACCAACACAAGGAAACCTAAATCCGTAAATAGGAAGTGGGTCACTCACACCAATACTTCATCGGCGGCTCACTGATGATGGTATCTAGTATGGTGACAAAATGTCTGAAAATGAACCTTCCAGCTCAGCGAGCAAACTTGCATCCAGAACTATTGCACCACTTCATCCTTTACTAACAATGCTTCTCAACCTTCCTTTCCTTTTTGCTCATCCTTCCTAAACATCATTTATTCCTGAACGTTCAACTCTCCATCTTGATTAACCTATAGTCATGTCTCCATAACTGTAACTATATTAGACCCGTTTCCAGCTACCATGCTGTTAATTCATTTACCTTGCTGATAATACTCCAAGCATTCAGTTACAGTGCCGTTAAATTTGTCTTTTGAACATTTTTGCACTATGGCTATATTTGCTATTAGTCCAGGCTTCCTTCATCTTCTATTTTTGTTTTCCATTATTCTACAGTTCTTTCCTAATTTTTTCTGTCTCCCTGCTCGGGTTCCCGTTCCCCCCCCCCCCCACCATTCCAGTTTAAGCCCTCCGTCATAGTACTAGCAAATGTCCCTACAAGTATATTGAGCCCAGTCTACTGGTGTGATTCCCCAGAACGGATCCCAATACTTCCAGCAGATAAATCTCACTTCCCTACAACATCTCTCCAGCCATATAGTTAACCGGTCTATTATCCAATGTCTGATCTTACTAGCATGTGACACAGGGTAATCTTAGCACGTGACATTGACAGCAATGCTTTAAGGTCCTACTTTTTAATGCAAAGAGCGAACATAAGGTCAATAATAGAAATCTGAATGACATATTGCCTTTATTGCAAATGGATTGAATACAAGTCAGGGCATCAAATGGACACGGCTTTGTTTAGGCAGCTAGTTTTGTTACCACTTGATCGATCATTTCTTAGGACAATGACCTGAGCAATCAGAGTCAACCTGCCTGATTTGAAACCTAAAGTTTCTTGCAGTTAACTGTCAATCATCATTCCTAATGAAGGGCTTTTGCCCAAAACGTTGATTTTCCTGCTCCTCGGATGCTGCCTGACCTGCTGTGCTTTTCCAGCACCACTCTAATCTTGTCAACCATCATTACCCATTTCACAAAACAGCAGAAGTTGCTGGACAAAGCTCAGCAGGTCTGGGAGTATCTGTGGAGAGAAAGCAGAATGAACATTTCAGGTCCAGTGACCCTTCTTCACAGCTAAAACTTGTGTTCTGAAGAAGTCTCTGGACCCAAAATGTTAATTCTATTTGCTCTCCACAGGTGCTGAATTTCTCCAGCAACTTATTTTTTAAAGTTATTGATTTCCAGCATCTGCAGTTTTTTTGTTTTTTTTTGTTTAGTGATTGACTATTGCTTCCTTCATCACAACAGCTCTACTCATAAGAGACCAATCAGTACTACACTCTCATTCAGTATGAATTTTGATTTTTCCTTTTATTGACAATCCTGTAAACTGTTCTGATGAATATAAAATGAAAAGCTTCACAAAATACATTGTTCTCAGCAATATCTCACTATCTACATGACCCTGGGGAAATAATGGCCTAGTAACATTATGAGTGGACTATTAACGCAGAAAATTAGGTATTGTTCTGTAGACCCAGGTTCAAATCCTGCCAAGATGTCAGAATTTGATTTTTTAATCACTAAATATCTGGAATTACGAGACCAAAGATGACCATGAAACCATTGTTGATTGTCAGAAAATCACTAAAATTCCTGATGAAGGACTTTTGCCCGAAACATCGATTTCACTGCACTTTGGGTGCTGCCTGAACTGCTGTGCTCTTCCAGCACCACTGATCCAGAAAATCACTAACGTCCTTCAGGGAAGGAAATCTGCCATCTTTACCTGGTCTGGCCTATACTCCAGACTCTCAGTAATATAGGTGAATCTTAAGTGCCCTCTGAGGAGGCTGAGCAAGTCCCTCAACTGTACCAATACACCGTACCAAAAGAGAGACTTACAGCACATAGACTGCAGTGGTTTTGCAAAGCAACTCACCACCACCTTCTCAAGGGCAGCTACGGATAGGCAATAAATGCTGGCCCTGGCAAATATACTCATGTTCCAAGAGGAAATTTAAAAATTGCTTTTTTAAAGGAATGAGTGATAGTTATTCAAAACCAACTCTTTTCTTTGAAATTGTGCTTTCATTTCTCTCTTAAGTGGTGACTAATTTACCATTTTGATGGTTGCTTCGTAAAACAATTTCAGGTTTCTAGATATTCAATTTTTTTCTTTTTTATGTATTAAAATAAGGGAAATTATCAAAATAATATGCTGTGTATGGTGCTTTTCATTTGTAAAGATCCCAACTGCTTCAATACTTATTTCTTAACATGTATAGTCACTATAGTGGTTGGACGACGTGAAAGATTGAAACTTTCTTCATTGATACACAGTAACTAAATTATAACAAACCATCCAGACTTCAGCACAGATTGAATATTAACATGGAAACACATTCGACTTTGAGCGATAGTGGAAACAGACAACACAAAAGTAGGCAGCTGATTTTACATTCCCCCCAATTTTGATTTTCATTGAAGGCAAGGTGATGGTGACTTAGTATCATTTTATCCAATCTCACTTCTACCCCTCGCATCTTTCCCGATCACAGGGCATCCCTAAGGTATTTCCAGCCAAGAAAAAAATACTTCTAAATAGAGATAACAGGAATATGACTGAGAGTTGCTTATGTTTTGTTTCCATTAATTCATAGGATATGGCTGTTTTAGGCAATGTGTATTAACGATCCCAAGGACATTTTCTAGGGATTTACCGGTCTAAGCAGTCATGGTGTTATTAAGTGGGATGCTGCAGATATTTTGAATCAGTGACCAAAAAGTTAAAAGTTAGGATGGTGCAGGACTTAGAGGGTGACATGAGTCAAAAAGTGTGGTGCTGGAAAAGCACAGCTGGTCGGGCAGCATCTGAGGAGCAGGAGAGTCGGCGTTTCGAGCATAATCTCTTCATCAGGGTCGCCAACTCTCCTGCTCCTCAGATCCTGCCTGACCGGCTGTGCTTTTCCAGCGCCACACTTTTTAACTCTGATTTCCAGCATCTGCAGTCCTCACTTTCTCCTTAGAGGGGGATTTGCATGTGTTGGTCTTTTCATGTGTTTTTGATTAGAGGTTACAGGTGGCAGAAAAGCTCCTGTAACAGTGTATGTTGTTGCAGCGTGTGCTGTATACAGTGTGCACAATACAGCCACATTGCACTGGGCATGGAGTGAATGTTTCAGCTGGTGGCTGGTGGCCAATGATGTGGTTACACATAAATATACATACGAGCAGGAGGAGTCAGCCACTTAACCCCAAACCCCTTGAACTTGCTGAACCATTTAATAAGATGCTGATGGATCTGACTTTAACCACAAATCCACACCCCCACCTCCTTTACAGTTGACTGTGGAATTCTGGAGGAAGAGAGGTGTCCATGTTTATTAAGATGGCCAATGACAGTGCTCTGATTGGAGGCAAACTAGCCATTACATAAGTATCTGAAGCTTCCATGCAGGTGAATTCATACAGACTTACAAATTAGGAACAGGAGAATGCTACTTTATGCCTTGAGTCTGCACAGAGTAAGATTGTAATGAAAACTGAAAGAACTATAGATGCTGGAAATCAGAAACAAAAAACAGAAAGTGCTGGAAAATCTCAGCAGCATCTGTGGAGAGAAAGCAGTTAACATTTCGGGTCCAGTGTTCTGAAGGGGGGTTACTGGACCAGAAACGTTAACTCTGCTTTCTCTGCATAGATGTTGCCAGACTTGCTGAGATTTTCCAGAAATTTCTGCTTTTGTTTCTGAAAAAAGACTGTGGCAGATCGGATTACTCCACATTCCCACTGACTTCCAACAACCTTCCACTCCCTTGCTTATCAAGAATTGCTTATCAACCATCTCGCCCATAAAAACGTTCAAAAACTGTTTCCACCACTTTTTAAGGAACAGCGCTCCAAAGGCTCACAACCCTCTGCAAAATAAAATCTCGTCTCTGTTCTAAATGGTATTCCTATATTCAGCAGTGACCCAGAGTTCTAGGTTCTACCATAAAAAGAGATGACTTTATCCTGGATATTGTTGTGTTTCAGGATGGAGTTGCAGAACCTAATTCCCATCCAGTCAAGTGGACAAAATTCTATCACATTCCTGACTTGTGCCTTATGGATGGCTGGGAAATCAAAAGGTGAAGTCAACGTAGGATCACCAGCCTCTGAACTGAACCATAGCTATAGGTATTCATCAAGGAGCAGTGGTTAGCTGATCTTAAGTCAATGAGTTCATTCACTCCCATAGCAATGTTCTGGAATTAACATGCGTAGCCAACAATAACCACAATCATTTTTTAGAATGGTTAGCAGGAGGAACAGATGTGCAGCATATTTCTAAAATGTTAAGAGGTCGGAAAGTTTAGACGTACAAAAAGGACTTGGGTGTCCTCGTCAATAAGCCACTGAAGGCTGACATGCAACTTATTAGGAAGGCTAATAGAATGTCAAACTTTATCACAAGACAATTGGAACTCGGCAATAATGGAGCCTTGCTTCAACTATATAAGAGTTGACTGCACCTAGAGTACTGTGTGCAGTTTTGGTCTTCTTACCTCAAGAAGATCTTATTGCCACAGAGGGAGTGCAATGAAAGTTCACCAAACTAGTTTCTGGGATGGCAGGACTGTCTTATAAAGAGAAATCAGGCAAACTGGGCTTGTATTCTCTCGAGTTTTAAAGAATGAGAGGTGATCTTATTGAAATGCACAAAATACCTAAAGCAATAAACAGTGGGACAAGGTAAAGTGTTTCTCCTGGTCAAGGAGTCTAGAATCACAAAGCAAAACTTCAAAACTAGGGAGATGCCACTCAAGTTTGAGATTAGGAGAATTTATTTTTTAGTCAGAGGGTTGTGAACCTTTGCAATTTTCTCCCATGGAGGGCTATATGGGCGCTCAGTCTTTGAATATATTTACGGTGAAGATTGACAGATTTTGGATTAGCAGTGGTGTTCATGGCTATGAGGATCGATTGACTGAGAGACATTCAGCCATGATCATATAGGGTGGTGGAGCGGGGTTTAACAGGCTCATGCTAACATTTCCAACATCAGAGCTGAAGTGAAGTGAACATTTGTCAGTTGATGAAGAGTCATCTAGATTTGAAACGTTAGCTTGCTCTCTCTCCATGGTTGCTGTCTAACCCATTGTGATCCCCAGTGTTTGTTGTTTTCAGTACAGATTCCAGCATCTGCAGTGACTTGCTCCTCAACAGCATCAGGGTTTATTCTAGCCACTGCAAGATTTCCCCCATTCCTGCTGGGTTTAGTTTGACTACTGGTATGTTGGTGCTACATGTGGGCCAGTCACTCTCGCCTCATCTCTGGTATTCAGCTCTTTATTTACATTTAGAAGAATGTACTAATAAAAACTGGAGCTGAGTGGTCTTGGGAGAACTGACCCAAGAATCGGTGAGTGGATAATTGATGAGGAACTGCTGCTTGATAGCACTGTTGCTGATTAGTATCATCCCTCTGTTGATAATGAGGGATAGACAGTAGCATGAGAATTAGATGAATTGGATTTATCTGTGGCATTTTTATGGAGAGGACATATTTGGACAATGGGCATCTGCCATGATGGTAACTACACCAGGACAGTTTGGCTAAAAGCACCATTGTTTTTGGAACACATCACCCTGGATGTTAGTAGGGATCAATAGCCAATGCTACACCCAGGGCAATCAACCATATCTTCCTATCACCTGGAATGAAATAAACTGGCAGTTGACTGACACCAATGACTGTGTAACTCTCAGGAGAAAGACAATCCCAGATTTTTGAACACTTACTTGTTTACGAGTTCAAAATAAGCCAAAAATGACGTTCTTTAGACATTTTAATAAACTGAGGCACCAACACAGACAAGAACCGTGGCCTAGGTTAATAACATGCACTACATTTATAGAATGAGCATGCAGACACATGCAAACACCCACATGCAGACCGATGTACCTAACAAATGCTGCTTACCACCTTTGTTGGGCCATGGATGAGAGATGCAGTCTCTGTTGTTGTGCTTAGCACCTGATGAGTACATCAAGGAGAGATTTGTATGTTAGATCAAGCAAGCATCCTTTTGGGTTATACAGCAGAAAACTGGGTTAATAAATCAAATGTAACTGGATCACGGGTGTGCCAGCATGCCATTGAAAGTAGCACATAACTGAACAGCAGTGGTGGTAGCATACATGCGAGTGTGGGAGGAATGCTGTTTCACAGAGTGTTTACACTGTAACTCCTTGTATACTGATGCATTAAACAATTAATTGCAGGAAAGTGAGAGAAAGGTAATTAAAACAAAAAAACTTTCCAAAGATATAACACCATTATTGTAACAGTAATTGAAACAAACTTCAATCAGTTTCCTTGGGTTAGAGGGGTGGACTTCTTGTCAGTTTTTTTCTCTGTAGACCAGTTCCTAACATGGAGTAGAACAGTCCAGGATTAATAACAGCACAGAGTTACCACCAACTGGATGGTTAACAAGGCAGTTGTTTGACTGACAATTGAGACAATCAATTGAATGTCTTTTCCATGAATTATAATCAATTACATTTCTATTCTCTACAAATCTAGCAGTAAAACACTCTTATCTTTGGCTCACTATAACTAGAGATATTATTTTGTCCAATCACACTGTGTACCCAGATCAGAATCATTCAAATATGATTTTCATTGAATTCCCTCTGCTGGAAACCGCCAAAGTCAAAATGGGCAAAATGCTTAATGATTGATGGCGGTTCTGAGGAAGGGTCACCGGCCCAAAAACATTAACTCGGATTTCTCTGCACACATGCTGCCAGAACTGCTGAGTTTTTCCAGCAATTTGTTGTTGTTGTTTGCGTTTAATCACTGTACCATCAATCACGTGCTGGTTGGTTTAGGTTACAAAAAAAAAGCTATCCTCAAATTGGATTCTTCTTTTCTCTTTAACCATTAGCTTACAAGTCAGTACTGTAAAGACGACATTTTTGTTTGGATTGTGGACTGAATGTGAGCAAAAGATACTGCTTTAAACCAAGGAGACTGTGTAAGATGATGTTGCAACTTTTAAAAAAAGAAAGTTACTGGATTTCTCCAGGAGTTGTAACTAGGAAGAAGAGTGAGGGAACATTCAAGACAGAATGATGTTGCTTGTGCATTTGCACGGAGACAGATCTGTAATTGGCTTTTCAATCGGGATGAGTTGTTGTGTGCTCAGGAGGGTTTAGTATGGTTACAATCACTTGATTAGTACCTGGATGTAGAGACAATACAGTAGAAATACCTATCATTCTCTCCCTGTATGGAGAAGGGAAAGAACATTCTGAATAAGGTACTTTTAACAGGGGATGTGCAGAGGGAAGAGAAGCGGTGGGGGGAAGAAAACTATCTTCAGAGGCATTGAAAGGGCAAATCCTCAAACAGTGAATGAAACACTGAGAATCAGGTTATTGACAACTCTTGCATCATTAGCAGAAGAATAAGCCATGAATCAAAAGAAGATGACTCATTGGTGTCTGTGATCGAGACTAGTGCCAGAACTGTGCTTCACTGGCTGTCTCCCCAGCAACAGTACTTGGTTCTTGTCTCTCCAGGTACCTGCTTGCATACTTATGGGGATTTTAAGGAAGGGATTCCGTTTGAGGCAGAATTATTAATTAGCAATTCAATTTGTCTAATTTTTGCCTTGGTTTAAAAACTAATTTGATTATAATAAATATTTGTTTCTTCTGTTAGTTGAAAAAAAGACAGCATGCAGATTTTTTTAAACTTGAATTAGACACTTGGGTAAAATTGGGCAACTTAATCAGATTTTCACACTCAGAAATAGAAGAGCTTGATTATTCCTGATGCATTGAACAAAGGCAATGAAACTTTGCTAATTTTCAAACAAACAATCTTTACTTTGAGGGCAAGATGTTCCAAGCAACATTCTTTCCAACAGTGAGAGAGCCACTGATGGGTTAAAGAGACCGTTAGAAAAAAGCTGACTGCAAATCCAGGATTGAAAGGAACATTGCTTTTGTGTTGGGAGTGTGATCGATATCTGAAGGGCAATCCACCTACCTTACCCTTTTTAAACTAAGTAGTTTGCCAGCAAGACACAGTTGGCCTCAGTGCCATCATTTTCTTATGAAAGAAGCGCTTTATCCTTTGGAATTTGCTGAAAGGTATTTGATCAGAGTTTCCTCATCTCAGGAATGTGTGATGAGTCAGCTCTGATTAAAAGCTGAGCAATATGCCTGTTCTTTCCTTCCTCATTGCCTTTAACGCTACATTCTAACCGAGGAGCTGCACTCGTCACTGCTGTGCATGGAAATACAGCGCGCTGGCAGCCACTCGGCAGACGTCTGCACATTTCACAGTCATCTGATCCCACGGTCCCCCCCAAGTAAAAACACGACACTCTGAAGCAATTTTGTTTCTTCAGACGGACAAACTTGTTCAAAAAGGCATCTTAGTGCCCAGCTTGAGCCTCCTCAAAAGAACACAGGGCAATGGAAATAAAATGCAGCAGCGCAGCCCCTTGTTAAATTCCATTTATTAAAAAAAATGCCCCAGCTTCAACAGGTTGCTCCATGACATTCTTTGTTATCATTTCAATTACGGGGCTTTTTTCTAGAGAAACAGATATTTTTAATCGACCTCTTTGGAAGTGTTCTTACATACATGTTCTACAAGTGGTTTTTTTATAGGGACACTATCACTGCACTACAAGAGTTCTACTGGTGTCCATTGATTCCTATGAGGCTGGCATCTTCTGCATATCCATCCATTTAAACATCCATGGCTTCTCGTAGATATTTTCTAAATCAACCTGTTCAGAGACATTATTAATAGAGCAGGTGGGGCTTGAAACTGGGCCTCCTGATCCAGGAATAGGGCCTCTACCACTGCACCACCTGAGTTCCATGGCGTCTGATCTTTGCTCTTGGCAGATAGGACCCATCTGCTGGGAGAATACTGTAATACAAATTACATAATGGGAACAGGAGTTGACCATCAAGACCATGGGTCCCTTTGTCTTTCAATCATGGGAGTTCCCAACAGGGGCAACACTGCGATTGGTCCTTCAGGACAGAGATGAGAAGAATATTTTTCTCAGAACGTTTTGCAACTTTGGACCGCTTAGCCTTAGATGAAGGTAGAGTTCGGGTCAGGTCATTGACTATGTTCAAAGTGGATACATGGACAGATTCTTGTTAGCCAGGGGAAGCAAAGGTTGCCAGAAGCAGATGGCAAAGTGGAACTCTCAACATAAGCAATGCACTGAATATTTGAGTTGGGAGGTCACTTTCGGGTTGTGCAGAATATTGGTTAGGCCACTTTTGGAACATTGTGTTCAATTCTGGTCTCCCTGCTATAGGGAAGATGTTGTTAAACTTGTACGGGTGCAGTAAAGATTTACAAGGATGTTGCCAGGGTTGGAGTGTTTGAGCTAAAGGGAGAGGCTGAATAGGCTGGGGCTGTCTTCCCTGGAGCATCAGAGACTGAGGGGTGACCTTATAGCAGTTTATCAAATCATGAGGGGCACGGATAGGATAAGTAGACAAGGTCTTTTTCCCAGGATAGGGTTTAAGTTGATTGGGGAAAAATTTAAAAGGGACCTAAGGGGCAGCTTTATCACACAGAGGGTGGTGCATGTGTGGAATGATTTGCCAGAAGAAGTGGTGAAGGCTGGTACAGTTACAACATGTAAAAGACATTGCGACGTGTACACAAATAGGAAGGGGTTTAGAGGGATAGGGGCTAAATGGAACTATATTAATTAAAAATATCTGGTTAGCATGGACGAGTTGGACCGAAGGGTCTGTCTCCATGCTGTACATCACTATGATTCTATGACTTAGATCAGCCATGATCTTATTGAATGGTGAGCCGGCTGGAGGGGCTGAATGACGGCCTCTTGTGATGCTCTGGGTGCCTGGGTTCGAAACTCGCCATGGCAGATGGTGGGGAATTGGGTTTCAATTTTAAAAGTGCTGTTGCTCCTACAGGGACTCTTGTGAAACAGTGTTAGTGTCCTTACCTCTGAACCTGGAGGTCTGGGTTCAATTCTCACCTGCTCCAAATATGACATTGCTGAATAGGTTGATTAGGAAATATCTTCCCTTTAAGAGACCTACACTTTTAAAACTGACCAAAGCCCATTCCTGATGAGAATATGTTTGTACAAGTTTATGGCTAATCTGATTGCACTTTCTCATCAATCACATGTACCCTTTAATTCTCTCAGTGTTTAACAATTAATTGATCTCGAGGCTGAGTATCTGGAGTCCCCAGGGCACAGAATTCCATAGGTTTAAAACTCCAAGTGAAGAAATTCCTTTTTGCCTTTGTCTTGACTTTATGACCCATTTTCCTATACCCTGCTAAACTGCCTTAACCAAAGTGTTGTGAAAATTGTCCCCTTTATTCCATACATAGACAGTGAGACCATAAAATGAAGGAGTGAAAATAGGCCATTTGGTCTATCTAGTCTCTTCTGTCATCAATGAGATCATGGATGATTGATCATCTTCAACTCCTCAGCTAATATTCATCAAAACTCATGAGAACATACAGTGACAGCCTCGCTTCCTTGTTCTATTGGAGCTCTCTAGATTACTGGCCACTGGAGTTTAAAATCTCACAAACTGTCCTTTATCAACAACTAAATCTTTCGCCTTTCACAGAAAGCATTTAGGCAAGGCTTTTTAAGATTGAGATAATTAACGTGCAATACCATGACTGCCAGAAGGTATAATACATACATCAAATTAGATGATTAGATCTTGTTGGAGTAATAGGTTTCTTATTTTCTGCTGCCCACATCATCTCTCTAAATTTGCTTCTGGGTCATGCAATCAGTTAATTATGTGGACGTTTTAGCTGTATTTGGCTATTGGTAATGTACACACACTATCACCAGAATGGCCTCATCTTGGGATGAAACTTCTGCAACTGGGATCAACCCAGAAGACAAATTACAGACCCATTCAAGAAAAAAAGTCACTCTTTTTAAATTGTTCTGTAAATGTGGTGGTGACGAGACAGAAAAGGTAGCTTGACTGTGGATTAAGAATTATTCAAATCAGCCCTTAGCAACCTTTCGATTAATCCATGTAGGCATTGCATCGAGACTGTTGTGGGTGACCAATAGGATGGGGTAGGGGGCAGTTTGTTGGGTAACTGGAGGTCATGTGCCTAAACTTCCAAGACTGCATCCAACCAAAGCTCTTAACTCTAACAGTCACACACTTGCATATCTTTGAAAGCAAATTCTTCTTCTTTTAGTAGATCCCCATGTAGCAGTGAAAGACAAGTCGAGATGAGATGCCTGCAGGAGCCATACACTGGCAGAACTGTAGGTAATAATCCCTGCGAATGCCCAGGGATTAAACCACGTGGGTTAGAGATTCTCTTGTAGCCCTGTCTGCTCATAGCTTCCTCTTCATTCAAACGAGTTGGAAAACGTGCTATGATAAGATGTAACTGAATACTGTAGAAGTAAGATTCTAGATTAGAGTGGTGCTGGAAAAGCACAGCAGTTCAGGCAGCATCCGAGGAGCAGGAAAATCTACGTTTCGGGCAAAAGCCCTTCATCAGGAATAGAGGCCTGTTTTTACCTAGTGCAGAAGAAAGCAAATAGACAGCAATCCCTGTTTGACTGTATAAAGGAGGGGTAGTGGAGGGAGAGAGAGGGACAGAGAGTCTGAAAGAGAGAGCCCGAGAGAGAGAGAGAGAGAGGCAGAGGCAGAGAGAGAAAGAGAGACAGCGAGAGAATGAGGGAGATGGAGAAAGCATGAGAAAGAGAGAGAGAGCATGCACATGAGAGAGAGCAAACATGAGAGCGAGAGTATGAGAGAGAAAAAGAGAGAGAGCGAGAGGGAAACAGCATGAGAGAGCGAGCATGAGACAGAGAGACAGAGAGAATGAGAGAGAAAAAGAGAGCAATCAAGTATGAGAGAGCGCACGCGAGTATGAACGATAGAGAGCGCGTGCATAAGACAGAGAGGTAGAATGTGAGAGAGCGAGTGACGATGAGAGAGAGAGAGACAGCGCGAGAACGAGAGCATAAGAGAGAAGAGAGAGAGCATGCGAATGAGAGAGAAAGTGCACACATGAATTAGAGAGTGCATGAGAGAGACAGCGTGAGCATGTGTGAGAGAGACAGTGAGAGCACAAGCAAGCATGAGAGAGGGAGCATGAGAGAGACAGCGAGAGCATAAGAGAGAGAGGAGAGAGGACAGAGAGAGACACACATAGTGTAAGCACGAGAGGGAGAGCGCGCACGATCGAGGGACAGAGCGCGCGCACCTGATCGAGAGACAGAGAGCGCGCACACGAGAGACAGCACGCGCGCACAAGAGCCACGTGTGTGCGCTGTGTCTCTTGTGCGCGCGCGCAAGAGCGAGAGAGCACACACGAGATAGACAGCGTGAGAATGCGTGTGAGAGAGAGATAGAGAGAGAGAAAAAGAGGGGGAGTGAGAGTGAGCACGAGAGAGAGACAGAGAGAGAATGAGAGATAGAGACAGGGAGAGAGAAAAAGAGAGTGACAGCGAGAGAGACAGTGAGAGAGCAAGAGCGAGAAAGAGATTTATGTAGAGAAAGCAGGAATCTGTCATAAGGATAGATGACCAGCTCTGATCATACTGAATGGCAGAGCAGATCCAAACGAGCTGAATGGCCGACTCCTCTCAACGTCTGTGGGAGACGCCACAGACACTACTAGAGAACGGAATGTGATTGCCTACAATCTACTGATGTAAACAGAGTCATAGCAATGTACGGCACAGTAACAGGCCCTTTGGTCCAACTTGGCTAAACCGACCAGATATCCTAAATTAATCTAGTCCAATTTTCAGCACTTGGCCCATATCTCACTAAACCCTTCCTATTCATGTCCCCATCCAGGTGCCCTTTAAACATTGTATTTATACCAGCCTCCACTACTTCCTCTGGCAACTCATTCCATATATGCACCACCCTCTGTGTGAACTAGTATTACATGACATCAGGAGTTTAAACACCTTATTTAAATGACAAGAAGCAAGCGCTCTCAGGAACAGTGCACGTGTACATATCACAGCCCAGAGATACTCCCTCCAGTACCTCAGTGTACAAGAAGCAGGACTGCCTTAGAGCAAAAGACAAAGCACAGGCCATCATGAAGCAACAACTGTCGAAGTAGAACAGCTGGGGAAATGTTTATAGCCTCAGGGTGAACAGACAAGATACATGCACGTAGTCAAAACTAAACAAGACTCCCAAATACGGAGTGCGAGAATGTGGAAGGCTGCTTTCAAATGACAGTGGGGCAGGCTCACACACAAACATTCTTCCAATATAGCAAGCTGGGCTCAATCAACCTAAATTCTATCCCCTACCTCTCTAACAAAGCTGAATAACTTCTAGACATTGCTCAGCAGCTGAAAACTCTCTGTTATAGTTAACAAATCACTTGCTGTTGGTTAAACCAAAAGCAGCTGTGGCAATTTTCATCCTTAAATAGTCTGACTAGAGCTTTATCTGTGCACACAGCAGTGGATTGGAATTTACAATCTTTGACAGTTCCATTGAAGTTCGGAAAGAGTAAATACTGCTTATTTCAGAAAAATGAACAACAATCAAAGGGTTTATTCCCTCAGCATTGTGCTGATGGCAGCAGTGTAAGAAATGCCTCCTGTGGTTAACATTTGACAGTTGATAGTGCAAGAAACATTGATAATCCACCAGGAGTCATTTTTGGAGTCCCCAGCAGACTAAACTTTCAGATCTTTAGAATCTCTGAGCAATTAGGGAGAAAACCCACAGAGACGTTTAAAAAAAAGTACTTCTTTAGACTTCCTTTGAACACGTTCATTTATTTGTTTTCAAAATATTGGAGTTGGGAACTCATGTGGCTAGACTACAAGCAAGCTAGAATAAGAACAAAAAAAAACACATGCACCTTTAAAAAAGTTACCCGAGGCAATTTGAATACTGGGTTAAAGAAGCTTGATGAGAAAGATGATTATAGTGCTATCATACTAGACGCAGCTAGACTGTGAAGAATGGGATGGGAGACTCGGATCAGTCAGGTATAATCTGTTTAATAGCTTCAGAGAGGGTGTAGAATGGTCTCAAGGTGGAGCGGGGCCAGCAGCAGGTCATTGCACACACTGGAACCAACGACATAGGAAGGGAAAAGGTTGAGATTCTGAAGGGAGATTACAGAGAGTTAAGCAGAAATTTAAAAGGGAGGTCCTCGAGATTAGTAATATGTGGATTACTCCTGGTGCTACAAGCTAGTGAGGGCATGAATAGGAAGATAGAGCAGATGAATAGGAGAAAGTGAGGACTGCAGATGTTGGAGATCAGAGCTGAAAATGTGTTGCTGGAAAAGCGCAGCAGGTCAGGCAGCATCCAAGGAGCAGGAGAATCGACGTTTCAGGCATGAGCCCTTCTTCAGGAATCAGAGCAGATGAATGCATGGCTGAGAGCTGGTGTATGGGAGAAGAATTCACATTTTTGGAAGCCCTTTTGGGGTAGAAGTGACCTGTACAAGAAAGATGGCTTGCACCTAAATTGGAAGGGGACAATTATACTGGCAGAGAGATTTGCTAGAGCTGCTTGGGAGGATTTAAACTAGTAAGGTTGGCGGGGGGGGAACCCAGGGAGATAGTGTGGAAATAGATCAATCTGAGACTGGTACAGTTGAGAACAGAAGTGAGTCAAATAGTCAAAGCAGGCAGGGTCAAAGGAGAGAACAAGGTATAACTGCATTTTAAATTAAACTGCATTTATTTCAATGCAAGAGTAAAAAGTGAGGTCTGCAGATGCTGGAGATCAGAGCTGAAAATGTGTTGCTGGTTAAAGCACAGCAGGTCAGGCAGAATCCAAGGAACAGGAAATTCGACGTTTCGGGCCAGAGCCCTTCATCAGGAATCCTGATGCTGCCTGACCTGCTGTGCTTTAACCAGCAACACATTTTCAGCTTCAATGCAAGGGGCCTAACAGGGAAGGCAGATGAATCAGGGCATGGTTAGAAACATGGGACTGGGATATCATCGCAATTACAGAAACATGGCTCAGGGATGGACAGGGCTGGCAGCTTAATGTTCCAGGATACAAATGCTACAGGACGGACAGAAAGGGAGGCAAGTGAGGAGGAGGAGTGGCATTTTTGATTAGGGATAGCATTGCAGCTGTACTGAGGGAGGATATTCCTGGAAATATATCCAGGAAAGTTATTTGGGTGGAACAGAGAAATAAGAAAGGGATGATCACCTTATTGGGGTTGTATTACAGACCCCCTAATAGTCAGAGGGAAATTGAGAAACAAATTCATAAGGAGATCTCAGTTATCTGCAAGAATAATAGGGTGGTTATGGTAGAGGATTTTAACTTTTCAAACATAGACTGGGACTGCCATAGTGTTAAAGGTTTAGATGGAGAAGAATTTGTTAAGCGGATACAAGACAATTTTCTGATTCAGTATGTGGATGTACCTACTCGAGAAGGTGCAAAACTTGACCTACTCTTGGGAAATAAGGCAGGGCAGGTGACTGACGTGTCAATGGGAGGGCACTTTGGGGCCAGCGACCATAATTCTATTCGTTTTAAAATAGTGATGGAAAAGGATAGACCAGATCTAAAAGCTAAAGTTCTAAATTAGAGAAAGGCCAAGAAAGGTTTTTTTTGCATACTTTTACAAAACATTTCACTGATGTGAAGACTCAGGAGCAGTAGGGATTGATTTCCAACATGCTGCCTCCAACGAGGCATGAGAAAGATGTGTATTGAAGGGGTTTTCTAGTTATCCAGGAATAAGTGTGAACGGAAACGGAGAATGGTGTGTTTCTGTTGGTTGAACGTTAGCCAGACTATTATACACACAAATATTATTTGATGCCTGTCAAAGTTTCAAAGGAGAAACCCTTTGCAGGAAATACATGTTTTCATCATTCAAACTGGTAGAAAATTTATACATTAATTCTGATCAGTACTTTTGTGTGCATTAATTTGCAAGTCATATTTCACACTAATGTTATTGCCCAAGACATTTTAAAACAAACCTCATTTTATTTAGGACACAAGGGTAAAAGGAACAAAATTTAAAAAAACAGCAAACTGAAGTCACTGTAAATGCTACCGATACACAATAGGTCCAATAGATCAGTACAGAAAGAATGTCAAGGCTATCAGTTTGTACACACACACACACACACACACACTTACATACACAGTCACAACTAACTGTTCACTGGATTCAGTTTGTTATTAGATTAGACTTACAGTGTGGAAACAGGCCCTTCGGCCCAACAAGTCCACACCGACCCGCCGAAGCGAAACCCACCCATACCCCTACATTTACCCCTTACCTAACACTACGGGCAATTTAGCATGGCCAATTCACCTGACCCGCACATCTTTGGACAGTGGGAGGAAACCGGAGCACCCGGAGGAAACCCACGCAGACACGGGGAGAACGTGCAAACTCCACACAGTCAGTCGCCTGAGTCGGGAATTGAACCCGGGTCTCAGGCGCTGTGAGGCAGCAGTGCTAACCACTGTGCCACCGTGCTGCCCACCCTTCATTGTCAACATTTCTTGCTTTGTTTTTTCCCAGTGTTGACCTTTCTACCAGCATTGCCATTCTACAGAACTTGTAATATAGAGAGATACAGCACAGATCAGGAAAACAAGGTTTACCTCTGAATTGCCAGGGATTTCTCCTTCTCGGCTACTGTTGGAAGGATCATAGTAAGGTCCATTATCTTCCCCTAAAATATAGAGGGAACAGAACGAAGAACGTGAGTTTTTTTACCAACACAAACTGAATGTTGTTGGTGTTTCAGAACACAATGAAAGAAATCTTTGCTTTCAAAATGTTTTGCTGGTCTTCTTTCCAGGGATTTTAGAAAGCAGGTAGCAAACTGAAACTGAAGACTAAGATTAGCCTAAGAGGTGAGTAGATGGGCTGGAATACACTGATGGGATTTAGCAAATAGCATAATAAGCTTGAAGAGTTGAACAATCTTGTCCACAAGACGGAGGTTGAAGTAGGCCATTCAGCCCATCGGGGTCTGCTCCACCATTCTATGACACCATGGTTGATTTGATAATTGAATATACTGAGTGACCTAGCTTCAACATCCCTTTGCAGTCAAGAATTCAACAGATTTATTACCTTCAGGGAAGAAATTCCACCTCATGTGGGTCCAAAAAGGGCAATGTTTTTATTCGGAGATTATGCCCCTGGTCCTACAAGGGGATACAACCTTTCTGTATTTACCCTGTCAAATCCATGAATAATCTTGTATCTTTCAATAATATCATTTTTTGTTCTTCTAAACTCCAATGAGTACAGACGCAACCTACTCAACCTCTCCTCATAAAATAACACCTCTGTCCCTGGGATCAATCTTAAATATGCAAGTTAGCTTGCTGTGCTTGATGGTTTGTTTTCAGACATTTTGCCACCATACTAGGTAACATCATCGGTGAGTCTCTCTGATGATGGTATGTCCCGTCTCTCTATTTATTGGATTCTTAAGGTGGGTAATGTCATTTCCTGTCCCTTTTTTTTCCCAAGGGAAGGTAGATAGGATCTAAATCAATATGTTTATTGATGGAGTTCTGGTTAGAATGCCATGCCTTTAAGAATTCTCATGGGTGTCTTTGTTTCGCCTGTCCTAGGATGTGTGTGTTATCCCAGTCAAAGCAGTGTCCTTCTTTGTCTGTGTGTATAGAAACACACCATCAGCGCTTCACCAGAGACTCTCATTGATGATATTACCTAGTGTGGTGATGAAATTTCTGAAAACAAAGCCTTCAAGTTCAGCAAGCTAACTTACATATTTGTCATCAACCCGAGCTACAAATCTTCTCAAAATTTGCCAAGTGAACCTTCTCTGGACTGCCTCTAATGCTGGTATATGTCTTTTCTTATATAACGGGGCCCCAAACTGTTCACAATGTATTCCAGTTGCAATCTGACGAGTGGCTTGTATAGATTTAGTAAAGCCTCCTTTAACTAGTTGACCCAAAGTTTAATTAAGAGTTTACACTCTTGCTAATTTACAGGGTGAAGGGGTGTGGGAAGAGTGGTACACTGGCTAGCTGTGACCATCCAAACTGAATGAGCTCTGTAAAAGATTATTTATGGGCTCATGCGCATTCAAGTCAACAGTAAATAGACTGGGAGATTGACATGAGCACAGCTATTTGGAGAATGAACTATTCTAGGCCTCCTATTTGGACTAAAGGTCACTTGTAGGAGGCGAAGATGGGTTGGGCAGTCTCTGGACTTCTGTCTATGTCTGTCCATAGATATCTCTGCCAAAGTATTTGGTTTCCTGTATGTTTCCACAGAGTCAGAATCAAGCCTTATCAATGTCCAAACTGTTACAATAGACAATAGGTACAGGAGTAGGCCATTCTGCCCTTCGAGCCTGCACCACCATTCAATATGATCATGACTGATCATCCTTAATCAGTATCCTGTTCCTGCCTTATCTCCGTAACCCTTGATTCCACAAGCCAATTCAATCAGAAATTTCTACTCTTAGCAGGAGATCCCCAACAAGCTCTTTCCCAGTTTTACAAGGAAATCTCAAAATACTGTGGGTCTTGTCCAGCAAATTTTGTTTCCTTGCGGTTGAACACTAATGGGGGGAATAGTTTCTTTAGCTCTGTAAACATTTAGAAAGTAGATTAGCTGAGCCCCTCCACACAAGATCCCTTTTCTTTAAATACACATTGCAGTGAAAGCTGTTGAGGCAGCTTTGAAACACGCTGGAGCTCTGTCATCGTCACTGAACGCAGTTTGCAAAATCCCACAAAACTACACTTAGAAAAGATTAAAACACAAAAGGAACAGAGTTGAAAACAGAACTATTTCTTTGACAAAAAAATGAAAATATCAAGGTGAAGAGTCAACAAGAAATGAGCCCATCATTCAAATTAACAGGCAAAGGAATCCACCTGAAAGTCCACACAGCTTAGAACCAATGCGAATGTAAACTCTGGCAGAAGAACTTTTGCAGGGTTATAAAAATAATTGGTGGCACTCAATTGAGGGAATGCTGCTTCTAATTCTGACAAATCCCATTTCTGCCAGCAGAGGGAAGGGAAGGAGCAAGATACTCACAGTTAATGAAAAATAGGAGGGCCATTTGAACTTAGTATTGATTTGAAACTGATCCCAATTACAGTTCAAAAAAGGGCCTTTATCTGCCCTGTAATTAATAGATGTTAATTGACAGGAAGATAAGGTCTGTTTTAGTATCATAGTCTGAAGATTTTAAATATCCTGCGATTTAATCATGGAAACAACAAAATTAAGCTGCTGGTGAGATTTTTAGAAAAAAAAAGTCTCCACCAGGCACATTCTAACCTCCACCTGATGTAGGTTAGAAAGCAAAAACCATTGTTTGTACCATTTCAATACAAGTCTTTGTTAACATTTCCCCATCATTATATCAGTAAGAATGTTTGGCTGAGTTTCAAAAGCTACAATTGTCTCAGTTGGGAGTTCTGAGTTTACAGTTTGGCTGAAAGTTTAAACAGGCTATGAAAGGATTAGCTGTCTTTGTTGTGAGGTCTGAAAAGATGTTTGTTTTACAAAAAGATTAACCACTTAGAGATTTAACATACTTTAATGGATTTTATTTTTGGGAGTTTTTTTCACTATCCAGTGCACTGGAATGAATGAGAGCATTATTAGATTGTCAGATTAGTTACTTTCATATTCACATGGGTGCTCATGTCTTCTCATTATGTGTACATAGTAAATGGCTATTTTTGCAAATGCTGGAATACACTGAGACTTAAATGATAGTTGAGGGTACACACGTTAACAGAGGCATGAGGGGGCATAGAAAGTAAGTAGAGGGCATATAGTAATGGGAGGGGTTAGGATTAGGGAATCTAACAGATCTAAAACAGGGATAAATCCCAGGAAACTCAAGTGGGCCCTCTCACCTATTCACCTATCCCATAGCAAAATCCTAGGGTAAAAATTAAATCCAAAGGATTTCTTTACCTCAGGGTAAGGGATTCAATCAGGTCAGTGGTGGGAGTTTTCAGACTTGAGTTAGCTGTCTCAGTAGTGAAGAATTCTGCTGTTAGTGATATTTGTTCAGGTTAGGAATAGCATGTGGCTTTTCAGATGAATGAATTCACTTTCGAGAAAACTCTAGGAAAACTGATACATGTAACATTTCAACTTAAATTACCAAGGAGTCCCACAAAATGCAATGACATTTACACAACATCAACAGGAGCACTGAAAAGACCAGCAGGCATAACTTCAAATCACTTTTACATTGGTTTGACATTTGGAAATGAAACACAGCAGAACACAAGACGCACAATGTATTAGCAGAAAGATTGATTATACCTGGCGATTCACCCGCGATACCAGTGATAACAGCAATATCTTTAAGGAAGAAAATATTGTTTAGCAGGGGGAGCAGGAGTCCATTGGGATAAAATAAAAGGTTGTTGCAACAATATATCAAACCAGCAAGTTATATTAACAGAGGAAGAATAGCGTACTTGCATTTTCATTAGTAAACAATGCTTTTTTTTGTCTCTATGGATGCATACCTCATTAGTAAAGCCAGTTGCAATTGTCCTTTAACCAAGTGGCTTGCTAGCATTTCAGTATGAACCACATTGCTGTGGGTGTGGAATCACGTGTAGGTCAGACCAGTTATGGACAGTAGGTTTAGAAGAAACAGGAGGGATCTAATAGAAACATATAAAATAATGAAGGGAATGGACAAGATTGACATAGGATGTTTCCACTGGCGGGTGAAACTAGGACAAGAGGGTATAGTCTCAAAATCAGGGAGAGCAGATTTAGGACTGAATTGAGAAGGAGCTTCTTCACCCAGAGGGTTGCAAATCTATGGAATTCCCTGCCCATTGATGCTACTTCAGTAAATGTTTTTAAAGCTAAGGTAGATATTTTTTGAACAATGAAGGAATTAAAGGTTACAGTAAAAGGGTGGATAAGTGAAGATGAGGCCATGGAAAGACTAGATCTTATTATAGATATTAGATCCGCCATTGAATGGTGGAGCAGGACTGAAGGGCCAGACGGCCTACTCCTGCTCCTAGTTCTTATGTATATTCTTATTTCCTTCCCTAAAAACATTTGTGAATTAATGAGTTTTGGCAGCAATTGACAATACGGTAGTTGTACCATTGTTGAAATTAGTTTTCACGTTCATAAATGATAGAAGCAGAAGTAGGCCATTGAGTCCATCGAGTCAGCCCTGCCATTCAATGGCTGATCTGATTGCCCTCAACATTTTCCTGCCTTTTCCTTGATTAAAAACCAATGATTAAAAATCGGTTGATCTCAGCTTGGAATATTCATAATGACCCAGCCTCTACGATGAAGGATTCCGCAGATGCCCTACCCTCAGAGAGGTAGTTCCTCCTCATCACTGTCTTAAATGAGCAAACCCTTGCTCAGAGGTCATAATCTCTGGTTTTAAACTCTCCCAGAAATGGAAACAACCTCTCCACATCTACCCTGTCAAGTCCCACAAGAATCTCCAAAGTTTCAATGAGATCACCCCTCCTTCTTCGAACCTGCAATGAATAAAAGCTCAACCTACTCAACCTCTCTGCTAAGAGGGACCCTCTCTATCTGATACCAGCCTAGTGAACTCTCTCTGGACTGCCTCCAACACCGGCTCATCTTTCCATCAATAAGGGACCAAAACTGTTCATACTGTATTTCAGCTCTGGTCTGACGAGTGCCTTGTATAGTTTTAGCAAGATCTCCCTGTTTTTATACTTCTCTCCCTTTGAAATAAAGGCCTAAGTTCCATTTATCTTACCTATTGCTGAATGAACACGGTTATTAGCTTTTAGTGTGCTATGTGTGAGAACTCCCAAATACCTCTGTGATACAGCTTTCTGCAATCTTTCTCCATTTAAATAATATTCAGCCACCTCTATCCTTCTTGCCAAACTGTATAACCTCACATTTTCTGACAACATATTTGGGTCAGTGGTGAGCACTGCTGCCTCACACAGGGACCCAGGTTCAATTCCACCCTCAGGTGACTGTGGAGTTTGTACACTATCCCTGTGTTTACGTGGGTTTCCTCTGAGTGCTCTGGTTTCTTCCCATAATCCAAAGACATGCAGGTTAGGGTGAATTGGCCATGCTAAATTGCCCACAGTGTTCAGAGATGTATAGGTTAGCCATGGGAATTGCAGGGTTGCAGGGATAGGGCCGGGGGTGGAGGGGGGGGGGGGGGGGGGATGGTCAGGGGAAGAGTCTGAACAAGATGTTCCTCTCCTTCCTATCGGAAAGATGTTGTGAAACTTGAAAGGGTTCAGAATTAGGAAGAGCCTGGATAGGATAAATAGACAAAGTCCTTTCCCTGGGGTCGGGGAGTACAGAACTAGACGGCATAGGTTTTGGTGAGAAGTGAAAGATATAAAAGAGACCTAAAAGGCAACTTTTTCACACAGAGGGTGGTACGTGTATGGAATGAGATGCCAGAGGAAGTGTGGAGGCTGTACAATTGCAACATTTAAGAGGCACTTGGATGGGTATATGAATAGGAAGGGTTTGGAGGATATGGGCCAGGTGCTGGCAGGTGGGACTAGATTGGGTTGGGATATTTGGTCGGCATGGACGGGTTGGACCAAAGGGTCTGTTTCCATGCTGTACATCTCAATGGCTCTATGACTTGTTGGGCTGAATAGCCTGTTTCCACACTTTTGGGATTATATGGCAGCAGAGGCATTTGCTGATATGCCAAGTTTTTGTCCATTTGATTATCCTGTCTATGTTATTCTGTAGATTCGGTGTCATCCTCACCACTTGCATTCTCACTGTTTTTGTGTCATGTGCAAACTTCCCTGTAGTACATTCACTTCCCTCATTCAAGTCATTAAATATATTTTAAATAATTGTGGCCCTAGCACTGATCATTGTGGTATTCCATTAATTATAGTTACCACTCTGAAAGGGTACCCAGTAAATAAGAAATATTTGACTGGCTACATTGAATTGATTGGTACAAAGACTTCGAAGAAAGGTCTGAATCCTTCCAATTCCTAACCTTCTTTGCCCATAAGTCCATATGCCATCATCATAGTAAGTGGTGTTTAGGTCACATGCAATATTAACCTTTTATGACAATTTCAGACTGTTACAGATCAAAACAACCTCTCGCATAAAAGTCTCAGAACTTAAAATCGAAAGTACAAACATTGGCCAAGTTAGACTTTAGCAGTGAGCCATGTCCTGTATTTGAGATGACTGATGGGAACTACAGCAACAAGGCCACTTTTTCCTTGAGGATTATGAAATTCAATTCAATTTGCGCCACCATATCATCTGGAGGAAGTTCCATTTCTAAACCAGACTTTGGCATTTTCGTGGTTAATTTGCACCAGACAATGAAATTTATTTTCCACATCAGCAGCAACATTCACTTGTAAAGCTCTCAGCATTCCAGTTACAGTGATGTTAAATAGAGATCCCACACACCATTTGAGGACAGAGTCGTACAGCACGGAAACAGACCTTTCAGTCCAACTCATCCATGCTGACCAGACCTCCCAATCTGACCTCGTCCCATTTGCCAGCACTTGGCCCACATCCCTTTAAACCCTTTCTATTCATGTACCCATCCAAACATTTTTTAAATGCTGTAATTGTCTCCACCGCTTCCCCATCATTCCATACACATGCTATCCTCTGTGTGAAAACATTACTCCTCAGGCCCCTTTTGAAACTTTCCCATCTCACCTTAAACCTATGCCCTCTAGTTGTGAACTCCCCTACCCTGGGGAAAATACCTTAGCGATTCACTCAATGCACCTCATGATCTTATAAGGTCACCATTCAGACTCTGACATTCCAGAGAGGAAGGTACCAATCCATTCAGCTTCTCCCTATCACTCAACCCCTCAGGATGGAAAAGATCCCATGTCATAGAGTCAAAGAGTCATAGAGATGTACAGCTTTGAAACAGACTACTCGATTCAACTCGTCCATGCCAACCAGATATCCTAACCTAGTCTCGTCCCATTTGCCAGCACTTGGCCCATATATAAAAAAAATCAAAATCCCATACCTGAAAAAGCTGTCCCTTGGTGCCTTTTACCTTAATCCCTGCCCTGGGAAAAAGACCTTGGCTATTTACCCTAGCCACGCTCCTCGTGATTTTATAAACCTCTACAAGGTCACCCCTCAGCCTCCAACCCTGGCCAACATCCTTGTAAATCTTTTCTAAATCTTCAAGTTTCACAACAGCCTTCCAATAGGAAGGAGACCAGAATTGCACACAATATTCCGAAAGCGGCCTAATCAATGTCAATGTCTTTGATCCCAAAAACATTTGGGGAGTTCTCCTCAGTATGATGGTCAATATTTATCCTCAAATAAACATCCTCAGTATCGAATATTTGGTCACTTTTTTTCTGGAATTTTGCTGTATATAAATTCTTATGCTAGAAACATGGATTCTCCTGCTCTTTGGATGCTGCCTGACCAGCTGTGCTTTTCCAGCACGACACTCCCGACTCTGTATATAAATTAACGGCTTCACTGGCCAACATTATAGCAGTAACTGTACTTCAGAAGCATTCTCCAACCCCAGACCATGTGAAAATGTGGACTGCAGTGGTTAAAAGGGACAGTTCACTACCAACTGCCCAAGAGGGTCAAAACATATTAGTCTTGCCATTCTAAAGCTGAGTAGAACACAGGAACATGACCCTGAAGAATTTATTGACAGCTGAAAGTGGTCCAGAGGCAGTTTCAACCCAGTTAAGCTATCGTCCAGTAACCAACTGTTGATACAGTCGAGTGATGAATGAAGAAATGACATCATATACTTTATATTTTTATTCTGAGATACTGAACATCATAAACACCACTGTACATTATTCCTGATGATTGCTATTCCATAACATCGGCACCTTTTTCAAAGAACAGAAGATTAATGTTGACCAGCATGAGTACTTGAATGTTAGAACTTAGATCATTACCATATTTGGATTTGCACTGCAATCGACTGCTCCTCATTCTCTGGCAGCGCTACAGTAATAACATCAGCAAGGAGGCTCAAGCTTCTTGTTAGTGAAATTCGAGACGGTATTCAAGAAACTACAGTCAGAGAAAAGGAATGAATGACAGAATGAACTGAAGACTACAGCTAGGAGCAGAGGATAGGGTGGGAGATTTTTTCAGGGAGATTACTTCATGCAAAGGCACACACAGCATCCAGAAATCCCTTCTGTCCAATCCTGCCTCAATGCATCTTTGGATTTCCCTTAATTATTGTAGATTTTAAGTCCTGGAATCACAATTTATGATTCATTATTTGGACTTTGTCAGGAAAAAGTGTTTTCCTGAATGTGGAACTCACTGCTTCATTGAGGAATGGTTTCATCATGATGCGATAAGCTAGAGTCCTCTCTTACTGAGTTGTCAGTCACTGGTTTCTGACATTTGCAAGACATCTGGAAGGCTGGCTTGGAGTGCATAGTCCTATCAAAAGCATGGACTCAATTCCAGTAGTGCCGAAATTACCCAGGAAGGTTCTGGCTGCTCAGCATTACCCTCACTCAAGCCATGGTGACCATCAGGTTACCCCTTAAATGAGAGAGTAGACTCTGGTATTGTGACAAGTGATGCTTGTATGCAATCCCCATGACGTGCACACCTCCAACAGAGAGATGAAGGTGCTGGATATCAGACCTGCTAGGATTCACGGAATGGCAGAGCAGACCCGATGGGCAGAATGGACTACTTCTGTTCCTACATCTTACAGCATTGACATTGACAACCAGGACACCCAGTGACCCGTGAAGGTGAACTGTTCAGAAGAATATTAGAAATAACAGCGCAGGACTAGAAAGCTTAAGTGGCTGCAAAGTGGGGCCCTAGAAAACAGTCGACTCCAAATCAAGCACCTTCCTTCAAATGACATGGTGATTCAGTGGTTAGCATTGCTGCCTCACAGCTCCAGGGACCTGGGTTTGATTCCAGCTCGGGCAACTGTCTGTGTGGACACATTCTTCCCATGTCTGCGTGGGTTTCCCCCAGGTGCTCCAATTTCCTCCCACAGTCCAAAGATGTGTAGATTAGGTGAATTAGCCATGACAAATGTGGGGTTACAGGGATAGGATAGGGGATGAGTCTGAGTGGGAAGGTTGGTGTGGACTCAAAAGGCTGAAGGAAACATTGTAGGAATTCTAATGTTCCTGAGACGCACTTGGCAACACTGAATACAGAATTTACAACCATGGCACAATAGTCATCTGAGGAGATGGAAGACTGCCACACATGTTGGCTAATATTACCAGCAGATGATTGATTTCAAATCACATCCAGGCAAATTAATTTACAGTTAGACTGAAAGCGCAGATCACAAAGCAGGCTGGTCTGTACTAGGACACAGATTAAATTGAAAACAGTAGTGAGCATGCTGCTGCATTTAGAAAATTGAATCATGAAACTGATGGAAGGGAATAATATAAATAGATCTTTTACCCTACCTCCACTCATGTGAAAGCCTTGACATTGCAATCCAGATAAATTAGGAATAAATGCAGTAAAGGCAAGTTGTGCTTTGCTACAATGTTAATTCAAATTAAACTTCACTTCTCACACCACCCAGTTATCCCTTCCCTTTTGGAAACAGTGGAGACTGATGACACTGCCAGTCCACGAGGTGGCCAGGTCTGTCAATCAAAAGTTGGCGCAGAGGCAGAGCGGAAGAGTCGGACATCGCACAGAGCCGTGGTAATAGGGGACTCCGTCGTGAGAGGAACTGACCGGGGATTTTGTGGCAGCAGACGGGATTTAAGGATGGTGTGTTGTCTTCCTGGTGCCAGGGTGAAAGACACCGCGGACAGAGTGCAGGAAATCCTCAAGGTCGAGGGTGAAGAGCCAGAGGTGGTGGTACATGTCGGCATAAATGATGTCGGGAAGAAGAGGAGGCACATACTACAGCGGGACTTTGCAGAACTAGGAAGAAGGCTGAAAAGCAGGACGTCCAAGGTGGTTATCTCTGGTTTGCTTCCAGTTCCTTGGGCTGGTGAGGCCAGAAACAGGGAGATAATGGACTTGAACGTGTGGTTGGAGAACTGGTGCAGGAAGCAAGGATTTAAGTTCTTGATTCATTGGGGTACATTTTGTGGCAAACATAAATTCTACAAGAGAGACGGTTTGCACCATAATAGGTTAGGGACCAGCATTCTGGAAGGCAGGTTTGCTACTGCAACACCACTACATTTAAACTAAGTAGCAGGGGGGAGGGGACAAACTGGATGTATAAAATGGAAGTTGAAGGGAAAATTAGAACAAGAGAATCAAGAAAGACAACTGTATCAATGAGGCAGAAAACTCGGAAAGGGATCATGGTGTAAGGTTGAGTGAAATAGGGTTGATGGGAAGGGTGAGAGCAGTAACAAATTAAAAATACTGTACACGAACGCACGAAGCATTAGAAATAAGATGGATGAGCTTGAGGCTCTTTTGGAAATTGGCAGATACGATATTGTGGGGATAACTGAGATGTGGCTTCAAGTGGACAGGGCCTGGGAAATGAATATCCAAGGTTACACATGCTATCGTAAGGACAGACTGACGGGCAGAGGGGGTGGGGTGGCCTTGTTGGTAAGGGAGGATATTCAGTCCCTTGCGCGGGGGGGACCTAGAGTCAGGGGATGTAGAGTCAGTGTGGATAGAGCTGCGAAATACTAAGGGTAAAAAGACCCTGTTGGGAGTCATCTACAGGCCCCCAAACAGTAGTCTGGATGTCGGATGTAAGTTGAATCAGGAGCTGAAATTGGCCTGTCGCAAAGATGTTACTACAGTTGTTATGGGGGATTTTAACATGCAGATAGACTGGGAGAATCAGGATGGTATTGGACCTCAAGAAAGAGACTTTGTGGAGTGCCTCAGAGATGGATTCTTAGAGCAGCTGGTGCTGGAGCCGACCAGGGAGAAGGCAATTCTGGATCTGGCATTGTGCAATGAACCAGAATTGGTCAGAGACCTCGAAGTGAAGGAGCCATTGGGAAGCAGTGACCATAATACATTAAATTTCAATCTGCAATTTGAGAGGGAGAGGGTACAGTCGGAAGTGACAGTACTTCTGTTGAATAAAGGGAACTATGGAGCTATGAGGGAGGAGCTGGCCAACGTTCAATGGTGCAATACCTTAGCAGGGATGACCGTGGTGGAACAATGGCAGATATTTCTGTGTATAATGCATCAGTTCATTCCTAAAAGGAAGAAAGATCCCAGGAGGAGGCATAGGCGGCCGTGGCTGATGAGGGAAGTTAAGAAACATATAAAGTTAAAAGAGAAAAAGTATAACATAGCAAAGATAAGTGGGAAAACAGAGGACTGGGAAGCTTTTATAGAACAACAGAGGATTACTAAGAAGGAAATACACAGAGGAAAAATGAGGTACGAAGGTAAACTGGCCAATAATATAAAGGAGGATAATAAAAGCTTTTTCAAGTATGTGCAAGGCAAAAAAATGGTTAGGACTAAAATTGGGCCCTTGAAGACAGAGCTGAAAATGTGTTGCTGGTTAAAGCACAGCAGGTCAGGCAGCATCCAAGGAACAGGAAATTTGACGTTTCGGGCCAGAGCCCTTCATCAGGAAATTCCTGATGAAGGGCTCTGGCCCGAAACGTCGAATTTCCTGTTCCTTGGATGCTGCCTGACCTGCTGTGCTTTAACCAGCAACACATTTTCAGCTCTGATCTCCAGCATCTGCAGACCTCACTTTTTACCCTTGAAGACAGAAACAGGGGAATATATTACAGGGAACAAAGAAATGGCAGAAGAATTAAATGGGTACTTCAGATCTGTGTTCACTGGGGAAGACACAAGCAGTGACTGAAAGACCTGAACTTAAGGGAATCTGTATTTGCCAGGATTTGGTGTTGAGAGACTGTTAGGTCTGAAGGTTGATAAGTCCCCAGGGCCTGATGGTCTACATCCCAGGGTACTGAAGGAGGTGGCTCGGGAAATCGTGGATGCGTTGGTGATTATTTTCCAGAGTTCGATAGATTCGGGATCGGTTCCTGCGGATTGGAGGGTGGCTAATGTTGTACCACGTTTTAAGAAAGGTGGGAGAGAGAAAGCAGGAAATTATAGACCAGTTAGTCTGACCTCAGTGGTGGGAAAGATGCTGGAGTCTACTATAAAGGATGAGATTACGGCACATCTGGATAGTAGTAACAGGATAGGACAGAGTCAGCATGGATTTAGGAAGGGGAAATCATGCTTGACTAATCTTCTGGAGTTTTTTGAGGATGTAATTCTGAAGATGGACGAGGGAGATCCAGTAGATGTAGTGTACCTGGACTTTCAGAAAGCTTTTGATAAAGTCCCACATAGGAGGTTAGTGAGTAAACTTAGGGCGCATGGTATTGGGGGCAAAGTACTAGATTGGATTGAAAATTGGTTGGCTGATAGGAAACAAAGAGTAGTGATAAATGGCTCCATTTTGGAATGGCAGGCAGTGACCAGTGGGGTATCGCAGGGATCGGTGCTGGGACCGCAGCTTTTTACAATATATGTTAATGATATAGAAGATGGTATCAGCAATAACATTAGCAAATTTGCTTATGATACTAAGCTGGGTGGCAGGGTGAAATGTGAGGAGGATGTTAGGAGATTACAGGGTGACCTGGACGAGTTAGGTGAGTGGGCAGTTGCATGGCAGATGCAGTTTAATGTGGATAAATGTATGGTTATCCACTTTGGTGGCAAGAACAGGAAGGCAGATTACTACCTCAATGGAATCAATTTAGGTAAAGGGGCAGTACAGAGAGATTTGGGTATTCTTGTACACCAGTCAATGAAGGCAAGCATGCAGGTACAGCAGGTAGTGAAGAAGGCTAATAGCATGCTGGGCTTCATAACAAGAGGGATTGAGTATAGAAGCAAAGAGGTGCTTCTGCAGCTGTACAGGGCCCTGGTGAGACCGCACCTGGAGTACTGTGTGCAGTTCTGGTCTCCAAATTTGAGGAAAGACATTCTGGCTATTGAGGGAGTGCAGCGTAGGTTCACGAGGTCAATTCCTGGAATGGAGGGATTACCTTACACTGAAAGACTGAAGCGACTGGGCTTGTATACCCTTGAGTTCAGAAGACTGAGAGGGGATATGATTGAGACATATAAGATTGTGAAAGGTTTGGACACTCTGGCAGCAGGAAACATGTTTCCGCTGATGGGTGAGTGCCGAACCAGAGGACACAGCTTAAAAATACGGGGTAGGCCATTTAGGACAGAGATGAGGAAAAACTTCTTCACCCAGAGAGTGGTGGCTGTGTGGAATGCTCTGCCCCAGAGGGCAGTGGAGGCCCAGTCTCTGTATTCATTTAAGAAGGAGTTGGATAGAGCTCTCAAAGATAGTGGAATCAAGGGTTATGGAGATAAGGCAGGAAACGGATACTGATTAGGAATGATCAGGCATGATCATATTGAATGGCGGTGCAGGCTCGAAGGGCTGAATGGCCTACTCCTGCACCTATTGTCCATTGTCTATTGTTATCTGCCCAAAGGAGATGGAGATAATTGGCTGATCCAGCATTTGTTAAATAGCCCTGGAGAAGGGGGTGGTAAGCTGCCTTGTTGAACCACTGCAATCCTTGCGGTGTAGGAACAACCACAATCCTCTCAGGACATTTTCCCCATGGCACAAGAATGGCAATACAGTTCAAAGCCAAGATGGTGTATGGCTGGGAGGAAAACATGGTTTTAGATTAGATTTACAGTGTGGAAACAGGCCCTTCGGCCCAACAAGTCCACACCGACCCGCCGAAGCGAAACCCACCCGTACCCCTACATTTATCCCTTACCTAACACTATGGGCAATTTAGCATGGCCAATTCACCTGACCCGCACATCTTTGGACTGTGGGAGGAAACCGGAGCAACCGGAGGAAACCCACGCTGACACGGGGAGAACGTGCAAACTCCACACAGCCAGTCGCCTGAGTCGGGAAATGAACCCGGGTCTCAGGCGCTGTGAGGCAGCAGTGCTAACCACTGTGCCACCGTGCCGCCCACAAATGGTGATCTTGTTGATCCCAGGTACCTGCTGCCTTTATCCCTCAAACTTGTACATTTTGAATGTGCTATCAAAGGAGCTTTGGGAGTCACATTTTGTGGATGATACATACTCCTGCCACTGTGCATTGGTAGTGGAAGTACTGAAATTTGAAGATGGTGGATGGGGAGCGAATTAACTGAGTTGCTTGATGATGTCAAGCTTCTTGAGTATTATTGGAGCTGCATATATTCATGTATTGTGTACATTTCTCTAGAGTCCTTGTAAATATGTCCAACTAGCAATATAGTTAGATCCTGTGTCACCTTGCAACAAAGAACCTTATTAGCTAACAAAAGTCCCTCTTTATGGTGATGTAACATTTACCATCTACCACGGTGGCAGTAAACTGCTTCAAACACCTCTTACTCTGGTCTCAAATATTGGCAGAGTTGGCAGATACCACACTAGGCCAGGAATAATACCCCAGGGGCCAATGCTCTTTTATCTGACTTGGAGATGTTAGACTAGCGTTGCTATAAATTATGTCTTATGATCTTATACTCCACAACCACCTGATGAAGGAGCAGCACTCCAAAAGTTAGTGTTTCCAAATAAACCTGTTGGACTATGACCTGGAGTAGTGTGATTTTTTTTTCCCTTTTATCTGACAGCACAGTGGGATACCAGAGTGACACAATGCTTCTTAGGATATGAACTGACAGAAGTAACCATAATGTGGCAATGCTGGTGCTGGACTGGGGCAGACAAAGTCAGAAGTCATATGACATCAAGTGATAGTTCAAAGGTTTTATTTGAAATCACAAGCTTTTGGAGTGCTGTTGGACTATCACCAGGTGTCATGTCAAAAGTAAGTAATAAACTTAGCACAGAATTCTGACCAGTTACCCATAAATTTACATGTAAAGGTTGGTTATTAATTTTTCAGCATTGTTGATTGATGCAATCTGCTACAATTAGATGGTCCTTCCTAAATATAATGTTTTAAACAAAGGGGAAGCATGATGTAAATTCAGGTAGTTTTATTTTCTGAAACAAGCACCATCTGGCACAATTCTATTAAATAAAAACAGGTTATTTACATTGTTCAACAAAACAGGGCCAGGTGCCTCTAAGCAATTCATATTGTAAAATGGACAAATGATTATAGTTAGAAGTGAAAACTGATGTAGATATTATCTACCTTTCACTTAAGACCTTGAGTAAACTTCACAAAAGGATTCAGCAAAAAGGATTTAAAATAGATCACAATGGAAACTCAAAAAACAGAATTTTGCTTTAAGTTCTGTGTCTTACAATCTTATACTCCACAACCACCTGATGAAGGAGTAGCGCTTTGAAAACTAGTGCTTCCAAATCAACCTGGACTATAACCTGGTGTTGCGTGTATTTTAACTCAAAAAAACAGAAAACAATCAAATTGAAAAATTATTACCTTGAAGAATGTGGTGCAATACTTTCATGTAAACCCAAGGAGAATCTGAAATAAAAGTTCTAGTATAATGGGTTTAGATAATATAATAAAAATACTGATACTATTTAAGGGTAACGGGCATCTGGAATGTTTAAACCTGGCCAGCCATTCAAGAACATTCTCTGGACTTTGGCATAGGGCATGGTTGATGGACTTAGTCCAGAAATCCAGGAAATTTCAGGACCTGGTTCAAATCCCACCTTGGAAGACAGTGGAGTCTGAATCTGATAAAAACTAAAATGGCAAATGATACCATACTCTCTGGAGGTGTGTTTACGTGCATTTAAATGATGGTTTTCAATCCTTGAGGTGAACATTTCCATGCATTAAGAACATGAAGAGACAAGAGAAAAAAGACGAGGCTGTTGACCAGCAACATTTCATCCAGTGGCACAGGAGGCAGAGATAGAAATAAGTTAATTTAGAAAGGCAGTGTGCAGGTTTCTTTCAGAGAGAAAAATAAAACAGCAGGAGTGCTGTTTAACACTCTCCAAAACAATCAGGGAAGAAGAAAATAAATTGTAAATGGCTTAGAAGTTAGCAAGAAAGATCTACAACCCAATTACAGCCAGGCCAACTGAACAAGAAACTTTAAAATGGAAACAAAAATTCACAGAACTGCGGATGTTGAAAATCTGAAAGAACAGATATTGCTGGAAACATCTGGTTTGGCAACATCTATGGAAAGAGAAAGCACAGTTAACTTATCAGGTCCAAAGGATGACTAGACCCGAAATGTTCACTCTATTTTTATAGATGCTGCAAGACCTGCTGAGTTTCTCCAGCAAATTTTGTTTTGTTTATAGAGTCAAGTCATACAGCACAGAAACAGACCCTTCTGTCCAACTCGTCAATGCTGACCATATTCCCAAACTAAACTAGTCCCACCTGCCCGTGCATGGCCCATATCCTTCCAAATATTTCCTATTCATGAACTTATCCAAATGTCTTTTAGACTCTGTAACTATACCTGTATCCACCACTTCCTCTGGCAGTTCATTCCACATAAGAACCACCCTCCATGTAAAAATGCTATCCCTCATGTCCTTTCGAAATCTTTATCCTCCCACCTTAAAAATATGTCCCCAAGTTTTGAATTCCCCCACCATAGATAAGGTGAATGCCAAGGGTCCTTTTTCTATATCCCTCATGATTTTATAAACCTCTATAAGGTCACCCCACAACCTCCTACACTCCAGTGAAAAAAGTGCCAGTTTTTCCAGTCTATTTTTATATTGGACACCCTCCATTCCCAGCAATATCCTGTTATGAAATTTATGAAATAATGCCTATTATGCTTCAGTAGTAAAGGGCATTGTTGAGACCACATCTCGAATAGTGTGTGCAGTTCAATACCTTTGCTTCAAAAAAGCAGAGATTAAAAGATGGTTCAGGGAGACTTACTAGAATGACACTTTGAATAACTCTGAGTTATCTTTCTGGAAAGAATTGGACAGGCTGAGCTTATTTTCACTCAACTTGGAAAAGCGACATGTGGCTCAGTGGTTAGCACTGCTGCCTCACAGTGTTAGGAACCTGGGCTCAATTCTAGCCTTGGGCGACTGCTTGTGTGGAGTTTGCACATTCTCCCCGTGTCTGCGTGGATTTCCACCGGGTGCTCTGGTTTCCTCCCACAATCCAGAGATGTGTGGGTTAGGTGATCTGGCCATGCTACATTGCCCATGTGTCCAGGGAAGTGCAGGTTAGGTGCATTAGTCAGGGGTAAATATAGGGGAGGGGAATGGGTCTGGGTGGGTTACTCTTCGGAGGATCGATGGGGACTTGTTGGACCTAAGGGTCTGTTTCCATAATGTAGGGATTCTAATTCTAATTTGATTGACATTTATCAGAAGGTAGATGGGAATGTGAAATTTAGAACATAAACAGATCAGCAATCAGCATACTGGATGGTCACGCCAGCCTGAAGGGCCAAGTGGTCTATTTCAGCTCTTAATGTTTGTACACAGTGGGATGGGTGAGGGATCAGAGTAGGTTAAGTGACCAACCTGACATTAACTGTCTCTCGACATGGTTTCCATCAGGCAGTGAAAACTATGGTTTTTAAAATTCGAGCAGAGTTCTGTGCTGTGGGATGGAGGGAGCAAACAAGAAACTTTATTCCTCAAAAATGGAATTACAAATGCTTCCTCCACATTGGTTGATCCACTTTCACAAGTTGCATTAATGAGAATGCACCGTTTAATGTAGCAGATATATTAAAACCGGCTTTGTGAGCAAATCCACTAAGTAGATTGCTTAAATATAACAAAACAATACATTAAAGTAAGTGTCATATGGCCATTTGTTGAACCCTTGAGCTAGATTACTCCCTAACAGGCAGCTGCTATTTTCTGTGTAATTAACCAAAAGGTAAGTTCACTGTAATCAGGGCTCTCCAACTATAGTTTAGATGGACATTGACTTTGTGAGGAATGAAAGGGTAAAATAAAATGAAGAAACCAAAAGGTAAAATATGCAGCTTAGATTGTTTTCTATTCATTCATTAGATGGGAGTTTGCTGACAGTGCCAGTGTTTATTGCCCATTCCCAGTTGTCCCTTAGTCTGACTGACTTGATCAACCCAATTTACAGGGCAGTTAAGAGTCTACCACACTGCAGTGGGTCTGGAGTCACATGTAGGCCAGACCAGGTAAGGGCAGCAGATTTCCCGTTCTGAAAAAAAATTCCATTAAATCAGACATGCTTTTACAACAACCAACAGTGATTACATGGCTGCCATTAGGCTAACTTTGTAATTCTAGATTTTTAAAAATGGAATTCAAATCTCACCACCTCCCTTGGTAGGATTTGAAGACACGCCCCCAGAACATTAAGTGGGCCCCGGAATTACTAATTCAGTGACATTACGAGTATGCCACCACCTCCCTCGGTTCTTAAATTCTTTATTCTTTCACTGGATGTGGGTGTTGCTAGAGAGGCCTGTACTTGGTCACTTATCCCTAGTTGCCTTTGAACTGATTGGCTTACTAAGGCACTGCTGAAGGTCACTAAGAGTCAACCACACTGTTTGGGTCCTAGAGTCACATGTAAGACCAGGCATAGACATGTGCAAGGCAAAAAAAATGGTTAGGACTAAAATTGGGCGCTTGAAGACAGAAACAGGGGAATATATTACGGGGAACAAAGAAATGGCAGAAGAATTAAATGGGTACTTCAGATCTGTGTTCACTGGGGAAGACACAAGCAATCTCCCTGAGGTAACAGTGGCTGAAGGACCTGAACTTAAGGGAATCTATATTTGCCAGGATTTGGTGTTGGAGAGACTGTTAGGTCTGAAGGTTGATAAGTGCCCGGGGCCTGATGGTCTACATCCCAGGGTACTGAAGGAGGTGGCTCGGGAAATCGTGGATGTGTTGGTGATTATTTTCCAGAGTTCGATAGATTCGGGGTCAGTTCCTGAGGATTGGAGGATGGCTAATGTTATATCACTTTTTAAGAAAGGTGGAAGAGAGAAAGCAGGAAATTATAGACCAGTTAGTCTGACCTCAGTGGTGAGAAAGATGCTGGAGTCTATTATAAAGGATGAAATTATGGCACATCTGGATAGTAGTAACAGGATAGGAAAGAGTCAGCATGGATTTATGAAGGGGAAATCATGCTTGACTAATCTTCTTGAATTTTTTGAGGATGTAACTCTGAAGATGGACGAGGGAGATCCAGTAGATCCCTGGGCTTTCTGAAAGTCTAGTGTACCTAGACTTTCAGAAAGCTTTTGATAAAGTCCCACACAGGAGGTTAGTAAGTAAAATTAGGGTGCATGGTATTGGGGGCAAAGTACAAAATTGGATTGAAAATTGGTTGGCTGATAGGAAACAAAGGGTAGTGATAAACAGCTCCATTTCGAAATGGCAGGCCGTGACCAGTGGGGTACCGCAGGGATCCGTGCTGGGACCGCAGCTTTTTACAATATATGTTAATGATATAGAAGATGGTATCAGCAATAACATTAGCAAATTTGCCGATGATACAAAGCTGGGTGGCAGGGTGAAATGTGAGGAAGATGTTAGGAGATACAGGGTGACCTGGACAGGTTAGGCGAGTGGTCAGATGCATGGCAGATGCAGTTTAATGTGGATAAATGTATGGTTATCCACTTTGGTGGCAAGAACAGGAAGGCAGATTAATACCTCAATGGAATCAATTTAGGTAAAGGGGCAGTACAGAGAGATCTTGGTGTTCTTGTACACCAGTCAATGAAGGCAAGCATGCAGGTACAGCAGGTAGTGAAGAAGGCTAATAGCATGCTGGCCTTCATAACAAGAGGGATTGAGTATAGAAGCATAGAGGTGCTTCTGCAGCTGTACAGGGCCCTGGTGAGACCACACCTGGAGTATTGTGTGCGGTTCTGGTCTCCAAATTCGAGGAAAGACATTCTGGCTATTGAGGGAGTGCAGCGTAGGTTCACGAGGTCAATTCTTGGAATGACGGGATTACCTTACACTGAAAGACTGAAGTGACTGGGCTTGTATACCCTTGAGTTTAGAAGACTGAGAGGGAATCTGATTGAGACATATAAGAGTATGAAAGGATTGGACACTCTGGCAGCAGGAAACATGTTTCCGCTGATGGGTGAGTGCCGAACCAGAGGACACAGCTTAAAAATACGGGGTAGGCCATTTAGGACAGAGATGAGGAAAAACTTCTTCACCCAGAGAGTGGTGGTTGTGTGGAATGCTCTGCCCAAGAGGGCAGTGGAGGCCCAGTCTCTGGATTCATTTAAGAAAGAGTTGGATAGAGCTCTCAAAGATAGTGGAATCAAGGGTTATGGAGATAAGGCAGGAAGTGGATACTGATTAGGAATGATCAGCCATTATCATATTGAATGGCGGTGCAGGCTCGAAGGGCTGAATGGCCTACTCCTGCACCTATTGTCTATTAAATAAACCACATGGTCACCATTACAGAGCCATAGAGATGAACAGCATGGAAACAGACCCTTCAGTCCAATCCGTCCATGCCGACCAGATATCCCAACCCAATCTAGTCCCACCTGCCAGCACCCGGCCCATATACCTCCAAACCCTTCCTATTCATATACCCATCCAAATGCCTTTTAAATGTTGCAATTGTACCAGCCTCCACCACATCCTCTGGCAGCTCATTCCATAAACCTACCACCCTCTGTGTGAAAAGGTTGCCCCTTAGGTCTCTTTTATATCTTTCTCCTCTCACCCTAAACCTATGCCCTCTAGTTCTGGACTCCCCCACCCTAGTAAAAAGACTTTGTCTATTTATCTTATCCATGCCCCTCAATTTTGTAAACCTCTATAAGGTCACCCCTCAACCTCTGACACTCCAGGGAAGACAGCCCCAGCCTGTTCAGCCTCTCCCTATCGCTCAAATCCTCCAACCCCGGCAACATCCTTGTCAATCTTTTCTGAACCCTTTCAAGTTTTACATCTTTCCAATAGGAAGGAGACCAGAATTGCACGCAATATTCCAAAAGTGGCCAAACCAATGTCCTGTACAGCCGCAACATGACCTCCCAACTCCTGACCAATAAAGGAAAGCATACCAAACGCCTTCTTCACTTTCAAGGAGCTATGAACGTGCACTCCAAGGTCACTTTGTTCAGCAACACTCCCTAGGACCTTACCATTAAGTGTATAAGTCCTGCTAAGATTTGCTTTCCCAAAATGCAGCACCTCACATTTATCTGAATTAAACTTCTTCTGCCACCTCTCAGCCCATTGGCCTATCTGGTCCAGATCCTGTTGTGATCTGAGGTAACCCTCTTCGCTGTCCACTGCACCTGCAATTTTGGTGTCATCTGCAAACTTACTAACTGTACCTCTTATGCTTGCATCCAAATCATTTATGTAAATGACAAAAAGAGACCAGCTTTCAATTTTATATTTTATTTGCTCTAATTAATTTTCTCCAGCTAGTGTGCTGAGGTTTGAACCTACTTCCCCAGATTATAGGCCAAGGTCTGGATTATTACCTCAGTGACCATAATGCCACTCTCTCCATCTCTACCTCCCTTCGCCCTTTGCTCTCAGGATGTGGGAAGCACTATTAAGGCTACATTTCATTGCCCAATTGTCCATCAAAACTTGTCTCACGGTAATGCAAATGAACAAATGTGTTAAACTCCTGCCCTCCCTCCCTCCCTCTTAAACTCAGTTCAAGAATTAGCCATTTGCTTAATATCAATTCCTTAAAAAAATTTCAAATAACCTGGAAATGTTTTTTTGAAAAGCATCTTAGAGTTTCAATGGTCGGTTTGGCGGTTGAAGACCAGCCTAACATCCCACTGTTCTACTTGCTGTTGTGGGATTTTAAGGCACAAACTGTGGATCACAATTTGATGTTGATAACTAGCAACAATATCCACCTCTTGTAATCCACCTCGGAACTGCTACAAAAAATACACTCAACTTGGTGAAATAGTGATTAGCACTGCTGCCTCACAGTGCTCGGGACCTGGGTTCAATTCCAACCTCGGGCGACTATCTGTGTGCAGTTTGCACATTCGCCCTGTGTCTGCATGGGTTTCCTCTGGGTGCTCCAGTTTCCTCTCACAACCCAAAGATGTGCAGCTTAAGTGAATCGGCCATGCTAAATTGCCCATAGTGGTCAGGGATATGTAGGTTAGGTGCTTCAGTCACAGGAAATTTACTGTAATTACAGTACTAGGATAGAGGAATGTGTCTGAGTGGGTTACTCTTCGGAGGGTCGGTGTGGACTTGTTGGCCGAATGGCCTGTATCCACATTGTAGGGATTCTATGATAATTTGAGTTGGATCATAATCTGGGAACAAAACCGAAGAATAAACATTAACCAAACTGATAGGGGATTTTTAACAACCTAACACCAGATTATAGTCCAACAGATGTATTTGGAAGCACTAGCTTTCGGAGCACTTCCAAATAAACTTGTTGAACTATAACCTGGTGTTGTGTGAATTTTAACTTTGTACATCCCAGTCCAACACCGGCATCTTCTGGAGTTCTACCTGGATAAATGCGAAGTGATGCATTTTGGAAGGTTGAACTTGAATGCTGAATATAGGATTAAAGACAGGATTCTTGGCAGTGTGGAGGAACAGTGTCTTCTGGTGTGCAAGTACATAGATCCCTCAAAGTTGCCACCCAAGTGGAAAGGGTTGTTCAAAACGTATATAGTGTTTTGGCTTTCATTAACATGGGGATCAAGTTTAAGAGCCGTGAGGTTTTGCTGGTGAGACCACACTTGGAATATTGTGTCCAGTTCTGGTCGTCCTACTATAGGAAAGATACAGAGACTTTGGAGAGGGTGCAAAGAAGGTTTACCAGGATGCTGCCTAGACTGGAGGACTTGCCTTATGAAGAAAGGTTGAATAAGCTTGGACTTTTCTCTCTGGAGAGAAGAAGGAGGAAGAGAGGAGACCTGATCGAGGTGTACAAGATAATGAGAGGAATAGATAAGGTCAATAGCCAGAGACTTTTCCCCAGGGCAGGTTTGACTGGTACGAGGAGTCATAGTTTGAAGATATTAGGAAGAAGGTATAAAGGAGACGTCAGAGGTAGGTTCTTTGTGCAGAGGAGAAAGCGAGGACTGCAGATGCTGGAGATCAGAGCTGAAAAATGTGTTGCTGGAAAAGCGCAGCAGGTCAGGCAGCATCCAAGGAACAGGAGAATCAACGTTTCCTGAAGAAGGGCTTATGCCCGAAACGTCGATTCTCCTGCTCCTTGGATGCTGCCTGGCCTTCTGCGCTATTCCAGCAACACATTTTTCAGCTCTTTATGCAGAGAGTTGTGAATGTATAGAATGTGTTGCCAGCTGTGGTGGTGGAAGCAGAGTCATTGGAGACATTTAAATGATTGCTAAACATGCACATGGACAGCAGTGCGTTGAGGGGTGCGTAGGTTAAGTTACTATATTTTACATTTGGATTAACCCTCGGTACAACATCGTGGGCCAAAGGGCCTGTTCTGTGCTGTCCTTTTCTATGTTCTATCTTCAAATCAAACCGATATAAGGAGTGCTGGATCAATCATGACCCTACTGAATGGCAGAGCAGGCTAGAGGGGCCTGTTCCTATTTCTTATGGTTTAACAGCATATCAGAACCAAACAGGAGGAGGATTGGGAGCTGTCAATACCCCAAATCTTTGAAATTGTTCTTAATTTGACAAAGCTGCAAATTCACAATGTGAACTGTACAGTAACTGGGGAGGGGGAGGGGTCTGGGTGGGATGCTCTTCGAAGGGTCGGTGTGGACTTGTTGGGCCAAATGGCCTGTTTCCACATTGTAAGGATTCAGTGATTCTATGAATTCTGATTTACATTTTGAGTGGGCAAAGAACCTGAGTTGAACTGAAGAGGAAAGCAAACACTGTGGTTCAGGTGCTACAAGTAGAGTCATCTGGATTTTTAAAAATTTGGACATTCCACTTTTGGCCAAACCCATTTCACCATGAAGACCTCAAACAAACATTCTGAACCTTGATTTAATCTGAAAGGAAAAAAAACAGATTTGTCTCAGTCCTGAGTACTGCCCGATGATTCTTTTATAGCCATTGTCAACCTGGTGAATGATGCACATCCAGGTCATAATGAGGGCACACTTCCTGTTGTCAACTTGGAGTATAATGTCATCTCCTGTCCAAGTATCAGGCCTTATGCAACCAATTCATAGGGCCATTGGGACTCTCCTGCATCCTCATGCCAATCTTCTTTATTTTGACACATAAATCGCCTGATTCTTTGAAATAAATCATCTAATGCTTCCTAATTGAGACAAATTCAGCTGCTTTAGCCACATTCTCAGTACTATATTTGTATCATAATTGATGTTAATCCCAGTAATCCATTCACAATGGCCCTCTGTGCACACAAAGTCAAACCAATTGGCACTTACAAAGCTGACCTTCAAACATACTCTTGGAAACAGATAATACTACTTGGTGTTTTCAATGCAGGTTTAATATTTGCTAAAACATATTAACCAGGCACATTACATTAAGACTGAACCACTGCCAGACTGAGAGTTCCTCCAGCAAAGTCGGCTTCTCTTTCAGAACCAGCATAATTGGAGTGAAATTAAATCATCAACAAGAATAAATTCCAAAAACGAACTAAAATGAGTTATACCTTCAACACAAAAACAAAAGGGCATCACTCCAATAAATGACAGATAGAAATAGAGAGTGAGAACAGATGTAGAGCATGTGACCCTTCAACCCAGCTCCACCAATGAATATGATCATTCAATTCAGTACTATGTTCAGGTTTTCTCCCCCATACTAGGATGAGGGCTACACAGGATAAACAAGCACTTATGGCCCTTCCCTAACTGCACAGAGGATAGTTAAGAGTCAAGCACATTACTGACAGCCTGGAGTCATATGTAGGCCAGACCAGGTAAGGATGGCGGTTTCCATCTCTAAAGGACATTAGTGAGCCAGATGGGTTTTACAACAATCAACAATAGATTAATGGGCATCATTAGACTCCAAATTCCAAATATTTATTGAATTCAAATTCTACCATTTACTGTGGTAGGATTTGAACCCAGGTCCTCAGAATATTATCTGTGTCTCTGAATTATCAGTCCAGTAATAAAACCCTTTGATTCCTTTAAACCTCAGAACTAGATCTGGCTTCACAAATGTTTTGGCCTCAGCTATCTTCTGTGGCCGAGAATTCCATTAGCTCTCTACTCTCAGGTGAAAAAAATTCTCATCTCAATCCGAAATGGGTTTCCCTGTATCATTGGACTGTGACCCTTGGTCATTGGAAGCATCCTTCCTGCCTTTATCCAAGTCTACTCTGCCCAGTGACGCCCAGTTTGGGTTCGGCCAGGGCCACTCAGCTCCTGACCTCATCACAGCCTTGGGTCAAACATGGACAAAACAGCTGAACTCCAGAGGTGAGAGTGACAGGCATTAACATCAAGGCTGCAATTGACAGAGTGTGACATCAAGAAGCCTGAGCAAAACTGGAATAGATATCAGGGCAAACTCTCCATTGGTTGGAATCATACCTGGTACATCGGAAGATGGTTGTGGGTTATTGACAGTTATCTCAGCTCCAGGACACCTCTGCAGGAGTTCCTCAGGGTAGTGTCCAAGACTGAACCATCTTCAGCTGTTTCATCAATGACCTTCCCTCCACCACAAGGTCAGATGTTCACTGATGATTGTGCAATGTTCAGCACCATTCACAGCACCTCAGTTACTGAACCAGTCCATGCTCCGATCCAACAAGATCTGGACAATATCCAAGCTTGGGCTGACAAGCAGCCAATAACATTCATGCTACACAAGTGCCAATGAACATTTCCAGTCAGATACAAATCTAACCACTGTCCCTTGACGTTAAATGTTGTTACCATCACTGAACCCCACAATCAACATCCTCGGGGTCATCACTGACTAGAGACTCAACTAGACTCACCACAAACACAGTGTCTATAGGTCAGAGGATAGGAATGCTGCAGCATGTATCTTACCTGCTGACTCCCCAAAGTCCTCCATCATCTGCAAGGCAGAAGTCAGGAGTGCGATGGAATACTCCCCACTTGCCTGGGTGGGTGCAACCTCAACAACACTCAAAAAGCTTGACAGAATGGCAAAATAGCCCACCTGATTGTGGATGTGGTGCCAATCATTCAAACCATCTACCACCAATGCTCAGTACACACTGCTACTACTACTACAACCACCTACAAGATGCACTGCAGAAATTCACCAAAGATCCTCAGACAGCACCTTCCAAACCCATGGCCACTTCCATCCAGAAGGACAAGGGCAGCAGATACATGGCACCATCACCATCTGCAAGTTATCCTCTAAACCACCTACCATCCCGACTCAAGAGATTTATCACCGTTCCTTCACTGTTGCTGTCAATATCCTAGAAATCTCTCCAAAAGGGCATTGTGGGTCAACCCACAGCACATGGACTGCAGCGGCTCAAGAAGGCAGCTCACCACCACCTTCTGAAGGGCAACCAGGGACGGGCAAGAAATGTTGGCAATTATACCCATGTTCCATGAATGAATTAATAAAGCTGTTAGTATTTTATCGATGGTCGGCTCAATGAATAGTTAAGGCTTTGCTAATATCATTCCGTGTACTGATGCATTTTTAAAAACAAAATCCTGTTCGAGCTTTATCATGTATATGAGACAGATTATTAATGCCGATCTTGGCTCTGATCTTGAATTCCGTCATCGTAACCCAGAAGGTTTGTTTTAGATACACTACAACAGGACCCAGAAATAGGCAAAGCTAAACAAAGACAACACTGAGGAATCTCATGGTTTGCAATGTGTCCTGCCCCAGTGCAGTTTGATCGCTCTGAACGTGTATCTGCAGGTAAAAACAACACCAGATCCACAGAAAAATAAACAAAGTGTTATAACAATACTGAGAGTTTGAGCAAGATCAGAAGTCACAGGACACCAAATTAGAATCCAAAAGGTTTATTTGAAATCACAAGCTTTTGGAATGCTGCTCTGAAATAATTTCATCTGATGAAGGAACAGTGCTCTGAAAGCTTGTGATTTCAAATAAAGCTGTTGGACTCTAACCCGGTATTGTGTGACCTTGTCCACCCCAGTCCAACACTGGCACCTCCACACCATGGCTACTGAGAGATTGAGCAGAGGAGGATTGAGCAGAGGATCCCATTCCTGAAGAAGGGCTCATGCCCGAAACGGCGACTCTCCTGTTCCTTTGATGCTGCCTGACCTGCTGCGCTTTTCCAGCAACACATTTTCAGCTCTGATCTCCAGCATCTGCAGTCCTCACTTTCTCCCAGAGGAGGATTGTGTCTGCCTTTTACTGGAAATGGGATCAATAAATCCACCAACTGTTTATCTATCCCAGTACATCAATGGTCTGGGGCTCACTCTATATTTCTTCTCCATTTTCAGTTTGATCTGGCAGCTGGGTTGATTTTTGTCCTGTGGTTTTACATTACACTGAGTTATTAACACACATCACAACTGCAACTCTCACTTCCAGCTACACAGAGGCCTGGAAGATTTGCATCTTGCAGATTAAATTTAAACATTTCTTCTTCTCCTGTTTTTGGATTTTTAAAGCAGCTCGAAAATCATGAACTCTAAAGAAAGGACAGTTTCTCAGAACTCTATCATTATACAAAAATCCTGAACAGAGAATCTAGAGGATACAACAAATCAAATCACCGCTAATCAGGGGTTAATGAACAAAAGGCTGAGGGGAAATTCAATTGAAATTTATAGAATACTGAGTGGACTGGACAGAATAGACATAGAGCTGACGTTTCCACTAGTAGGAGAGACTAAGACCTGAAGGCACAGCCTCAGAGTGAAGGAGTGACCCTTTAGAACTGAGATGAGGAAGAATTTCTTCAGCCAGAGGGTGGTTAATCTGTGGAACAGATTAGTGCAGAGTGCTGTGGAAGCCAAGTCACAGGGTGTATTGAAGACAGAGATGGATAGGTTCCTGATTAGAAAGGGGATCAAAGGTTACAGGAGAATAGGATTGAGAAACACATCAGCCACGAACGAATAGCAGAGCAGGCTTAATAGGCCAAATGGCTTCGTTCTGCTCTTGTGCTTATGGCCTTTCCACTTTTAAAATAAGTGAGGTACCATTGCAGACAAACATTAATTCAAGCATCACTGCCAGAACTCCCGTCAACAAACAAGATATTTGTCAAATTCGCCAGGCTACAGGTGCAAATTAAACTGCAAGACCAAGTGATTAAATTCTAACCAAAATGGCTGTTTTGAGAGTATGATTACATTAACTTTTCTATATTTAGTGGTTTCACCAGCAGAGTACACCCTGCACTTAGCAAATTCATTGAGAAATGAACACGTCTCCTCATGATTGCCTGGAGGAGTTTATTATTGGTTAATAATAGGTAGAAATATGCAATTACAGGTTTCATTTTTAAACATCTGCCACCCACTAACCCCTTGCTGCATGTAATGATGGGCAAGAAAGGAATGACTGAGGAATTAAAATCTGGAAAACATTGATGCCACTTTCAACAATAATAACAGCAAGTGACAAGTCAGATCACACAGGAGGCTCACAGTAAGAGGACGGCAGAACCCAAAAGATGGACCTTCAATGTCACTGTCCAATTACTCGATCAGTGAGATGGGGATATTCTCTCACAGTCTGCTGCCTATCAACAAACCCACAACAGGAAAGACTAACTGCCCACAAAAGATGATGATAATTTCTCAAAATTATTTTGCTTGGGAGTAAGACCAGACCCCACACAAAAACAAAAGTCCACGTGTTGCCACCAAATCCTAAACGTACCCAGCACCGCAGCACTGGATCACGACTTTCCTGAGATCCACTGCCCTCTCCAAACAATTGCTCCTGGATCTGCAATCACAGGCGACGATAGTGAGGCCATTCCCTCGGGGACAGTGAGGGCCATTCTCCCGGTGCCCGGGGACGGTGAGGGCCGTTCTCCCGGTGCCCAGGGACAGTGAGGGCCGTTCTCCCGGTGCCCGGGGACAGTGAGGGCCGGGCTAGTGGCAGCAGCCAAGCCTCTTCAGGTGACTGATGGAAACGGACTCTTCAAAGTGGGGGCACTGAAAAGCAGCTGAAGTGGGACTCCTGCCTGGCAGCGGAACCAAAGACCCCTGGTTATGGGCCGAGTGTGGGTTCAGCTGCGTCCATGAAGTGGGCCTAGCAGCAAAGGGATGACTCTTAAAGTGGGGCAACTCCTACTGGGGGACTGGCACAGGTGGTGAGGTAATGGAGGTCTCTGCTCAGGTTAGGTGCCAATATGGACTGGGGTCGGGAACAGTGATATTCTGAACATTTTACTTCTTTTGTTTTTCTAATTTATTCCTAAGACCTATAATGCTAGACTATGTATTTCTTTACTTTTCTAATTTTTTTTATCCTAAGTAACCTTCCTGTGTACCTTTGTAACTAAGATGGTACTGTAATGCAGTGGCTTGTAAACGTTTCACTGGACTCATCTGAGTACATGTGACAATAAAGCTAATTCAATTCAATTTGATTTATGAGGTAACGCAATAGGCTTGGCTGGGCCTCCATACCCTCCAGTGGTCCAAGGGGGAGTGCATCACTCACTACTCAGCTCAAGCTCACTGTTCCCACATGTGTATGAGGTACATCTGGGGCATATAGAAGGCTCAAGGCCTTCACATACAAAGGTAGGGCCCAGTACTTGCAAACAACTTATTTATTTCAATTTTCCTGAAAACATGACAGTTTCATATAGCCAGGATTTCACCTTGTGCACTTGGGGAACATTATTTCTCCCAGGAGGTCTCACAACTCTGTTCCGAGCACAGAAAACCCAAAACCCAAGTTGAAAGAAGCATGCTTTCAGCTTGTCAAGCATTCAAGGCCACACAAGTTCTAAAGCTTAAACGCAGTGGCGGCACATTGCCTCAGTAGTTAGCACTGCTGCCTCACAGCACCAGTGAACCAGGTTCGATTCCAGCCTTGTGTGACTGTGTAGGCACTGAGTATATAAGTTGTTAAGTATATAAATTATGTTATGTTTGTATAAGCTGATGAGGCCACACTTGGAATATTGTGTACAGTTTCGGTTACCCTGTTATTTGAAAGACATGGCTAGACTGGAAAGAGTGCAAAATAGATTTATGAGGATATTGCCTGGGCTAGTAGGCCTGAGTTACAGGGAGAGGTTGGTCAGAATAGAACTTTTTTTTCATACAGTCATAGAGAAGTAAAGCAAGCTAACAGGTCCTTTGGTCCATCTCGTCTGTGCCGACCAGATATCCTAAATAAATCTCGTCCCATTTGCCAGCACTTGGCCCATATCCCGCCAAACCCTTCCTATTCATATACCCATCCAGATGCCTTTTACATGCTGCAATTGTACCAGCCTCCACCAGTTCCTGTGGCAGCTCATTTCATACACGCACCATCCTCTGCATAAAAAAATTGCTCCTGAGGTCCTTTTTATATCTTTTCCCCTCTCACCCCAAACCTATGCCCCCTAGTTCTGGACTCCCCCACCCCAGGGAAAATACTTTGTCCATTTACCCTATCCATACCCCTCATGACTTTATAAACCTTTATAAGATCACTCCTCAGCCTCCGACACTCCAGGGAAAACAGCCCCAGCCTATTCAGCCTCTCCCTATCGCTGAAATCCTCCAACCTTGGCAACATCCTTATAAATCTTTTCTGAAACCTTTCAAGTTTCACAACATCTTTCCAATTGGAAGGAGACCAGAACTGCACACAATATTCCAGTAGTGGCCGAAACAATGTCCTGTACAGCCGCAATATGACCTCCCATCTCCTGTACTCAATACTCTGACCAATAAAGGAAAGCATACTAAATGCCTTCTTCATTATCCTATCTACCCTCGAATCTACTTTCAAGGAGCTATGAACCTGCACTCCAAGGCCTCTTTGTTCAGCAACATTCCCTAGGACATTACCATTAAGTGTATAAGTCTTGCTAAGATTTGCTTTCCCAAAATGCAGCATCTCGCATTTATCTAAATTAAATTCCATCTGCCACTCCTCAGCCCATTGGCCGATCTGATCAAGATCTTGTCATACTCCAAGGTAACCTTCTTCGCTGTCCACTATAGCATGGACCAGTTTGTGCCGAAGGGCTTGTTTCCATTCTATATTAATCGATGACTCTATGACTGTCTATGTGGAGTTTGCACATTCTCTCTGTGCCTGAGAGTTTCCTCTGGGTGCTCCAGTTTCCTCCCACAGTCCAAAGACATGCAGGTCAGGTGGACTGGCGATGTGAAGTGCAGGGTTCCAGGGAAAGGATAGGGCAGAGGGTCTGGTGGGATGCTGTTTGGAGGGTCAGTGTGGACTCGATGGGCTGAATGACCTGCTTCTTCAATGTAGGATTGTATGGTACAGAAAAGTCCAACTTACAATTACAAGCAAGGAGCGCCCCCCTCCTCAATTCCAGTAATATACCACCTGAGATATTATTTTCTTGAATAGTTAACTGCAGCTAACTACGTGTGAGATGTATCTGCAGCACTGGCCTACTCTTCCAGCTCCATGGATTGACCAATGACAGTTTGACAATCAACGTTGGCTACAAGAACAGGTCAGAGGCTGGGAACACTGCAGCGAGTAAATGACCTCCCGATTCCCCAAAGCTGCCCACCAACCCATGAGTTAGGAATATGATGGAATACTTGCCTGGATGGGGGTAGCCCCTCCCCTCAAGAAACTTGACACCATCCAGGACAAAGCAGCCCACTTGACTGGCACCACATCCACTTTTGCTATCTACAAGATGTTCTGCAGAAATTCACCAAAGATCCTCCGTCAGCACCATCCAAACACATAACTACTTACATGAGGAGGGCAGGGACAGCAGATATGTGGGGACAACACTACCTTCAAGTTCCCCTCCAAACTACTCACCATCCTGACTTGAAATATATCACCATTCCTTCACTACCGCAGGATCAAAAACCTCCCTAAGGGCACTGTGGGTCAACCCACTGCAGGTGGACTGTAGCAGTTCAAGAAGGCAGCTCACTACCACCTTCTTGAGGGGGATGTGTTATCAATACTGGGCCCAGCCAGCAACTCCCACAAATGATTTTTTAAAATTTGGGAAATGACAGCTGTTTTGGAGAATGCTACCGGTTCATTGAATGGTTAACTAAAGAATGAGGTACTATCTTATTACCCAAAAACTCAAATTTGAGACATTGGCCAGAGAGACCAAAATGCTGGCAGTTATTTATGGCTGTATATAGTGTGTGACTTTATACGCTGTGTTCCTCACCTGATCTACATCATTCTCATATTCACCGCTAACATTTCCATCTTGGTCAAGAGTCTGGTGTAAGCACAAGAGACCATGCAATATATATATATATATAAGCCATAATGAGACCATAAAGTACAGAAATAGGCCATTCAGCCCATCAGGTCGGCCCCACCATTCAACTGGATCGTGGCTAATCTGATCATTTTTAGCTTTACTGTCCTGCCATTTCCCAATAACTCCTCCCTGATGCCCTTGCTGATTCACAATCTGTCTCCCTTAGTCTTGAATACACATAATGATCCAGCCTCGATAGTCTTCAGTGGTAAAGAATTCTACAGATTCACAATCCTCAGAAGAAATTCCTCCTCATCTGTCTTCCTCTGACATTATTCCCTCTGGTTCTAGACTCTTTCCAGAAGTGAAAACAATCTCTCCACATCTACCCTGTCAAACTCCCTAAGAGTTACATATGTTTCAATGCGGTCTTCTTTGATTCTTCTAACTTCCAAACTTATTAAACCACTTTAAAACTTAAACTTACAGGCAGAATTAAGGACATTTAATACAGACTGGAATTTCTGAAAATAAATTGCTTCACTTGTGCTGGTAGGGAGAAAGTTAGCAGCAATGTTCTTCACATTAATTAAAACAGACATGTCAGGGTTACGTTGTGAACTAGTAAAGATTGCTCCAGCTGCTTCCCTTGAATAGGACTTCTTCAGACTCTGGAATATTTATTCCATGGAAACAAATCACATAAAGTAGTTTACTGTGTTAAGCTGTTGAAATGGAGGGTATATCAAGGCCAGGTGAGTGTGGTTCTGAAGTAAATCTGCTCCACTGCCCATCTTGGTAGAGGAGCTGTTACCTCCCTCTTTTAAGTGGGGAAGCTAAAGGAACAACTTGGTCGAGTGTGCTCCTTGGTCGAAACTAGGCGGATACTCAAATGTAGGTTGAAAATGCGTTGCTGGTTAAAGCACAGCAGGTCAGGCAGCATCCAAGGAATAGGAAATTCGACGTTTCGGGCATAAGCCCTTCATCAGGAATGATGAAGGGCTTATGCCCGAAACGTCGAATTTCCTATTCCTTGGATGCTGCCTGACCTGCTGTGCTTTAACCAGCAACGCATTTTCAACTGTGATCTCCAGCATCTGCAGACCTCATCTTTTACCCGGATACTCAAATGTAGCCTTTAAGGGAGTGTCACCCTGTTGAATGAGATAAAATCGAGACTCCACTCACTGCCTCTGAGGTGGATGTAAAGGTTTGCAGTTCATTACTTAAAAACAGGATTATGGATGTCATCCCTCGAGTCCAAGCCATGTTTCAGCTTGGTCTCTCAGATGCAAAAACAGAAGATTGGTTGGTATCACAATAACAGGCCATAAACCAATTATAGTAAACAGAGCAACATTAGAACATGTTAAAAAGTGCTCATTTTGGTGGGTTACTGATGTGAGTCCACATAGTGGCCAAAAAAAAATCAACCTGCTCCCTCTAGGCAAAAGAGGGGAAGGTGGTATTTCAGTAAAGTCATTGAGCTGGTAAACTAGAACCCCGGCTATCATCTTTGGAGGACATGCATTTAGACATCACCAAACAGAAAACAGAATTTGAATTTTAAGAAATCTGGAGTCAACAGCTGGCTAAACTGTGACTCTGTAATTATCAGCTAGGTCCATCTCATTCCATAATGCCCTTCGATGAAGGAAATCTGCTGTCAATGTGTGACTGTAGAGTGAGAACAATGCAGAAATGATTCAGCAGGCCACTCAGTTAAGGCTGGGCAACAAGTACTGGCCTACCCAGTGACATGCACATCCCAAGAAAAAATTGTTAACATACACATAGAACAATCACAGGCATTTATGCTGCAACACTGACTCACAAAAATAACAAGAGGAGAAATTCCTGATGAAGGGCTTATGCCCGAAACGTTGAATTTCCTGTTCCTTGGATGCTGCCTGACCTGCTGCGCTTTTCCAGCAACACATTTTCAGCTCACAAAAATAACACGTCTGGTCAACTTGAATGAGACTCCTTGGACGAAGCAAGTTGTATTAACCCTCACTATTTAACGTAAGGTGGAAGAGCTGATACATAAAACCAATACAGTTGTGATTTGTCAATGCAATTGAAATATTGTTAATCAGATGAGTCACTGTTGTGTATGGCAATATAAATTTGGGAGAGTTTTGCTGACAGCACTTTATTAACTCTGTTACCATGAGAAATTCACTAGCCTTGACCCTGGGTGCTTTTTCTGAATTCCTGTTTTCCCACGAGATGACAGAGCTGCCAGGAAAGGATAGAGGGAGGAAGTCATTACTCACTATCTTTTCGTTATCATGAATGTGTAATAGGCTTGCTCATCCAGATGGTCTTTAATCAGCTCACACATTTTAGCCACTCATAGTCCCCAGAGAGGAAGGATGTAAAACCAAGTTGCTTAGATATACTCAAGGCAAAACCCAACAAGCATCCTGAAGCAAAACAAGGCAAACAACAGCAGGAACTGGGCAGACTGGAAAAATAGACCTCTGATCTCTGACAGTCCTGAAGTTTGTATTCTGCAATTAGAATAATAGCCATACAGCACAAAAAAAACAGACCCTTTGGTCCAAATTGTCCATGTCTACCAAGTTTCCCAAACTAGATTAGCCCCATTTGCCTGTGTTTGGTGAATATCTCTCTAAACCTTTCCTATTCATGTACTTTTCCAAATGTCTTTTCATTGTTGTAACTGTGCCTGCACCTGCACTTCCTCTGGAAGTTTGTTCCACGTACGATCCACCCTCTGTCTGAAAACGTTGCCCCTCAGGTCTCTTCTAAATCTTTCTCCTCTCACCTTAAAAATATAACCCTTGGATTTGAACTCACAATCACTCAAACCACATTTCACCCTTCTTTAAGTCCCAATGGGGTTGAATTAAACAATTGTGAGGGCTTCCTACCTATTGATTGGAAAACCCATGTCATCTCCATGTGAGCAGGCCCACTGGAATGAAGTATCCATCAGGCTCATAACTGGGGTGGGGGGAGGAAAGTTTAGCACCCGGCACAGAAATCTCATGTCCCCATGACCGCCTGTTTCACTCCCCACTCCAACCTCTGATTGGTTGTTACCACTCCGTTGCCCATCAGCACCACCAAGAACAGTGGCTGATGCTGGTATTGCAACTGCTGGAGGCCAAAGATACACAAGATGACCCAAGCAACAGGTGACTAAGGGCAAAATGGGGGTTGGAGGTTGGGAGAAGGAGGGGTCTAGGGAAAGAGCAAGGGTATGGTTTGCAGCAGGCCATGTACACTTCCCCATTTCAAAAATGGCTCCCTTACAGCACCGGAGAACAGCGATTTGCTTTCTCAGGTTCCTTACCAGAAGACTGGCCCACTCTCCACATGGAAAATTGTTCAGTTTTTCTGCTATAGATATCATTGGAGGAGGGATGGGAGGTGGGGGGGATGGAAAGTCAGTGATAGTAGGGGTGGTGGGGGAAAACACAACCCAGCAAACACCCCGCCCCACTCAATTAAAAAAGCCCTTCCACTTCAAACTCACTTCTGGTGTACAATCGAGTTCTATCCAACATGCGTGTCAGACTGAAATAAGTAATTGTTAAAGTGCACCCAGATTCCAGTCCACAATCAACTCTCAAGTTACTGAAACAAATTACACATTCAAGCTGCTGAAAAGCTTCATGTAAATAAACCTATCAAGAAACATGAGACATTCTTAAGGCCAATCACAAAAGGCATTGGAAAATAAATGGTTTTAAATTAGATCTGAGGTAAAACAATTCCATCCTCCATTAGTGTTTTTACCAGTTGCTATATCAACAAGCTTTATGGTTTCAGATTAGACCAACAGATATCAATATCAGAATTCAGTTGCTAAGTTCAATTAATCAGAGGAAACATATTATATTTTAGTCTCACGATTTCCCCCTGGAACTCAATGAATTTAACCTTCAAATACCCATTACCAATATGCTGGGAGTCATCACTAACCAGATATGTAACTGAATGGTTACATGAATACTGGGCTACAGCAGCAGCTCCTCTGGGTTGTGGGCACCACACAGAGAGGGAACGGATCAGGGGGACATAGTGAAACACTCTTCACTTGCCAGGCTGAGTGCAGCTTTGACAACATTTGGTACAGCTAACACCATCTACATGTCATGGAAGCTCCTGGAATATGTCATTGCCAGCCATGGTGGGGGGAGGAAATCAGAAAGTTTGCACAACACTCCCTTCTCACTTTCCTTGAAGAAAATCAGGCAACCAACTGATTGGTTGGTTAGGAGCTCTCCTCAAAGCCAGAAAGCACCATGGACAGTGTGGTGGAGGGAGAGATAGAAGAGAGAACCAATTGCTCAACTTGCTCTGAGTGGGACTTCCCCTCACTGAGAGGTGGACCCACCCACTCTGGAGCTCTTTGTGCCCAACCCTGATTAGCCAGCAATGCTAGAGCTCTGCAGTGGGTGCTGCTGAGATTGTATAGAGGCCACACAGGAAGACCCACCGAACAAGGTGACAATCTCCACTCATGAAAAGATCCAGAACAGGACGACACAGATTTAAAATCATTTGTAAGTGTGATACAATATAAAAAAGAACGTTTTCACATGAGTGGTTCAGGTCTGGAATGCATTACCTGAAAGGCAGTAAATGTTTATTTAAATGGAAACAATGTGGTAGGGTTTGTGGAGAAGGTAGGAGAATGCAATAAGGTCATAAAGCTCATTTGGAGAGTCAACGTGTCATTACTTTTTGTGCTGTAACACCTCAGTGACTTTGAGACATTTGGGGGCTCTGTGCTGGGTTTTTTTTACTGGTAACTCAGGGACCAGGAAAAGGCGGTTGGGTTAAAAGAACTTTGGCTGGGAAGGATGAGGGTTTGGGGATTCTATCTTCCTAGATGCTGCCTTTGTTGTGCAAGAGGCAACCACCAATGATAGCATACTGCATGTTTCCCATCCATTTAAGCACCATTTTTTTAAAAAGACGCTGAATCCCATTTTTGCCAACTGCCCAAGCTGAGTGTTTTATGGTGTGGGTGGCATAATAAATAATCAAGCACAGCTGCCCCTTGTTTGATTATTGCCATATAATGGGCATTATGCCAGTTTTGGTGCCCTTCCAACCTCTGTATTGTGGGGTCAAGCTCGGGGTAAGTTCAATGTCGGTGCACTAAACGCGTGACCTTTGTTAAACCACCTCCCACCCCTCACGGTCAACGCACATGACAAGGGCTTGTAGCATCCAGTCCAGGAGGAATTCTTGACTTTTCAAGTTGGAGGATGGCAGAAACTGATATTCCCCAAGGTTCGACTCTTAGCACACCATCTTTCTTTATTGTTTATAAAAGACTTGGATACTGGAACGGAAATATGCAAAATGTTGACAACTCATCTATTTCCAGGACTGATTAGATTACTTACAGTGTGGAAACAGGCCCTTCGGCCCAACAAGTCCACACCGACCCACCAAAGCGCAACCCACCCATACCCCTACATTTACCCCTTACCTAACACGACAGGCAATTTAGCATGGCCAATTCACCTGACCCGTACATCTTTGGACTGTGGGAGGAAACCGGAGCACCCGGAGGAAACCCACGCAGACACGAGGAGAATGTGCAAACTCCACACAGTCAGTCGCCTGAGGCAGGAATTGAACCCGGGTCTCAGGCGCTGTGAGGCAGCAGTGCTAACCACTGTGCCACTGCTTACTTCCATGCTTTTGTCATCACTAGACTTGATCTCAATAATGTTCTCTAAACATGTATCCCTCCATCTAGAATCTCCCAACACATCAAAAACACAGGTGGTTTCAGCCTGTTTCACTTTCCCTTTACCTCTGCCAAGGATTTAATCCAACCAAAAGAAGAATTTGAATCTTGGCCAAAGGCAAAGTAATAAACAGCTATGCACAAGGCCTTGAAAACGTTGCAGCAAAGAGCAGAGATGCACGCTGTATTTCAAAGAGACTGACTCGACAGGCACTGAATAATCAGAAAAAAATCCAATAAGACAACGGTGAAACATTCTCCCAAAGCAAGAGATTTTCTTCAAATCAAGCCTCGAGGTAAGCATTGATGCCAGACCTAGCCATCGTAGACCAAGGAGAGTAAAGGTCTAAAATAAGACCTTCTCAAACCTAAAGACCATACAAAAGGTGCAATGATGACATTGATTGTGAGCACAGTCTTTGTTTATTATTTAATTGAATAAAGGCACCATTGACATGACTGAACCATCTCTCTCATGAGCAAGAGAGAGAGGTGGCGGGCGACAGAGAGAGGCAGCGGGCAAGAGGAAGAGAGAAAGAGGCACACATAATGGGTCTAAGCTGAGGGTCACCACACCTCAGGTGAGACATTGAGATTGAGGAGAGTGCTTAAGAGCAATCTCAGCTGGTGAGGGAATTGAACCCATATTGCTGGCCTCACTCTGCCTACGAACAAGCCATCCAGCCAACTGTGCTAACCAACCTGCTGGTTCTGAGTATCCTACAGCCTTAAGTGCTCTTATCTTTCCAGAAAAACTTGCATACTTCATGTTTTTTCTCAAAACGACTTTGGTACTTTGCTTTCTCAGTGGATTAATATACGCAACATTTAATCCTCAATGAATTGACCATTTTAATTACTTTACAATTGACATTGTAGCCATCACTATCATGTCACCAAGGCCTAAAATTACTATTCAGTAATCACTATAAATGCTGCAGATTCACTTTTTATACATTAAAAATCAAAATGTTTCCCTTTGTTGGAGGGACCAATGACCAGGTTTAAGGTGAGGGGCAGGAGATTTAGAGGGGAGGTGAGGATATACTGTTTCACCCAGAGGGTAGAGACAATTTAATTCATTGCCTGTAAGGGTGATGGAGGCAGAAGCATTTAAATTTTATACAGATGTACACTTGCAATGCCAACTGTATTAGAAAATGGGATTAGAACAGTTAGGCTCTTGTTCATGGCTAGTACAGACGTGATTGGCTGAAGGGCCTTTTTCCATCCTGTGGACCTCTATAAATCTAAAGTCCTAAACTTCTCTAGAATTTTAAACTGGGGAATTCTTTGTAATGTATGTAAGGGCATTTCTTTATCTTAAATCTACCAAGTTTTATTCTATAACATACTGAGTAAGTATATTCTACTCCAAATACTATCTTTGTTTAGTCTAAATTCACCCAGGATTGAGCACATTTCATTTCCGGATCAAGTCAATATTTAGTAAAACTGATTAAGGTCCTATACGATTCAAAATTTAATAACTTCAAAAATCCAAATAAAATTAAAATTTTAAATCCCCCTGTTGAAGATCAGGATTATAGACAGTTGTGAATAAGCCAGTACATCACAAAAGCCAGCCTTCCATCCACTGTTTCCATCTACACTTCCTGCTTCCTCAGGAAGGCAACCAATATCAAAGACTGCTTCCATCCCAGTTATATAATCTCTCCCGACATCTTCCATCGGGCAAAAGATACAAAAGCTTAAACACACGTACCGACAGATTTAAGAACAGCTTCTTCCCCACTAAATGAACCTCTCAGATTTCAAACCTAAATGTTGATCTTGCTTTTTGTGCACCTTCTCTACAGCTGTAACTTTGTGTTCCTCTCTTTGTTCTATCGGCCGTGGCATGTTATGATCTGCCCGTACTGTCTGCAAAACAAAACTTTTCACTGTACCTAGGTACACGTGACAATAATAAATCAAATCAAAAATATCAATAAGCACAGAACAAAGAGCAAAGGACAGTACAGCATAGGAACAGGCCCTTCGACCGACCAAGACTGTGCCGACACATGACGTGTTTCTTAACTAAAAACCTTTTGTTTCTATGCGGTCCATATCCCTCTATCCCCTGCCATTCAAGTACCTGCCAAAACACTATTGTATCCGCTTCCACCACATCCTCTGTGCAAAATAAAACTTGCCTCTCATTTCTCCTTTAAGCTTTTTCCCTTTTACCTTAAAATCTCTGCCCCCTGGTAATTGAAATTTCTACCCTAGGAAAAAAGGTCTTGACTATTCATTCCATTCACCTCTCTCATAACTTTGTGAACTTCTGTCGGGTTGCCCCTCATTCTTCGATGTTCAAGTGAAAACAAACCAAGTTTGTCCAATCTCTCCACATAGCTAATACCCTCCAAACTGGCAACATCCTGACAAATCTTTCTCTCTAAAGCCTCCACCTCCTTCTAGCAGTGTGGTGACCAGAACTGTACACAGTATTCCCAATGTGGCCGAACTAAAGTTCTATACAGCAGTGTGACTTGTCAATCTTTATACTCTACGCTCTGATCAAAGAAGGCAAACATGCCACATGCCTTCTTGACCACCTGTGTTGCCACTTTCAGAGAACTGTTGACCTAAATGCTGATGTTGATGTTACTGTGTATCCCTGTATGTTGATGTTACTGTGGATTCTGCCATTTACTGTATACTTCCCTCCTGAGTAGAACTTCCTTGCTGGAGGGTGAAGATAGTACAACCCTTCAGCAAGGAAACCCTTACATTCAGAACAGAGGATCTACATTGACTCTGAAGTACCTCATTTATTAAATTTAAAATCCTCGTGCTTGTCTTCAGATCCTTCCTGCTCATCCTTACAAACTCCAACAGCATAATATTCAATCCCATAACTTTCAATGCTCTGTGCAAACATCCTTGTTGCCTGGTTACCGCCCTTCACAGCGGTTATTGTCTTGGCACAAAGAGAACAAGAGTCAAGCGTGTCTCGACAAACCACTAACTTTATTAGTTTAGTTAAGACAGACAATTCACACCGTTTGGTTAAGAAAAGGTTAACAGCAGGCATGCAATTTGTACAAGGCTAGAAAGTAGGCTTGCCCCCACTGGTTTCCATGACACTCCCACCTGAACAAAAAAGTAAAGCTACTAGCCGAGAATAGGTTCTCACGCTGGCCACTCAATGTTACCTCCATAACTCCAAGCAAGGGGTCCACAACTTTGTGAAGATCGATCTCCAGACTTTTCGTGGCAGGCACACTGAAACCCTTCATTGTTATCCTTTTTCCTCATCTTCCCAAACTGTGGTCTTGTCCTTGGGGTTCTTAGCTCATCTGACAAGCCAGTGTCTTTCCACTTATGGGCTCCTTCCAAGGACACTGTTAGGATTACTTCATTATTCTTCCTCCAAATAAGGCTTTGCACATTCTGTCATTCCTGTGATTCGAGTGGGGCTCGGGTGACATCAGTTCACAAGCTTCTTGTCTTTATGTATGAGCAGTCCCAGGCCAATGTCATCCTGCTACCTCAACCTCCTTGGTCATTACTCTCTATAAATCCATTCCCTATCTTCTCTCCTTTTTGAGTATTTTTTTCTCAAACTCCAGCTTTCTATCCAAATCTTTCCAATTGAACTTCTTCAAATCTTTCCATTCACAGCTGCTGACCCCATGTCCATTTCTGAGCTTAAATCACTGAAATCGGAGTTAGCATTAATCGGAGTTGGGCGGCACGGTGGCACAGTGGTTAGCACTGCTGCCTCACAGCGCCTGTAGACCCGGGTTCAATTCCCGACTCAGGCGACTGACTGTGTGGAGTTTGCACGTTCTCCCCGTGTCTGCGTGGGTTTCCTCCGGGTGCTCCGGTTTCCTCCCACAGTCCAAAGATGTGTGGGTCAGGTGAATTGGCCAAGCTAAATTGCCCGTAGTGTTAGGTAAGGGGTAAATGGGTGGGTTGCGCTTCGGCGGGTCGGTGTGGACTTGTTGGGCCGAAGGGCCTGTTTCCACACTGTAAGTCTAATCTAAAAAAATTAGCACAAACCACAGCACAGCACTCAGTAACTTCACTGGGCAGGTAAATAAAATGCAATTTCTGGGAAGTGCCAGCATCAGCAATCGCTCACTAATGCGTTATGATTGTCCATCTTGGAAATTTCCATGTCACTGGGTTCTGTGGATTCTTATGAGGCTGATGAACCCAGTCCTGGTACCACATCTCCCACCACACATTAAGCAATTACTGCATTTGCGATGAAAATAAGATAAGATAAGGAAAGCAAACTAACAGAAGAACAGGAGAACAGAAGTTATAAATATTAGCAAAGATCAAACAGCTCAAGCCTCTTTTCTCTACAATGGCAGTGTCTTCGGGTGATGTGAAAGAGGTTATAATCAGGGTCTGATTGGATATTCCAAATATATATATCTAAATATATAGATAGAATCCCTACAGTGTAGAAACAGGCCCTTTGGCCCAACAAGTCCACACTGACCCTCCGAAGAGTAACCCGCCCCGATCCATTCCCCTACCCTATTGCTCTACACTTACCACTGACGAAAATACGTACCCCACACATCCCTGAACACTACAGGCAATTTAGCATGGCCAATTCACCTAACCTGCACATCTTTGGAATGTGGGAGGAAACCCACACAGACACAGGGAGAACATGCAAATTCCACACAGACTTTCACCCAAAGCTCAAATCAAACCCAGGTCCCTGGCACTGTGAGGCATAATGAAAATATAATGTAAAATGTTCACTAGTCAGTCTACTTCAGAAGAAATCTCTGTACTCAAAGTAGTTAGTGTTGTGTATTGGTCTGAAAGGGTTAAGACTGATGAGTGACATCTCACATGGACTTATGGGTGAAACACTTTTGGATGTCAAAGCAGTGACACCCAAGTCTCTGCAATAATATGTCATATTGATGTAACCTACAGCTAGCTACTAACATTCCTGTTAGGGTGAAAGAAAAGGCTGGTAGGTGTAGGGAATGCTGGATGACGAGAGAAATTGAGGCTTTGGTTAAGAAAAAGAAGGAAGCATAGGTCAGGATAGATCGAGTGAATCCTTAGAAGAGTATAAAGACAGAAGGAGTATATGTAACAGGGAAATCAGGAGGGCAAAAAGGGGACATGAGATAGCTTTGGCAAATAGAGTTAAGGAGAATCCAAAGGGATTCTTAAAATACATTAAGGACAAAAAGGTAACTAGGGAGAGAGTAGGGCCCCTCAAAAGATCAGCAAGTCAGTGTGTGTGTGGAGCCACAGAAGATGGAGATACTAAACGAGTATTTTACATCAGTGTTCACTGTGAGGACATGGAAAATATAAAATGTGAGGAAACAGATGGTGACATCTTGAAAAATGCCCATATTACAGAAGTGAAAATGCTGAATGTCTTGAAACACATAAAGGTGGATAAATCCCCAGGACCTGATCAGGTGAACCCCAGAAATCTGTGGGAAGCTAGGGAAGTGATTGCTTGCCCCCTTGCTGAGATATTTGTATTATCGATAGTCACAGGTGAGGAGCTGGAAGACTGGATGTTGGCTAACATGGTGCCATTCTTTAAGAAAGGTGGTAAGGACAAGCCAGGGAACTATAGACCGGTGAGCCTGATGTCAGTGGTGGACAAGTTGTTGGAGAGAATCCTGAGAGATAGAATTTAAATGTATTTGGAAAGGCAAGGACTGATGGATCATCAAAATGGCTTTGTGTGTGAGAAATATCTTACGAACTTGATTGAGTTTTTTGAAAAAACGAAGATGACTGATGAGGGCAGACTGGTGACGTGACCTATATGGACTTCAGTAAGGCATTCGAGAAGGTTCCTCATGGGAGACTGGTTGGCAAGGTTTGATCACATGGAATACAGGGAGAACTAGCCACTTGGATACAGAACTGACTCGAAGGTTGAAGACAGATGGTGGTGGTGGAGGAGGGTTGCTTCTCAGACTGGAGGCCTGTGACCAGTGGTGTGCCACAAGGATTGGTGCTGAGTACATGCTTTTCATCAATTAAGTAAATGATTTAGATGTGAAAAAAGAAAGTAATAATTAATAATTTTGCAGATGACACCAAAATTGGAGGTGTAGTAGACAGCGAAGTGATCAGATGGGCCAATGGGCCGAGGAGTGGCAGATGGAGTTCAATTTAGCTAAATGTGAGGTCCTGCATTTTGCAAAGACAAATCAGAGCAGGACTTAGATGCCGCATGGCCAGGTTCTGGGTGCAGGTTCATAGTTCCTTGACAGTAGAATCACAGGTAGCTAGGATAGTGAAGGCGGTGTTTGGTATGGTTTCCTTTATTGATCACAGCATTGAGTATAGGAGTTGGGAGGACATGTTGCGGCTCTACAGGACATTGGCTAGGCAATGCTTGGAATATTGTGTGCAGTTCTGGTCTCCTTCCAATCGGAAAAATGTTGTGAAACTTGAAAGGGTTCAGAAAATATTTACAAGGCTTTTGCAAGGGTTTGAGGATTTCAGCTATAGGGAGAGGCTGAATAGATTTAGATTAGATTAGATTAGATTACTTACAGTGTGGAAACAGGCCCTTCGGCCCAACAAGTCCACACCGACCCGCCGAAGCGCAACCCACCCATACCCCTACATTTACCCCTTACCTAACACTACGGGCAATTTAACTTGACCAATTCACCTGACCCGCACATCTTTGGACTGTGGGAGGAAACCGGAGCACCCGGAGGAAACCCACGCAGACACGGGGAGAACGTGCAAACTCCACACAGTCAGTCGCCTGAGTCGGGAATTGAACCCGGGTCTACAGGCGCTGTGAGGCAGCAGTGCTAACCACTGTGCCACCGTGCCGCCCACAATAGGTGGAGCTGTTTTCCCTGGAGCATCGGAGACTGAGAGGTGACCTTATAGAGGTTTATAAAATCATGAGGGGCACGGATAGGGTAAATAGACAAGGTCTTTTCCCTGGGGTGAGGGAGTCCAGAACCAGAGGGCATACGTTTAGGGTGAGAGGGGAATGATTTAAAAGAGACCTAAGGAGCAATGTTTTTACGCAGAGGGTAGTGCATGTATGGAATGAGCTGCCAGAGGATGTGGTGGAGGCTGGTACAATTACAGCACTTAAAAGGCATCTGAATGGGTACATGAATAGGAAAGGGTTTAAAGGGATAAGTGCTGGCAAATGGGACTAGATCAGGTTAGGATATCTGATTGGCATGGATGGGTCTGTTTCCGTGCTGTACATCTCTATAAGTTTAAGATAACATGCAATAAACGAGATCTTTTTCACGGTAAGTGGTTCTGCCAGTTAAACCAGGAAGTAGTTTCTCTCTACCACAGCAGATAGGCAGGCACTGCAGTTTCCTACACTGAGAGAGAATGGTAACAGAGCCTTCACCCTGTACGGCAGCAGTGAGCTGGCCCAAACAAACACTTACAACATGGAATTCATTACTATTTGGACTGGTTGAGATAAAAGCAGTCAATTAATTTAAGGAAAAGTTACTTAAATGCATGAATGGGAACAAAACAAAATGGTTTATGCTGAGAAGGTGAGACGAAAAAGAGACAGGATTAGGCTCACGTGGAGGTTTGTAAACACTGACATGGCCTGGTCCTGAGTTAGCAATTTTAAGGAATTTTATTCAGATCAATAAAAGATTGGAGGTATAACATGCTATCCCAGATTGATCATCTGCACATTAACCTTTGATGAAATAGAAGGTAGGAAGAATTTAATTGCACAAGGGTATCAAAACTTACATGAGGAATACTTTACCCTCCAAAAAAAAATAAACAAGTCCTCGTTCAGAATCTATTTTGGAAAAATGACAGATGTACAGTTACTATTTTAACATCATCCATCAACAGTAATAATACCAAGTGATTAACATCAACGAGAGCTTAAAAATAAGCGATAATATGGCACCAATAAAACACCTGCCCTGAAAGACTGTCAGTGGATGACTGTTCTCTGAAATGAGTTACACAGACACAGGAGTAGGTCAGGGGTGGAAGGTCGCCTCCTGAAGGTCGGGGTAGAAGGAATCCTTCCAGTTTCAGGCGCAATCTTTTGCTTGTTATAATATTTACCCACAAGTTGCTACAACAGCTTAGAAGCAGTTGAGTGCCAATACTGAAACTGACTGCTTGTAAAACAAGAAAACTAGAACTTTCCCACTGTAATGAAAACTACAAAACCAGTTTGTGGAAGCCATTTCCTGTCATGGATCTGCTGCAGTGTACTCTTGTAACTGTAATGAAATATTAGCGAGACATTTTCTCACATTGCAGTTTCTCTTATGTGGAGTGATTTTCTTTTGCCCAAATCCATAAGTTTGGGCTCAAGACAGGCTAGGAGAAAGTGAGGACTGCAGATCAGAGCTGAAAATGTGTTGCTGGAAAAGCGCAGCAGGTCAGGCAGCATCCAAGGAGCAGGAGAGTTGACGCTTCGGGCATGAGCGCCCTGAGGAATTCCTCAGGAAAGGCTCATGCCCGAAGCGTTGATTCTCCTGCTCCTTGGATACTGCCTGACCTGCTCTGCTTTTCCAGCACCACACTCACAGCTCTGATCTTCAGCATCTGCAATGCTCATCTTCTCCTAGTCAAACAGAAGGCAAGATTAAGAACTATCTTCAGAGTTGAGTTTCTTTGGATTAAACACTACACATTCAGATTAAAAATTACAACACATGCTATTCAGGACATAATGCAATGGTAAGGTATACCGGGCTCTGTTAAAAGACTATTTCATAAACTATTGCTAGTCGGTCCTACTGCACGTGTTTATAATATTCACATGGTTATACTTTTGGGTTCTCTCTGTTTGTTTTGCTCTCTTCCTTCTTCAACTCCACTCAAACTGTGCTTTTTATGCCCAGTGAAACACAGCTCCATAACACCTTCGTAAGGTTGCTTCGGGGTTCTAGAGCACTCATGCAATTCCCCATGTTTCTAATAAAGTGGCTGTAAATTATGGCAAGTGTGAACATGGCATGGGGTCAACATGGAGATTCTCTGGCCACTTTCACTTTGAGCTGAATCATTTGATTTTTTTTAAGCGAAGTGTCAGTTTCATATAGCTTCAAGGGTTCTCTCTCTTAGTGAGGTGCCACACAGTTGTCAACAAATTGACCTTGTTAACTATCGCTTTTGCCCATCTCTCAACCAAGTCTAGCCCAAGACTACCATCAGCTGTTCCCCGAAAAAGTTGCCACTCACCGGATATCTGCCTAAAGATGGACATCCCTGGAGCCCATGTCGTTGCACCCAGACAAGTCTGGGCAATCTGACAATGCCCAAACAACTCCATTCTTTCACCTTACTCGCTGATTAACTATCAAGACACACCATTTGCCTGTCCTTAGCTGCAGCCTGTCTGACCACTTCTCATTCTAGTCACTGCTACACTGTGCCCAGTGGCCACTGTAGACCTGCAGCACCATAAGACCATAAAACATAGGAGTGGAAGTAAGGCCATTCGGCCCATCGAGTCCACTGCGCCATTCAATCATGGCTGATGGGCATTTCAACTCCACTTACCAGCATTCTTCCCGTAGCCCTTAATTCCTCGAGACAACAAGAATCTATCAATCTCTGCCTTGAAGACATTTAGCGTCCCGGTCTTCACTGCACTCCGTGGCAATGAATTCCACAGGCCCACCACCCTCTGGCTGAAGAAATGTCTCCGCATTTCTGTTCTGAATTGACCCCCTCTAATTCTAAGGCTGTGTCCACGGGTTCTAGTCTCCTCGCCTAATGGAAACAATTCCCTAGCGTCCACCCTTTCCAAGCCATGTATTATCTTGTACGCCTCTATTAAGTCTCCCCTTAATCTTCTAAACTCCAATGAACACAATCCCAGGATCCTCAGCCGTTCCTCATATGTTAGACCTACCATTCCAGGGATCATCCGTGTGAATCTCCGCTGGGCACGTTCCAGTGCCAGTATGTCCTTCCTGAGGTGTGGGGACCAAAACTGGACACAGTACTCCAAATGGGGCCTAACCAGAGCTTTATACAGTTTCAGTAGCACAACGGTGCTTTTATATTCCAACCCTCTTGAGATAAGTGACAACATTGCATTCGCTTTCTTAATCATGGACTCAACCTGCATGTTTACCTTTAGAGAATCCTCGACTAGCACTCCCAGATCCCTTTGTACTTTGGCTTTACTAATTTTCTCACCATTTAGAAAGTAGTCTATGCTTTTATTCTTTTTGCCAAAGTGCAAGACCTCGCACTTGCTCACGTTGAATCCCATCAGCCATTTCCTGGACCACTCTCCCAAACTGTCTAGATCCTTCTGTACTGAAAATGTGTTGCTGGTTAAAGCACAGCAGGTTAGGCAGTATCTAAGGAACAGGAAATTCAACGTTTCGGGCATAAGCCCTTCATCAGGAATTTCGACGTTTCGGGCATAAGCCCTTCATCAGCATCTGCAGACCTCATTTTTACCCGTAGATCCTTCTGTAGCCTCCCCACTTCCTCAGTACTACCTGCCTGTCCACCTAACTTCATATCATCGGCAAACTTCACTAGAATGCCCCCAGTCCCCTCATCCAAATCATTACTATATAATGCGAATAGCTGTGGCTCCAACACTGAACCCTACGGGACACCGCTCGTCACCGGCTGCCATTCCGAAAAAGAACCTTTTATCCCAACTCTCTGCCTTCTATTAGACAGCCAATCCTCAATCTATCCCAGCAGCTCACCTCGAACACCATGGGCCCTCACCTTGCTCAGTAGCATCCCGTGTGGCACCTTATCAAAGGCCTTTTGAAAGTCTAGATAGACCACATCCACTGGGTTTCCCTGGTCTAACCTACTTGTCACCTCTTCAAAGAATTCCAACAGGTTTGTCAGGCATGACCTCCCCTTACTAAATCCATGTTGACTAGTCCTAATCAGACTCTGCTCTTCTAAGAATTTAGAAACCTCATCCTTAATGATGGATTTTAGAATTTTACCAACAACCGAGATTAAGCTAATTGGCCTATAATTTTCCATCCTTTGTCTTGATCCTTTCTTGAACAAGGGGGTTACAACAGCCATCTTCCAATCATCCGGGACCTTTCCTGACTCCAGTGACTCTTGAAAGATCTCAACCAATGCCTCCGCTATTTCCTCAGCCACCTCTCTCAGCACGTCACTCTCCAGGAGAGAACCATCACAGCCAGGTGGGAAAACTGACAAATAGAACCAGGAGATTTTAATTACAGACAGCAGAGACAAACTAAACAAAGCAGACACTTCAGTTCACCCCCACAATGCAACAAAATGCTGCTGCGATAACCAATGACATTTTACGTCCCATGATGGACAGTTAAAACCAGCTTTCAGGCTTCAACCAGGTCCTCTCTGGCTTGTGTCAGGAAATGCAACTGAGACCTCATGAAAAAGGAGAGCTGCTTTCTCCCCGGGAGACTGCTCCCACTCTCCCTGTTCCTCCAAGTCCAGAAGAGCACCTCATTGGCTGATCCAATTGTGCAGGATGATGTAGCACATTCTGGAGGATCCAGTCCAAGCAGTGGAATCACATCTTGAACAGCATCACCGTCTGTAGCACCAAGCCTGCTTGATCCTGTTCGAAAAGTGGTATTGGTCTGGGGCAGCATTGTATCTGTGCTCCTCAGTCAGGGGACTGTGTGACATTGTCATGAGCCGGTAGCCCTGGTCCCCTTAGTTCATTTCTCAGGGCAATGACTTGACCAATCAGAGCCAGCCACAGGGATCACTACTGGAGCCACAGTTATTTACAACATATATTAATGACTTGGATGAGGAAAGTTAATATACCATTGTCAAATGTGCAGATGACACAAAAATAGGTGAGAAGGTAAACAATGAAAATGACACAGAGTCTGCAGAGGGACATAGACAGGTTAAGCGAGTGGGCAAAAACCTAGCAGGAATATAACATGGGAAGTTGTGTGTTTCGGCAGGAAGAAAACAGAAGCTGAGTATCATGTAAATGGGGAAAGACTGGGTAAAACTGCACGACAGAGGGATTTGGGGTCCATGTGCATGAATCACAAAAAGCTAGCATCCAAATCCAGTTGGTAATAGGGAAGGCAGATGGAATCGTGGCCTTTATTTCAAAGGGAATGGATTGTTAAAATCAGGGTGTTGTTAAAACAATGCAGGACACTTGTCAGCTACAGCTGGAATGTGGAGAAAGGTTTTGTGCTCTTTACCTCAGGAAAGATATACAGGTTGGTGGAGGCAGTTCAGAGAAGGTTCACTGGGTTGAATCTGGGTACAGAGGGATTTTCTTAAAAGGAGAGGTTGAGTTGTTTGGATCCATTCTCGATTTAAAAGGATGACAGATGGCCTTACTGAAGTGTATGAAAGGTTTGCTTTTTTTTGGGGGGGGAGGGTGGAAGAGTTAAACAAGGCCAATGCTCAGACGTTGTCTCCCCATGTGGGAGCCTAGTATGACAGGGGGATGATCTCAGAATAAAGGGTCACCCATTTAAGGTAAAGAGACAGAGGATCTTTTTCCCTCAGGGAGTAGCAAGTCTGTGGAAGTTTTTACTGCAGTGCACTGTCAAGGCTGGGTGATTAAGTATATTTAAGGCCGAGATAGATGTATTTTTTTTTATCAGTAAAGGAATCAAGGGTTTGCGGAAAAGGGAGGAAAGTGGAATTGAGAATGATCAGATCAACCACGATCTCACTGAATGGCGGAGAAGACTCAATGGGCTGAGCGGCCCACTTCAGGTGTTACAACCACATGGGCCTCCAACCTCAGTTAAATTTGAACCAAACCTCCAGCAGTTAACTGTCAGTCATGATTAAATCGTGCATTCTTTGAGGTGGCACCTCTGCCAATCAGCACTCCCCTCCCAAACAACACAACTGCTGCTTTCCTTTACTTGGTAATTCTTGCGAATTGTCCTGATGAACGCAAGATAAAAAGTTTTTCTTTCAGAAATAACCAGGTTCTGTACTATCAAATGACTAGATGTAGATAAGCATTATGAGTGAGCAAAAATCTGCTAAAGGGAGTATAATCTGAGAAAATATAAAGTTATTCCCTTTGTCATGAAGAATAGGAAATACTCTTCTTAAAATTAGACTTCAGAATGCTGTCTCACAAGTACATCCTTGTACACAAAACACAAAGATAAGCAAGTAGACCATATAGTTAGGAAGGCAAATGGAACATTGGTACAGAGTAAAAGTGAAACGGACATGAAAAATATTGAGATCTTGCTACAACTGGAAGGACGTTGAGGAGATCACACCTAGAGTACAGTGTACAATTTAGGTTTCCTTATTTAAGGAGGAACATGGTTGTATTTGATGCATTTCAGAGAAGGTTCACATGGTTGATTTTTGGGTAAAGGAGTGAAGCTGCAGAAGCTTGAGACTGTACCCACTGGAGTTCAGAAACAATATTCTGGGTGAATTGGAAGGGCAACTAAACAGAGGTGGTGGCACTGCGGTAATGTCACTGAACTAGGAATCTAGAGACCCAGCTAATACCCTTTGTTCAAATCTAACCATAGAAGATGGTGGATTTCAACGGAACAAAAATCTATTGATGACCATGAAACCCATTGATTTCTTAATACCCATTCACAACTGGAAATCTGCCATTGCTCACACTGCACACACATAGTAATACAGTGGACTCTTAACTGTCATCTGAAAGGACAGTTGGGTCTGTCCATGACCGTATCAGAAAGCAGGTGCGTCGCACTGTGCTGGTGGAGACATATTGATGACACTCCACGTTGTGTTGTCAATTATCTGATTTCCCACTGTTCTTGGCCACTTTATAGGATCTCTCTTTTTCTTTAATACATTTCCTGACTTCCTGTCAGCCATGGCTGTCTAATCCCTCCCCGGATAATCTTTCTTTTCCTGGGGATGAACCTCTGTATAGTGTCCTCAATTATACCCACAAACTCCTGCCATTTTTGCTCTGTCTTCCTGGTTAGCTTCCACTTCCAGTCTATTTTTGTCAGTTCCTCTCTCATGCCCTCATAATTACCTTTATTTAACTGTAACACCATTACATCCGATTTTGACTTCTCTCTTTCAAACTCCAGACTGAACTCTACCATATTATGATCGCTACTTCCTAAGGGTTCCCTTACTTTAAGATCTTTTATAAGAGTCTGGTTCACTGCAAAGCACTAGGTCCAGAATAGCCTGCTCCCTTGTGAGCTCCATGACAAGCTGTTCCAAAAAGCCATCCTGTAAGCATTCCATGAATTCCCTTTCTTTAGATCCACTGGCAACATTATTTACCCAGTCCACCTGCATATTGAAGTCTCAGATCAGTTATTCGAACAATCAATTATCCAAACAAAATACTCCCTGCCTGTCTTGTGCAGATAATCGAGGTTGTTCTGTATAGCATTATCACAGCGACAAATGGGACAGCAGTAAATGGAGCATCAAGGAGCACTTGAAGTAGCAGCAACAATTGCTATCAAGGGGAAATATTACACCATTTGGAGTAAAGCCAACTTAAAGGAAGTTAAAAATCACACAACACCAGGTCATAGTCCAACAGGTTTAATTGGAAGCATACTAGCTTTCAGAGCCTTGCTCCTTCATCAGGTGACTATCACCTGATGAAGGAGCGACGCTCCGAAAGCTAGTGTGCTTCCAATTAAACCTGTTGGACTATAACCTGGTGTTGTGTGATTTTTAACTTTGTACACCCCAGTCCAACACCGGCATCTCCAAATCATGACTAAAGGAAGATGGTTGTGTTTGTTGGAGGACAGCCATTTCAGCAAGCGTTCCTCAGGGTAGTGTCCCAGTCCCAACTACCTTCAGCTGCTTTATCAATGACCTTCTCTCCATCATAAGGTCTGAAGTGGTGGTGTTCACCAACGACTGCACAATGTCCAGCATCACTCCCAATTCCTCAGATCATGGTAAGGAACATTGGCATCACACTGGCATCAGCTAATTACCATCTCCAACAACTCAGAATCGACACATCATGCCTTCACATTCAACAGCAATTCTGTTGCTGAAGCCTCCTCTTTCAACATTGACTTGCATTGCATTGAAACTAAACATGGAAATACCATTGGCTGGAAGAGCAGGCCGGGGCAAGGAATTCTGTAATGAATAACCCATCTCCTGCTTCTCCAAAACTTTTACAAGGCACAAGTTAGGAGTCTGGTAGAATATACTCCACTTGCATGGATGGACATAGCTCCAAGAACACTGAAGAAACTCACCACCATCCAGTATAGAGTGGCCCACAGAACTGACAACATATCCACAAACATGCACTCTCTCCAAAACCCGATGTCCAGTAGCAGCAATAAGTAACATCTATAAGATGCACTGCAGAAATTCAGCAAAGTTCCTTAGACAGCAACTTCAAACCCATGATGACTACCATTAGAAAGACAAAGGCAGCAGATACATGGGAAGACCACCACCTGCAAATTCCCCTCCAAACTCCACACCATCCTGACTTGGAAATATATTGCCATTCCTTCAGTGTCACTGGATCAGGATTCTGAAATTGCCTCACTAATGGCGTCATGGATCTAGCCACACCCCAAAGGCCTCAGCAGTTCAAGAAGGCAGCCCACCATTATCTTCTAGGCAATTAGGTTTGGACAATAAATATTGGCCCAGTCAGCGATCCCAATAAATAATGGCCTAATCAGCGATACCAATGACTGAATAAGAATGTTGCTGAGAGGCTATTTCCTCTTGTTGGGACTTCAAAATAAAGGATCTTCCATTTAAGACAGAGATAAAGGAACAATTTTTTTCTCTTGAGCTGTTATAATTTTTGGAATTCCAAACCTAGAAAGCAGTAAATGCTTTGCCATTGAACATTATTCAAGACTGAGAGGACCTTTTTTTTGAACTGTTGAGGTGGTGAGCAACCTCACGGTTGCTATGGGCGGCACGGTGGCACAGTGGTTAGCACTGCTGCCTCACAGTGCCAGAGACCCAGGTTCAATTCCCGACTCAGGCGACTGACTGTGTGGAGTTTGCACATTATCCCCGTGTCTGCGTGGGTTTCCTCCGGGTGCTCCGGTTTCCTCTCACAGTCCAAAGATGTGCAGGTTAGGTGAATTGGTCATGCTAAATTGTCCAGAGTATTAGGTAAAGGGGTAAATGTAGGGGAATGGGTGGGTTGCACTTCTGCGAGTCGGTGTGGACTTGTTGGGCCGAAGGGCCTCTTTCCACACTGTAAGTAATCTAATCTAATCAACTGGTAAGAAAGTGGATTTGAGGCCAAAATCAGATCAGCTATGATCTTAGCAAATGCCACAGCAGACTGGAGGAAATAGAAGTCTGCTCAAATTTCTTGTCTGAGACTTGGGAGTGAGAAGAGGAGAGGTACTCTGTTTTTCAAACTTGTGATGAAATGATTGAGAGGTCACAAAGTAGGCGCTATTAATATGTTAAAAATTGTATAGAAATACTAAGGAAGAATAATATTACTAATTAAACTATGATGAACCAAGGGAAAAAGTGAGGTCTGCAGATGCTGGAGATCAGAGCTGAAAAATGTGTTGCTGGAAAAGCGCAACAGGTCAGGCAGCATCCAAGGAGCAGGAGAATCGATGTTTCAGGCATAAGCCCTGAACCAATATCTTCTTTGTCCCTTTTTTCATTTCACTAATTTACTTCTCCAAACCCAATAGACTCTTCAAAAAAAAATTGAATTGTGGTTAGTTGAGAGTGAAATGACAGTGCACAGCAATGTCACTGAAACGCTGTTCAAGAAAATCAGAATGACTCTTGCTTTTTCGAGCATCAATCCCCAGTTACTATCAGGTTTTCAACATACTGCAGCTTCTTCAGCTGCTGAAGCAGTGAGTCCACACCAGAATGACCTCATTTTCACGATTACTCACCACGCACATTTTATAGACCCAAACCCATGAAGAAAATAACATAATCAGGGCATTGAGAGGTGGTCACTGTAGGGTGAAGAAAATGGAAATCCTGCTACAAGTATCTTCAGATTGAAAGTTTAAGCCCGAACCTCAGCAATGCACTTATCCTTAACATGAGAGGATTAAAAGGTTTCAATTGAACAGTGAAAGCTGAAAGGTTTTAATCAACATTAATCCAAAGGGATTAGCACAATGCACGAACAGCAGGAAGCAAAACCTTCCCTCACTGACAGCAATGGTTATCTGTTACCGAATAGCATGTCATGTGCCCATCACACAATTTTGTGGCAAACTTCACTTACACTTAGCCATGAACATGTCAATCTTCCTTTTGTTAAAACAGATAGAAACGGACACAACTGTTAGATTCAAACTATTCAAAAGATCTTTTACAGCTGATAATGATTTTGAAGCTTTAACATGGTAATGCATTTGTAATGATGTGTGCCTTTAAGAGGGATTTGCTCTGTCCTGTTTGTCATGGAGTCATAGATAGAGTCATAGAGATGTACAGCATGGAAACAGACCCTTCGGTCCAACCCGTCCATGCTAAACAGATATCCCAACCGAATCTAGTCCCACCTGCCAGCACCAGGCCCTTATCCCTCCAAACCTTTCCTATTCACATAACCATTCAAATGCCTCTTAAATGTTGCAATTGTACCAGCCTCTGCCACACCCTCTGGCAGCTCATACTACCCTCTGCGTGAAAAAGGTGCCCTTTGGTCTCTCATATCTTTCCCCTCTCACCCTAAACCTATGCCCTCTAGTTCTGGACTCCTCGACCCCAGGGAAAAGACTTTGTCTATTTATCCTATCCATGCCCCTCATAATTTTGTAAACCTCTATAAGGTCACCCCTCAGCTTCCGACGATCCAGGGAAAACAGCCCCAGCCTGTTCAGCCTCTCCCTGTAGCTCAGATCCTCCAACCCTGGCAACATCCTTGTGAATCTTTTCTCAACCCTTTCAAGTTTCACAACATCTTTCCGATAGGAAGGAGACCAGAATTGCACGCAATATTCCAACAGTGGCCTAACCAATGTCCTGTACAGCTGCAACAAGACCTCCCAACTCCTGTACTCAATACTCTGACTAATAAAAGCAAGCATACCAAACGCTTTCTTCACTAGGAAAAAGTGAGGACTGCAGATGCTGGAGGCCAGAGTTGAAAAGTGTGGTGCTGGAAAAGAGCAGCAGGCCAGGCAGCATCCGAGGGGCAGGAGAATCGACATTTAGGGCATAAGCACTTCTTCAGGAATGAGCGTCATTCCTGAAGAAGGGCTAATGCCCGAAATGTCGATTCTCCTGCTCCTCGGATGCTTCCTAGCCTGCTGCACTTTTCCAGCGCCTTCTTCACTATCCTATCTACCTGCGACTCCACTTACAAGGAGCTATGAACCTGCACTCCAAGGTCTCTTCGTTCCGCAACACTCCCTAGGACCTTATCATTAAGTGTATAAGTCCTGCTAAGATTTGCTTTCCCAAAATGCAGCACCTCGCATTTATCTGAATTAAACTCCGTCTACCATTTCTCAGCCCATTGGCCCATCTTATTCAGATCCTGTTGTAATCTGAGGTAACCCTCTTTGCTGTCCACGACACCTCCAATTTTGGTGTCATCTGCAAACTTACTAACTGTACCTCTTATGCTCGCGTCCAAATCATTTATGTAAATGACAAAAAGTAGGAGGGTCCAGCACCGATCCTTGTGGCACTCTACTGGTCACAGGCCTCCAGTCTGAAACACAATCCACCACCACCGCCATCTGTCTTCTACCTTTGAGCCAGTTCTGTATCCAAATAGCTAGTTCACCCTGTATTCCATGGGATCTAACCTTGCTAATCAGTCTCCCATGGGGAACCTTGTCGAACGCCTTACTGAAGTCCACATAGATCACATCTACTGCTCAGCCCTCATCAATCTTCTTTGTTACTTCTTCAAAAAACTCAATCAAGTTTGTGAGACATGATTTCCCATGCATAAAGCCACGTTGACTATCCCGAATCAGTCCTTGCCTTTCCAAATGTACATCCTGTCCTTAAGGATTCCCTCCAACAACTTGCCCACCACTGAGGTCAGGCTCACTGGTCTATAGTTCCCTGGCTTATCTTTACTACCCTTCTTAAACAGTGGCACCATGTTTGCCAACTTCCAGTCTTCCGGCACCTCACCTGTGACTATCGATGATACAAATATCTCAGCAAGAGGCCCAGCAATCACTTCTCTAGCTTCCCACAGAGTTCTCGGATACACCTGATCAGGTCCTGGGGATTTATCCACTTTAACCATTTCAAGACATCCAGCACTTCCTCCTCTGTAATCTGGACATTTTGCAAGATGTCACCATCTATTTCCCTACAGTCTATATCTTCCATATCCTTTTCCACAGTAAATACTGATGCAAAATATTAATTTAGTATCTCCACCATTTTCTGTGGCTCCACACAAAGGCCACCTTGCTGATCTTTGAGGGGCCCTATTCTCTCCCTAGTTACCCTTTTGTCCTTAATATATTTGTAAAAACCCCTTGGATTCTCCTTAATTCTATTTGCCAAAGCTATCTCATGTCCCCGTTTTGCCCTCCTGTTTTCCCTCTTAAGTATACTCCTACTTTCTTTATACTCTAAGGATTCACTCGATCCATCCTGTCTATACCTGACATATGCTTCTTAACCAAACCTCAATTTCTTTAGTCATCCAGCATTCCCTATACCTACCAGCCTTCCCTTTCACCCTGACAGGAATATACTTTCTCTGGATTCTTGCTATCTCATTTCTGAAGGATTCCCATTTTCCAGCCATCCCTTTACCTGCGAACATCTGCCTCCAATCAGCTTTCGCAAGTTCTTGCCTAATACCGTCAAAATTGGCCTTTCTTCAATCTAGAACTTCAACTTTTAGATCTGGTCTATCCTTTTAAAACGAATAGAAGTATGGTCGCTGGTCCCAAAGTGCTCCCCCACTGACATCTCAGTCACCTGCCCTGCCTTATTTCCCAAGAGTAGGTCAAGTTTTGCACCTTCTCTAGTAGGTACATCCACATACTGAATCAGAAAATTGTCTTGTACACACTTAAGAAATTCCTCTCCATCTAAACCTTTAACACTATGGAAGTCCCAGTCGATGTTGGAAAGTTAAAATCCCCAACCATAACTTCCCTATTATTCTTACAATTAGCTGAGATCTCCTTACAAGTTTGTTTCTCAATTTCCCTCTGATCATTGGGGGGTCTATAATACAATCCCAATAAGGTGGTGATCATCCCTTTCTTATTTCTCAGTTCCACCTAAATAACTTTCCTGGATATTTTTCGGGAATATCTTCCCTCAGCACAGCTGTAATGTTATCCCTTATCAAAAATGCCACATCCCCTCCTCTCTTGCCTCCCTTTCTATCCTTCCTGTAGCATTTGTATCCTGGAACATTAAGCTGCCAGTCCTGCCCATCTCTGAGCCATGTTTCCGTAATTGCTATGATATCCCAGTCCCATGTTCCTAACCATGCCCTGAGTTCATCTGCCTTCCCTGTTAGGCCCCTTGCATTGAAATAAATGCAGTTTAATTTATTAGTCCTACCTTGTCCCTGCCTGCCCTGACTGTTTGACTCACTTCTGTTCTCAACTGTACCCGTCTCAGACTGATCTCTTTCCTCACTATCTCCCTGGGTCCCACCCTCCCACCTTACTAGTTTAAATCCTCCCAAGCAGTTCTAGCAAATTTCCCTGCCAGTGTATTAGTCCCCTTCCAATTTAGGTGCAATCCATCCTTCTTGTACAAGTCACTTCTACCCCAAAAGAGATTCCAATGATCCAAAAATGTGAATCCTTCTCCCACACACCAGCTCCTCAGCCATGCATTCATCTGCTCTATCCTCCTATTCCTGCCCTCACTCGCTCATTTGTCTTGAAGAGGAGATTGTAATCCTGGTGTGCTCCATGGAAACGCAGAGTAAACAGCTTTGGGGTTCTTTTTAAAGTAAACAAAAGAAGCATGTGTGGGTGGATTCAGGCTCACATAGACTGAGGGCCTTGTTTTCAGGTGTTGAAGTTGGGGTGTTTGGAGTTGAAGCTGCTAGATACAGCTCTCTCTCTCTCTTACTTGATTCATACGATCAGTGTTCCTTCTTCTGGACTGGCAGAAATAGCAAGTGAGGGAAATCTGTTTTACTGAATTTGCCTTTGCCAAGGGTGTGTTTATGGGCTGCTGCTATATTAGAACAGTCAATGAGTACTAGTTAAATAATATATTAGGTTATTAAGTATTTCGATAGTTAACGTTATTGTTTTCTTGTTTGTATTTGTGTGAAAAATTGACAAATTGAATCACCATGTGGAGTGCAATGCCTTAGGTTAGATTCCCGACAGTATGGAAACAGGCCCGTTGGTCCAACAAACACACACCTACCCCCCCCCCCCAAGAGTGTAACCCACCCAGACTCATTCCCCTACCCTATATTTATCCCTGCCTAATGCACCTAACATTATGGGACAATTTAGCATTACCAATTCACCTAGCCAACATATCTTTGGATTGTGGGAGGAAACCAGAGCACCCAGAGAAACCCATGCAGACACAGGGAGAATGAGGGCTTATGCTTGAAACGTCGAATTCCCTATTCCTGAGATGCTGCCTGGCCTGCTGTGCTTTGACCAGCAACACATTTTCAGCTGTGATCTCCAGCATCTGCAGACCTCATTTTTTACAGGGAGAATGAGCAAACTCCACACAGATAGTCGCCTGAGGCTGGAATCGAAACCAGGGCCCTGGCGCTGTGAGGCAACAGTGCTAAACACTGCCCAAAAGTTTAACCTATTTTTCCTAATCAAACTGTTCAAAGATAATTATTACACAGCCCTAGAGAAGATGGGACTTGAACCCAGGCTTCCTGACCAAGGGGGAAGGTCACTACCACTGGACCACAAGAGGGTTCCTGAACATACGCATCCAAATCATTCATATAAATTACAAACAAAAGCAGATCCGGCACCAGTCCCTGCAGAACACTGCTGGTCACAGGCCTCCAGAATTCAGATGTTGAACAATAAATGATGGTGGAGGATATGATGACGTGGGGAAATCTTTTATTTTACAGAATGGTGATACCCAGAATTCACTGCCTATGAGAGCGGTGGTAACAAGAAAGAATGATTTCCATCAGGCAGAGAATGATAGGATAGAATGGACTGGATCATACTACAGAAAGGGCCAGGTATCCTCCACCTGTGCTCATGACTTTATGAACTGAAATGAGAATATAGGAGAAAGTGCGGACCGCAGATGCTGGAGATCAGAGTCAAAAAGTGCAGAGCTGGAAAAGCACAGCAGGTCAGGCAGCATCCAGGAAGGAGAGTCAATGTTTCAAGCATAAGCTCCTCATCTGGAATGTTGAGGGGGCTGAGAGATAAATGGGTGGTGGTGGTTGGTGGGGGGGTGGAAGACTGAGGAGAAACATTATGCATAAAGAGTATCATGACCATCTTGGCATAATGGACAGTTTTGTGTTTTTGGTAAAAACAATGCAGAGGTGTCCTCCCAGATTCACCTCTTCACTTTTGGTGGATGTGCCTTCTGTTTGTCCAGCTTCCTAACTCACTCTAACTCCACATTCTCCTTGAAGGTATTTCCTTAAACACACATTTTCTTACTTCTCTAATCAACCTTTTGATCATTAACCCGAACATCTTTCAGAGGTTTATGTCTAACTTCTGGTAATGCTTCCTTGAATTACCTTGGAACACCATAAAGGTGCTAAATCAATGCAAGTTACTGTTGTTTATTGGCAGAAAAGTAGAGCTGATTTTTCTAGACCAGCATGTTCAGGCACGGAGCTGTGCACCAACAGTTAAGCTTCAACAACCCACAATTAAAGTTGAAAGCCTATTTGTGTTTTAGATGTAAATCAGAGAAATGGAAAGAATAATTTTTTTAAAAATTTAAACCCCAATTTGTTGAACAATCTCAATTGTTGATAAGACAAAGACATGCATTTATATAGCAGTATGAATGGGAGCTTTACACACTATAGTAACAGAAGATCCAGTTGTGTTTTTATTAAAATTTCTTCTCAGTGATGTTTGCAAGGCCACATTGACAGCTGACCCCATGTCCAGAGAAGGTGCAAATGGGACTAAGTCATGATCTACTGCAAGCTTTGCGCTGTTAGCATTTTCATGAGGTCAGATGAAAACACTATGAACATGATGGGGATGATACAGATAAATCTTTGTGTATACAAGGAGGAAGTGAGGTCTGCAGATGCTGGAGATCAGAGCTGAAAATGTGTTGCTGGAAAAGCGCAGGTCAGGCAGCATCCAAGGAACAGGAGATTCGACGTTTCGGGCATAAGCTGAAGAAGGGCTTATGCCCGAAACGTCGAATCTCCTGTTCCTTGGATGATGCCTGACCTGCTGCGCTTTGTGTGTACAAGCCAGGCAGGGGTGGTTTGGAGGTCTCACATGTAAACACCATAGCAGAATGTCGCAGAGTTTGGGAATGGTTGCCCCTCATGCTACAACCAAACTCAGACAAATCGAGGTGAAGGGCCTTTCCAGTCTCCTCAAACTTGATGGTTTGGTAAATTTGTGCCTCAAGTACAGCTTCATTCCTGGTATTCCCCCCAATTCTTCTACACTTCCTCCAGGAACCCAATGTGGCAAGAGAATACTAAATGGAAAACCCTGTTGTGCACAGTCTGAGGGAGAGTGGGTGAGTAGTGTGGCAGTGTGGGGGTGGGATGCGTGAAGGTATCCTCATGGTATAGGACAGAGAGTTGAAGGAGTCAGCACTGGAAGAACAAATTCTGAAATCTTCCAGCCTTTTCCAGTCTTATCCTTGTTTTCAGAACATCAAGCAAAGGTTAAACTGTTGGCATGTGGTGGTGTGATTACAAGAGTACAAATTACAGAATTTGGCATGTCTGTTGTCCCCTTGTCATTACTATATCATTGATGCCCTCCCTCAGCTGATGAACCAGTGTTCTTTTCTGCTGGAAATCACTTGGAAGAACCATCAAGACTAGCGAGCATGCATAAAGAATCTCTGCACTGGGGGAGTTCAATGCCCCAACATGAAGACTAGCTCAGTAGCACCACTACCAACGTAGAGCTCGCTCAGTTATATGACATCACAGCCAGAATGGACATCGAGCAGATTATCATGGAACCAATACAGGAAGATAGTCTACTTGATCGTGTTCTTATCACAGATGTGCCAAAGATGCAACTATCCACGCAATGTCAGTAGGGGGTGATTGCTGCATTATCCTTGAGGCGGTCACATCTTCGCATTGAAAATTACCTCCATTGTGTTGTGTGGTGCTCCCACAGTTGCTGTATGGGCTGTTTTCAGAGCAGATCCATTGCCTCAAAATGAACAGTTGGTTTTGTATCCGTTGCTATTTCAAAATTTTACTGCTCACTGTGCACAGCTATATCCAAATGTCACTTGAGAAAGGGTGGGCTTCACCTTTTCAAAGGGCATGATTTGAGCTGTTCTCTCAAGTACTATCTTATCATTAGAAAAAGTGCCAAACTCAAGGGTGGGCTCCACCATTTAACCTTTGCTTAATATTCTGAAAATGAGTACTTTGTTGGTTCATATTGCAGTTATATTCCTGAAAACATCATTTACCTTAAAGTTGTAGTTCACTGGCAATAATGGGAAAATCCAATACGATATAAAAGCTGTTGTTCAGTTTTGTCTGACCATTCTTCTCAATAACATTCAATTGTCATACCCTGTATGGTAAAATACTGTGTACTCCTGAAGTCCTACATTTGTAAATAAAATTTGCATTTGCAGTGCCTCCCACTCACTGCCTCTCAGACTCATCTCTTCTCTTCTCATTTTCTTTTTTAACTGCATTCAAATTGCACTAGTTGCCATGGTGGAATTTGAACCCAGGCCCCCAGAGTATAAGCCTTGCTCCCTGGATTTCTAGTCCATTGGATTTTACTACTATACCACCACAATGTTACTACCAGTTGCTCTCATGTCCTCTATGGGGTGACATGCTGGCTCAGTGATTAGCACTGCTGTCTCACAGTGCCAGGGATCCAGGTTTGATTCCATCCTCGGGCCACTGTCTGTGTGGAGTTTGCACATTCTGCCCGTGCTCCCCCAGGTACTCCGGTTTCCTCCCACAGTCCAAAGATGTACACATTTGGTGGATTAGTCATGGGAAAAGCAGGCTTGCAGGGATGGAGTAGGTGAGGTAGGACTGGTTGGGACGCTGTTCAGAGGGACAGTGGACATGATTTGAGCTGCTCTCTCAAGTACCGTCTTATCATTAGAAAAAGTGCCATCAAAATCAAATAAACATTCGCAGTAAATTATTCAGCTTCATGAAGTTGATCTATCATTCAATTTGATCATCATTAATCCATTCCTCAACTCCATTCACTTGCCTTTCCCATCACAGACAAATAAATCCAAAATAGCCAGATGCCCAATTGGCTCCTCAATATGATGGTCCAGACACTCAGCTTGCACACACACCAAGGACTCATCCTCTCTGACATGTGTTCTGATTTAGTTATCCCAATCAACAGGCAAATTACAGTCACCTATAAATACCAAATTACCCAAAGTAGATACATCTCTAATTTCTTGACTGAGTGTGCACAACATTAGCACAACAGTTTGGTATCCTATAAACACTGTTGCTTCTTAGCTCCACCCAACTGACTCTATATCTTGACCCTTTGATCTAAAATCCTCCCAAACTAATTCAAGTAGATAGGTGAATGAAGGTGGTGTTTGTTATGCTTTCCTTTATTAGTCAGTACATTGAGTACAGGAGTTGGGAGGTCATATTGCAGGTGTACAGGACATTGGTTGGGCCACTTTTGGAATATTGTGTACAATTCTGTTCGCCCTCCTATAGGAAGGAGGTTCTGAAACTTGAAAGGGTTCAGAAAAGTTTTACAAGGATGTTGCCAGGATTGTAGCTATAGGGAAAGGCTGAATAAGGTGGAGCTGTTTTCCCTAGACTGTTGGAGGCTGAGGGGTGACCTTATAGGGGTTTATAAAATCATGACGGGCAGGGATAGGATAAATAGACACCCTCGGGTAGGGGAGTCCATAACTCGAGGGCACAGGTTTAGGGTGAGAGTGGAAAGATTTAGAAGGGATCTAAGGGGCAACTTTTTCACGCAGAGGGTGGTGAATGCATGGAATGAGCTGCCAGAGGAAGTAGTGCAGGCTGGTACAATTGCAACATTTAAAAGACATCTAGATGACTAGGAAGGGTTTAGAGGGATGTGGGCCTAGTGCTGGCAAATGGGACTAGATTAATTAAGGATATCAGGTCAGCATGAACGAACTGGGCTAAAGGGTCTGTTTCCGTGCTGTACATCTCTATGACTCTAATGTGCTGACTTCATTCCTGCTTTTTTTCCATCTTTTCCTTTCTGTCCAATGCTCGTCAATGGGAATAAACTTGGACATTCAGTTCCCAATCTCAGTCACATTTTCTCGGTACTGGCAATTTAATAATGTCCATTTGTGGACTCAAATCAACCATTTTGTGACTGCTACACATATTCCGACAGATTATCTTTAATTCAACATTTACAACATTCTGTTTAATGCTTGACATTGCCTCCCCCGTTCTCTATTTTTGTTTATGATACTTTAATTCCTTTTTACTCTTAAGTTCCCATCCCTTGGCCCATTGCATTCAGAAACTCCCCAATAGAAGAACGGGGAAATCTCCCTTCACGGAGGTTAGTGTCAGTCCTGCTGTGATACAGCCTGATGATCTTGTAATAGGTCTGTCTTTCCACAGGAGTGGCTCCAATGACTGAAAAATCTGATGACCTCCCTCCTACACTAGTTTTCCAGCCATGCATTCAGCCACTCAATTTCACAATTCCACACTCACTCGCAAGTGTAATTAGGAGTAATCTCCTGAGCTGACTATTTTAGACATCCTGTCATTCAGTCTCCTCCATAGCTCCCTGAAACCTTTCATGACCTCATCATCCTTCCTATCCAAGTCGGAAATGGATCACAACCTCAGGTCTTCATCTTCCTCCAGAAAAACATACTCCAACTACTCGGTGATATCATTAATTCTAGCAACATATCATCCTGGCTCTGTATTACTGATGCAGTGCAATGGGAATATCACTTTAACAATGCCAATGATTCATGATCGAACCTATCAAGAGTCAATGGCGACAACCTCTTTGGGCGACAGGATATATTTTCCCTCCCCTGCCTTTTGGAAAGATGGTGTAACTTTCTGAAATGAATGGACTGGAAATATAAAAGGGGGGAGGAAGCAGTGAGGATATGGGGAGAGGGGGAGTGGGGAATGATCTGGGAGGGTTCTGGGGATATCGGAAATAATGGAGATGTCGGGGGGTGGTGAGGAAGGGGTGTCGGAGATGTTGGAGGGAGGGGTGATCTTGGAGGTAAGGGGGAGTGTTGGAAGAAGGGGTGGTGTAAGGAGGATGTTGGAGGGTGTGGAATGTTGAAGGGATGAGGGGGATGTTGGAGGGAAGGAGGGGCAGGGGGAGAAATGTTGGAAGGAAGGCGGGGCAGGGGAGAGATGTGGGAAGGAAGGGACAAGGGGAAATGTGGGAGGGTTAAGGTGGATGTTGAGGGGGCAAGATGTTGGGGGGCTGGAGGGGCAGGGTATGGGATGCAGTGGAAGGGTGGAGGGGGATGCTGGAAGATGGGATTGAGGTAGGGATAGGGGAATGGATGGGAGATGAGGCTGGGGGTGGGGGTAGGATCAAAGGGTAGGGGTGGGGATGGGGCTAGTGGTGCGGTTGAGCAGGGGTCGGGCGGGGGGTTGCGGTAGGGATGGATGGGGTAGAGGGATGAAGTTGGGATGGGGGTGGGAGATGCTGGTTTGAGGAGACACTCCCTGATGAAGCTGATGTGCCGGGGGAGCGGAGCTGGACTCTCCCAGTGAGAGGGAGCCGGCAGCCAGCGCTAACCAGGGGCAGCTCTCAGCTCAAAGCCAGGGGCACCTTCCCTTCCCCACCCCACCCCACCATCCTCCCTCAGACCCCAGCTCCCCAGCCTGAAGCTGCATTGATCAGAATCAGAGGCGTCTCTCTCTCTCCCCGGGGTGAGCCATAAACAGCACCAATCCAGGGGCTGGGTTACTAACCCTCTCCACCCGTTAGTCTCCCCTCAGCCCCAATCTGTAGAGTGAGTCGACCCTGTATTTTTCAGATAAAATAAACCATTGCACCTACCTCCTGTTTCATCCCCCGCGGGGGACATTTCAATGAGAGTCTCCGGATTTTTGCCATTGAATTGATCCATGTTCTCCCATGCAGAAGCCTCTAATGCCGCCTGATCTCTCTCTCTCTCTCTCTGCAAATATTTTGCATTCAGTTTTCTTGACGTGTGCCTTAAAGGGGTGGTACCATTCCTTTTTCAATCGGCAGAATGTATTTCCCTGCAAAGGCGGCAGGTTTGAAGTGATCGCCAGTCATTCTGTCAAGGCTGACTTTGCCTCAGGAATGATATTATTAGGTTCCCCGAAGCCTTTGCATGTATTTAAACACGGCACGCAGCGGAGCATTTCACAATTTTGGGGGTGGAGTACCTTCGGCCCATCGTCCTTACGCCTGCTCTTCACATGAGCATTACCTTTTTGTGTCTTTTTTTAAAAAGAACCATTCACAGAATGAAGGAATCACTGCTACACCAATATTTATTGCCCATCCCTGGTTGCCCAGAGGGCTGTAGCATCATGGAGAAATACAACACAGCAACAGACCCTTCAATCCTTTATGGGCGGCATGGCGGCACAGTGGTTAGCACTGCTGTCTCACAGCGCCTGAGACCTGGGTTCAATCCCTGACTCAGGCGACTGACTGTGTGGAGTTTGCACGTTCTGCCTGTGTCTGCATGGGTTTCCTCCAGGTGGTCCGGTTTCCTCCCACAGTCTAAAGATGTGTGGGCCAGGTGAATAGGTAAGGGGTAAATGTATGGGTGGGTTGTGGGTCGGTGTGGACTTGTTGGGCCGAAGGGCCTGTTTCCACACTGTAAGTCTAGTCTAATCCAACTCAACTATGCCTACTCGGTATTCTATATTCATCTTGGCCCTCTAAACCCTTCTTATTCATATATCCATCCAGATGTCTTTTAACTGTCCCAGTCTCCACCACTTCATCTTGCAGCTCTTTCTATACATGCATCTAAAAGTTGCCCCTTAGGTCCCTTCAACATCTTTCCTCTCACCTTAAAACTATGCCCTCTAGTTTTGGGCTCCCTTTCAGTGGGGTAAAGACCTGGGTTATTCACCCTGTCCATGTTCCTGAATAACCTGATGAAGGGCTTTTGCCCGAAACGTCGATTTCGCTGCCCGTTGGATGCTGCCTGAACTGCTGTGCTCTTCCAGCACCACTGATCCAGAATCTGGTTTCCAGCATGTGCAGTCATTGTTTTTACCTTGGAGTCATATGTAGGCCAAGCCACATCAGGATGATAGATTTCCTTCCCTGAATGTCATTAGCGAACCAGATGGGATTTCCCCCAACAACTAACAAATGGTTTCACTGTCATTATTAGAGTCTCAGTTGCGTTCAAAATTCACCATCTGCCACAACATTTCACCCTGCTAAACTCTTCCAAAGTGCCTTCTCTTCTAACAGTGAGTCTACTCTCACCAGCACTCTGCAGCCACTGCCTATAGCTGGGCTATTTCAATGAAAAGTCCCTGGACTGGGAATGGTAACTCTGCTTTCTTCCCACAAGGGAATTACATACAGGTTACTGTTCTCACACACACACACACAGACACACACACACACTGCAAACTAAATGCCGGTATCTTCACTTTGACAGTTTCATCATGATCTTCTCTGTCTGACTTGCATCTGGTGGAACTGGTGTCAATCAGGCCCTGTCTGCCTTCGAGAGCCCAGTGCAGCTAAGCTCTTCATTCACACGTAGGCTGTCCTCAGGCTCAATGTCCTCAGCTTTCTCCTCTGAGAACTCCTCCATTCCTCTCAGCATGTAACATATTGCATCATTGCCTGCTCTGTGCAGTACACAGCAAGTTAGGATATTGCGGCGCACTCTGTCTGGACTCGACTGGAATGCCCCACTGCCCCAAACCCAGACGCCAGGCTCTGAACTGGACCTTTAGCAGCCCCATCATCTGTTTCACCACAGTCCAGCATGTGACAGGGTTTGAGTTCGGTTTAGAGTTAGGTTAAGGTTAATGTTAGGGTTAGGGTAAGGTTTAGTATGAGGATTACAGTTAAAGTTAGAGTTAGAGTTAGGTTTAGGATTAGGGTTAAATTTAGAGTTAAAGTAAGGTCAGGTTCAGTGTTGGGGTTAGGGTTAGTGTTAGGGTTAGGATTACAGGTAGGGTTAGTATTAAAGTTAGGTTTAGGGTTAGAGTTAAAGTTAGTGTTAGGGTTATAGTGAGGATTAGAGTTATGTTTGGTTTAGTGTTAGGGTTGCAGGTAGGGTTAGAGTTAGAGTTAGAGTTAGAGTTAGAGTTAGGGTTAGGGTTAAAGTTAGCATTAGAGTTATAGTTAGAGCTAAAGTTAGGGTTAGAGTTTGGGTTAGGTTTAGGGTTTGGGCTAAAGTTAGGTTTAATATTAGAGTTAGGGTTATAGTGAAGGTTAGAGTTAGATTTAGGTTTAGTGTTAGGGTTGCAGGTAGGGTTAGAGTTAAAGTTAGGATTCGGGTTAGTGTTCGGGTTATGTTTAGTCTTAGCGTTAGGGTTACAGGTAGGGTCAGAGTTAGGGTTAGGGTTAAAGTTAGGGTTTGGTTAATAGTTCGGGTTAGGGATGCAGCAATAGGTTAGGGTTAAGGTTAGAGTCAGGCTTAGAAATGCAGCACATGCACCAACCTGGTGAAGAAGCCACAATGGCTGGGTGACATTACCTTCAAGTGGAAGTATCTGCTGCACTCCAATCCCTTCCCATCCCAGACCCACCTCAACCATTTCACATTTGATTGCTTTCTCTAGAGTTATACTTACACCTACCATGATGCTGCAAGGTTCCTCTGGTCTTGCTTCACCCTTGGGTGCTTTCCAAATGATGAGCACTTTTGCTCATTACTCACCTCTTTTTAAGTGAATGGATATCCAGTACATTGCAAATTGCCTCCACCTGTCCCTCCTGACACCGGAACCCTAACAGTCCACTTAAATAAAACCCACCGCTTTCGGAGGTAGAATTTGAATTTAGTAATAATCTGGAATGAGAGTTAAAACCACTGTCGATTGTTGGAAACAACTATCTGTTTCACTAATGCTCTTTAAGGAAGAAAACTGCCATTCTTATCTGGTCTGGCTGACATGTGACTCCAGACCCATAGTGATGTGGTTGACTAATCTGGGTAATTGGCGATGGACAATAAATACTGATCCAGCCTACAATGTCCACTTCCCATAAATTAATAAAATGAATTTTTAAAAAATCAGGGCCTGCTGTTCGTTCCCATGTGTCCAGTTGGGAAAACTGGCATTTGAGTTTCAACAGGACTAGCCTTGGTGCCCCTGTCACCAGGTCTTATGGCCTTGTCACTTCAAGGTGGGCAGTCCATTTCTCCATGTTATTTGAACTGAAAGAGAAAGCTTAGACATAACCATGTTTTAAATTCTCACAATTGTAACAGTATATGCATTTTGAGAGAGCATTTACACAATGATGCAGTCATTTGTTCTCTCACATTTCATGGATTTTTAATCTAAAAACAAAGAAGGGTATGAGCTGCAGGGAAAGGCTGAACAGGCTGGGGCTGTTTTCCCTGGAGCACTGAGGCTGAGGGGTGACCTTATAGAGGTTTATAAAATCATGAGAGGCATTGATAGGATAAATAGACAAGGTCTTTTCTCTGGGGTGGGGGAGTTCAGAAGTAGAGGGAATAGGTTTAGGGTGGGGGGGGAAAGATTTAAAAGGGACTGAAGGGACAATTTTCCCAAGTAGAGGGTGGTGCGTGTATGGAACGAACTACCAGAGGGAATGGGGGAAGCTGGTACAATTGCAACATTTAAGAGGCACCTGGATGAGTATATGAATAGGAAGGGTTTACAGGGATATGGGTCAAGTACTGGAAAATGGGATTAGATTAGGTTAGGATATCAGGTCGACATAAACAAGTTGGACCAAAGTGTCTGTTTCCATGTTGTACATCTCTATAACTCTATGAGTCTATAACTGAAGGTCAATAAGTGACCACATCCTCAAAACAACTTCAATAGTCATTTTCCATCTTGTGATTTAATTTTCTCGTTCCCATCGTGTTAATTTACATTGTGTCTCTCTAAGTTCCTGGTCAATGGTAGCCTCCTGTCCACATCCAAGGAATTACCAGTGACCAGAAACTCAACTGTCTAGATTAGAGTGGTGCTGGAAAAGCACAGCAGGTCAGGCAGCATCCGAGGAGCAGGAAAATTGGCGTTTCGGGCAAAAGCTTGTTCCTGATGAAGGGCTTTTGCCTGAAACGTCGATCTTCCTGCTCCCCGGATGCTGCCTGACCTGCTGTGATTTTCCAGCACCACTCTAATCTAGACTCTGGTTTCCAGCATCTGCAGTCAACTCAACTGGATTCACCATATAAACACAGTGGCTACAAGAGCAGGTCAGAGGCTGGGGATACTGACAAGAGTAATTCACTTCCTAACTCCCCAAAGCCAGACTATCATCTACAAGGCACAGGTCTGGAGGGTAATGGAATATTCCCCACTTTTGGATGAATGCAGCTTCAACAACACTCAAGAAGCTTGACACCATCCAGCACAAAGGAGCCATATCCATGAACATCCATCCCGTGCACCACTGACACAAAGCAGCAGCTTGTACGAGCTACAAGATGTGCTGTAGAATTTCACCAAAGATCCTTAGGTTACACCTTCTAATACTTCCATCTTAGAAAGACAAGGACAGGAGATACATGGGAACACCACCACCTGCAAGTCCCCCCCTGAGCCACTTACCATCCTGACTTAGAAATATATTGCCATTCCTTCACTGTCACTGGAACAAAATCCTGGAATTCCTTCCCTAAGAGCATTACAAGTCTACCACATGGACTTCAACAGTTCGAAAAGGCATCTCACCACCAACTTCTTGAGGATAACTAGGGATGGGCAATAAATACCAGCCATCCAATGATACCCATGTTCCACAAGTGAATAAAAAACAACCCTTTACCCTCCAGTTCCCAAGAGTGAATCCAATCATACAGACTATTTCACTTTGCCTGATTCTAGTTGTAGATGTAACGAAATAGCCGAACTCTTTTCCTGACCATTCATAACAATCTGAAACAATAATTGAAAAAATATTGCATAGTTGCTGGTAATTTGAAAAGCAATATCCTGTTCTACTTTGCATTTGAAAACAAGAAAATCTTTGTCTTGTCTCCAGCCAGTAAATATCTTGAGCTACCAATTCCACCTTAATTCTGTCAAGTGACTAAAATTCAAGCTTCAATAAAATTAAACAAAGGTTTCTTCCATTTGTTGTGGAATTGTGACGATGGTATAGAACCTGCAAACTGATGGTCAAGAGTTCAAATACCACATGGTACTTTCCAAACTAAATTCAATAAATCTGGCAATTTGCAAGTTAACCTGTTGCTGATGATGGCGGCAGAGAGAATGAGGAGCATTGTAATCGTCACAGAGAATGTTCTGTGTGGCTTTGATTAGGGTCGATTCAGTGCAAAAATCTGATCAGAGAAACGAGAACGGTAGAAATGATGGACAAAAATTTGGAAAACTTTGATGGTTATGTTCAGGGAGGTGGGAGAAAAGGAGGTTGGAGTAAGAGCAGTAATAATTTACAAGGAGAGAAGAGGGGAATGGGGAGGATTTTTTTGAGGAGAGAGATGACGAAGGCAAACAATTTCCAATGTCGGTCAGCATTGCATATTGACATCTTAGTGGAAAGAGGGATAAGAAGCTGATATTCACAGATAAGACAAGTCCCATGAGGAACGAGGAGACAAGCTCATTGCTGGCTATGTTAAGCAGAATATTTGGAGCAGGTTGGTTTATGTCAATGAATTCCCCTCTCCCCTTGTTCTTTCCACAAATTGATCTTTTTCTCCAGCATAATTACATTGTTACCGGGACTGATGACTGATGTTATTGAAGACTCTTACCACAGATACCTTTCATCGGTAGGCCTACCCGATCGTCCAGGCTGATGGTAAGTCTCTTATCTCCAAACTTCACCTTGGTCTCAAACCACTCACTCTGAATTTTCTCCTAGTTTTGTTACCTCATGATGTTAGACTTCACTTGCCTCTCCTTTCTCATATGGCACTCAAGCCCCACATTGAGCTTTTTCAATAAAAAGAATCTTCCTTTTTTCTCTGCGGAGTCTTTCCACCAAATACCTCCTTATTCTCAGGGGTTTCGACTCATTTCACGCCCTCTTCACGTTTACTGCCTTGCTGTCCTCCTTTGAAGCTTTTCTCTTACCCTTGTCACATATACCTTCTTGACTTTGCTGAACGTTGGGAGCTACATAAAAGTATGAGGAAATGGCTGGACAATGGCACCAAGCCATTCTCACTGGAAAGGTAGCATGAATGATGGGCTGAATAACCTCTTTGTGCTCTATCTAACTTTACAACAATTTTGTGAAACATTGTGGATGAGAATTCACAGTGGGTGTTCTCTACATGAAAGATGCATGGTGGCTCAGTGGTTAGCACTGCTGCCTCACAGCGCCAGGGATCTGAATTCAATTCTTGCCTCGGGCAACTGTCTGTGTGGAGTTTGCACATTCTCCTTGTGCCTGCGTGGGTTTCCTCTGGGTGCTCCAGTTTCCTCCCACAATCCAAAGGTGTGCAGGTCAGGTGAATTGGTCATGCTAAATTGCCCACAGTGTGAGGTGCATTAGTCAAGGGTAAATGTAGGGGAATAGGTCTGGGTGGGTTGTTCTTTGGAGGGTAGGTGTTGACTTGTTGGGCCAAAGGGCCTGTTTCCATACTGTAAGGAATCTAATCTAATCAAAAGTTTTGATATAATGCTGAAAACAGGAGGCAATATTATGTGCTCTCTCTCTATTCCTACCATCTCAATCACAGACAGGGCCATTTGTGACCAGTTCCTTGAATCACCCACTTCCTTTTCCGACTATCCTTGGGATAATCTGTTGCCAAATATCACTTCCTCTTTGTGGATGGCTCTGTGTTGCTGCTGCATTCAGGTTATTGATGCAGTCCAAGGATCAATCTCCGTACCAGATTCTACATCAACCTGCTCAGAATCCTGCCTCCCAAGCCATAGAAGGAGAATCAGCAAGACCCCATCCTTTCTCAAGACCGGCTGAGAACGGCATCAGCAGGAGACGTTGGGAGGTCAGTGCAAGTGAGAGAAATGTTAATTGATTAATAATGATAGAAAGGGACATAAGGAGCCTTTGTGGTGCAGTGATAGTCTCCCTGTCTCTGAAACATGAGGCCTGGATTCAAGTCCCATCTCCTTCAGCAAAGTGTAATATAATTTCTGAATAGGTTGATTAGAAAATATTGGAAAGGGACACAAGGTTTGGGAGAGTGTGCAGGACAATGGTTACAGCCTATTATGCCTATGAATATTCTACATTATCAGTGGCACTTGGTGAGGAGAGCCAGATAGAATTAGGACATAATTCTTCTTGAAATCTTCTCTCCAACCCAACATAAACCCTACTCCTTCAAAACATACAAATACAATTACACTCAATCATCATTCATCATTTCTATAAATAATTTCATGTGAGTATAAATGGTATAGTTATTAATTTTGCAGATGACACCAAAATTGGAGGTGTAGTGGACAGCGAAGAGGGTTACCTCGGATTACAATGGGATCTTGATCAGATGGGCCAATGGGCTGAGAAGTGACAGATGGAGTTTAATTTAGATAAATGTGAGGTGCTGCATTTTGGGAAAGCAAATCCTAGCAGGACTTTTCCACTTAATGGTAAGGTCCTAGGGAGTGTTGCTGAACAAAGTGACATTGGAGTGCAGGGTCATAGCTCCTTGAAATTGGAGTCACAGGTAGATAGGATAGTGAAGAAGGCGTTTGGTATGCTTTCCATTATTGGTCAGAGTATTGAGTACAGAAGTTGGGCGGACATGTTGCAGCTGTACAGGATGTTGATTAGGCCAATTTTAGAATATTGTGTGCAATTCTGGTCTCCTTCCTATTGAAGGATGTTGTGAAACTTGAAAGGGTTCAGAAAAGACTTACAAGGATGTTGCCAGGGTTGGATGATTTGAGCTATAGGGAGAGGTTGTATAGGCTGGGGCTGTTTTCTCTGGAGCTTCGGAGGCTGAGGGGTGACCTTATAGAAGTTTATAAAATCATAAGGGGCATGGGTAAGATAAATAGACAAAGTCTTTCCCTGGGGTTGGGGAGTCTAGAACTAGAGGGCATAGGTTTAGGGTGAGGGGGGAAAGATATAAAAGAGACCTAAGGGGCAACATTTTCACACAGAGGGTGGTACGTGTATGGAATGAGCTGCAGAAGAAGTGGTGGAGGCTGGTACAATTGCAACATTTAAGAGGCATTTGGATGGATATATGAATAGGAAGGGTTTGGAGGGATATGGGCCCGGTGCCGTCAAATAGGACTGGTTTGGCTTGGGATATCTGATCAGCACAGACGAGTTGGACCAAAGGATATATTTCCATGCTGTACTATGGCTCTATGACTCTAATCACATTTAAGACAGTCAAAAGACAGACAGTTTAACACATATTGTATGGGTGGAAAAGAACATAAATAAGGTAAACAAATTTCCAAAGATCAACAGTTCAGACCACGATGTGGAAAGTTATTTTTTTTCACAGTCTTTTTGATTTTAAAAATGATGACGTGTTGCCTGTAGGTTGATAGTCGTTCTTCAATTCAGTGGTTGATCTCCTTAACACAAAAGCTAATTGTGTTGTTCAGTCTCAAATTCTTCCTCCAACATCCTTCAAAAGGGAACACTGTATTGCACTGTTCAACAATAGGCAGCACTTTCTTTTTAAGTTGCAAAACATTCCTGGAATTTCACATCCAGCAGTCCAACCTGCATTTCACTTCATAGTCCAGAAAACAGAAAATATGTGGCCTCTTACACAATAGAAATTTAGTGAGTTGAAGGGCACTCACAGTTTTATATCTCACCCAATGCCCATTGGCAGCCCCATAACAGGATGAGGAAATAGCAGGAGAATGGCACTAAACCGTGATTCTCACTGGAGAGCTGGCACAGACACAATGGGCCAAATAGCCTCATTCTGCTTCATTAACTCTTCAACGATTCAATAAAACATTGAGGATGAGAGCTCAAAGTAAGTGTTAGTTTTATGAAGTATGCTTAGCAAATGCTGAAAATGGTAAGCAATATTTTCAGATAGTGTCACTTGGAAGGAAGATGACATTTTTTCTCTCCCTTTGTTGATTTTTGCTTTGTTTTAGAAACTTTGGGCCTGAAATTGGTCACATGAAATTGCCAGCTTCATAGAACAGAGGAAAAGCCATTCTGCCCATCCAGGCTGGTGCACCATTCAATACGACCAAAGCTGAGCAAACCCTTCAATGTGTTTAGCCCAACATATTTCCTTAACGTTGTCCACCACTTTGCCTGATTTTGCGACACAAATCCAGTGTGGAGTTGAATATCAGCATCTGATTCATTGTCAGCCGCTCCCAATCATCTTTGTTTCATACAATTAATTGGAAGGTTGGTTTAATGCTCCCTCTGCTGGCCAAAGTTAAAAATCATCGAGGAGAAAGTGAGGTCTGCAGATGCTGGAGATCAGAGCTGAAAATGTGTTGCTGGAAAAGCGCAGCAGATCAGGCAGCATCCAAGGAACAGGAAATTCGACGTTTCGGGCACATGTTCCTTGGATGCTGCCTGACCTGCTGCGCTTTTCCAGCAACACATTTTCAGCAAAGTTTAAAATCACACAACACCAGGTTATGGTTAAGCAGGTTTATTTGGAAGCACTAGCTTTCGGAGCGCTGCTTCTTCATCAGGTGGCTGTGGAGCAGGACCATAAGACACAGAATTTATAGTAAAATATTACAGTGTCGTGCAACTGAAATGATATATTGAACAAACATAGATTGCTGTTAAGTCTTTCATCTTTTAGAATGGGTTGCAGGTTTCGGTTCACTTATATGTAAATTCCAGAACTTCTTAAGTCACATTTTTGAGATTACTTAGAGCTTTATAGAAAAAGTGATATCTCAGCTTAGACAATGCATTAAAGGTCTGTCTGTATCCCAGTTTTGAGTCAGACTGGTTCTATTTCCAAAGTGGGAATTTATAAAATGTGACATGGATTGACTGCCTGCTGGCAGCATTGACGGTAGGAAAAGGTTGGCAGTGTCTTTGTGAAGTTTCCTTTAGGGAATCTCCTGGAACAGTCCAATCTTGTCCGGGGTGGACCCAGCTGCCTGGAGATCAGTCCATCCAGCCTTCCTCCTTCAATCACTAACAGACACAAATTGTCCACCATCATCTGTGCTGCCAACAATAGGAAGACACAAGGTAGAACTTAAAATGATCCGAAATATTTGGCAGTAAATTATAGCAAGAACGGGAGTAAACACAAAATCATGTTCCTTGTTGTAATGGGAGAGACTGCTGGAGGCAGGTGTTTGTCAGAAGGTGACTTCTCAGGCTCCCCAGATCAACCTGACAGTGAATGATCCACACCAAACTCGCTTACAGTCATGGGCTGCATTGTGAAGCAGGCTGTTGGTGGTGGGGATGTGCTGCTTAGCTTATGTGTGTGTGTTTGTCTGTGTGAGAGAGAAAGCATTTGTGTGTGTGTGAGAGAGAGAGAGTCTATTCATGCGTGAGAGAGATCGTGTGTCTGTGAGAGAGTGTGTGCATGTGTGAGACAGACTGTGTGTCTGTGAGTGTGAGTGTGTATGTGTGTGGGTGTGTATGTGTGTGTGTTTGTGAGAGAGAGAAAGTATGTGTGTGTGAGAGAACATGTGAGAGAGAGAGAGTGTGTGTGTGTGTGTGTGTGTGTGTGTGTGTGTGTGTGTGTGTGTGTGTGTGTGTGTGTATGTGTGTGTGTGTGTGAATGAGAGAAAAAGTGTGTGTGAGAAAGAGTGTGTGCATGTATGAGGGAACGTCTGTGTGCGAGTGTGAGAGATAGAGCATGTGTATGTGTGTGAGAGAATGTGTATGAGTGTGAGAGAGTCTGTGAGTCTGTGTTTGAGATAGATCGAGAGTGTGTGTCCGTGTGTGTCCATGTATGTGTGTGAGTCTCTGTGTGTGTGAGGGAGAGTGAGTGTGTAAGAAAGTATGTGTGTATGTGAGAAAGAACAGAGTCTGTGTGTGTGAGATAGAAGGTGTTTGCGTGTGTGTGAGTGTGAGAGAGTGTGTGTGTGAGAGAGAGAATGTGTGTGTGTGCGTGTGTGCACGCGCGCGCACTTGAGAGAGAGTGTGTGTGTCTGTGTGAATCTGTGAGAGAGTGTGTGTGCATGTGTGTGTCTGAGTAAGGGAAAGTGTCTATATGCATGTGTGTGTGTGAGAGAGAGTGAGAGAGGGAGAGAGAAAGTGTATATGTGCGTGTGAGAGAGAGACAATGAGTGTACATCTGTGTGTGTGTGTGTGTGAGAGAGAGAGAGAGAGACAAAATGCGCATGTATCTGTGTGTTTGACAGAGAGAGAATATGTGTGTGTGAGAGAAAGGGAATGTGTGAATGTGTGTGGGGGGTGGGGGTGCGCAGAGGGCAGCGACTGTGTGTGGAGTGACTATAGTTACATATTCTGTTACCGAAAATCTCATGTCTAACTCCGGGTAGTGCTAACTGTTTTTATTTTACCTCAAATATACAGTATTCATAAAATCTGTATATTCCAACACATGTTAAATGGTAACTGAGGAAGTAGGAGCAGGAGGAGGCAGTTCAGCTCTTCGAGAATGCTCTACCATTCCATATGATCATGGCTTACCATCCAACTCAATCCCCTATTCACTTTGATACCTTCAGGTCTAAAAATATATATCAAGCTGCTTCGTTGAAACATTCAATGTTCTGGCCTCAACCACTTTCCATGGCAGAGAATTCCACAGATAGAAGAAGGGTCCATAACTTGACTAACTTTTAATTCCAGGATTTTTTAATGAATCAACTGTGGCATTACAGAAAGGGCAATAGAGTTGAAATATTTACCACAAAGCATTTTACGCTCTCAGCTGCCTCAATACAATTGCAATGCACGTGACAATGATGTGGGAGTTGGCTGATCCCATTGTGAACGGCAGTGACCACTTCTGCAGCAAGTGTCGGTTGCTGGAAGAACTCTGGATCAGAGTTGATGACCTGGAATCTGACCTTCAAACGCGGCACATCCGGGAGGGGGACATTCACCTGGGCACTTTGTTCCAGGAGGCAGTCACATCTGGTAGATTAAGTAATTCAAATTCAGTTAGTGATCAGGGACAACAGGGTGTAACTGTAAGTGAGGCAGGTAGGAGGATTTTGAGTTCAGGAGTGAAGGAGACTCAGCCCTTGACTGTGTCCAACAGGTATGAGATTTTTGCTCTCTGTAAGGATGAGGAAAAGGGCCAAGGATAGGATGACCGGTGGGAGCAAGAGGGGGGGAGCAAAAAGACAAAGAGTTATTATAGGGGATTCTACAATTAGGGGGACAGATAGGATCCTTTGTGAGCCTACCCAGTGTGAGGGTGCAAAACATCTCCAAACCGGCTGGAAAGGATATTGGAGCGAGAGTGGGAGGATCTTGTTGTTGTGGTCTACGTTGGGACTAACAACATGGGCAAAGCTAGGAAGGAGGACCTGTTCCTAGTCAAGCACTAGGAAGGAAAGTGAAGAACAGGTCATCAAGGGTCACAATCTTTGGATTACTGCCCGAGCCCAACGTTGATTTTGCTGCTCCTTGGATGCTGGGTGAATAATGTTGCCGGTGGATCCAAAGAAAGGGAATTCATGGAATGCTTACAGGACGGTTTTTTGGAATAGCTTGTGATGGAGCACACAAGGGAGTAGGCTATTCTGGCATAAGGATAAAAAAAAATAAGGAAATAAACATGTGGCTAAGGGATTGGTGTGGGAGAGAGGGATTACATTTCATGGGGCATTGACATCAGTTTTAGAACTGGGCGACCTGTACCGATGGGACGGTCTCCACCTGAACTGATCTGGAACCAGTGTTCTAGTGAAAAGGATAAATAGGGTGGTCACTAGGACTTTAAACTTGTGAGTGTGGGAGAAAGGGAAAGAGAAAGGGACAGGGAGCATGGAGTCAAGTAGAAAGATAAGCAGCAGGTTAGCATGTGTGCAGGGTTTAAGTTCAAGGCAGACTAAGAATGAAGCTAAAAGGAAGGATAATTTAGCACATATTACTAAAGGTGATGGAAATTATGAGGATAAGAAAATTATCAGAAAGATGCTTTACCTGAAGTATTTGTAACAAAGTAGATGAATTAATAACACAAGTCATCGTGAATGATTATGATCTGGGTAGACATCACAGATGGGGGTTCAGGACTGACAGATAAACATCCAAGGATTTACAACTTATCGAAAAGATAGTGTTAGGATGGTTCTACCGTCCCCGTGTTCGTTTCGGAGGAATGAGACACCGGGTCAGATTCTAAGAAACAGACTGCTTTATTCGAGAGAGAATCGAGTTACAGCAAGGTATCAGGCTTGCTGGAGAAGGCGTTCTGACTATTTTTTAAATTTGTCTATCCTTTTGTTCTCTCACATTCCAGAGTTACATCCTTATTTGGTAAAAAGCAGAATTTTCGTATGTGATTGGGTCTCGCCTGATAACGTTCTATTACCTCAGTTTGAGCTACGTGTATCTAGACACGGCTCTAATGTCCTGTTATCTCTCACCCTCCCTGGGGCCTCTTCAGGCTATGCCATCAGCTTTTCAGTCTGTTCTTAGTGTAACATAATGGCTTACTGTTGTCTAGTGAAGCTAACAAGTTCCAGACTTGCTAATACTACCTTACGTGAGCACTACCTAACAATAAAGTTTCTTACACTACCTAACCTTAATAATGGATCCCAACACTCCCTCCCTTGGCCTCGAAAGAGGCCACACAAAATACAGCAGTTCGCGCGCAGCAGTCAGGACCCAGACGGTCGGTGAGCGCCCCTCCGTCGCTCCTTTGCAAGACCGACCAATTAGCTTAACCCGGCTTGTCTGACTCTAGGGAGACATAGTTATAGGGGATAGGAGTCCCTAAGCAGCATACAACCTCACAAAGCAATCCGCGTTGCAAAAAATCCCTACTCTAGGCGCCTCTCCAGTTCGCATACAATCGTTAAGGCACGAGAAGCAGTGAAATAATACATAACAGACATAAGCACTCAAAAGTTGTAAACATCTACAAAAAGCTATATCAAAACCAACAAAACGATTACTGAGTATGATAACAAAAGCGAAGAGAACCAGAGGAAAACACAAAGTGGATGAGTTAGGACGCCTGCAGAATGAAGGTCTGCCGTCCAAAGAACACCCAATTGTACAACCTCCCAGTAAAATCGGTCGTATTATACCATGACATCTTAAAATAAATTTTCAAACTACTGACATAGTGTCAAATCTTTTTTGTAATAGGATTCAATGAGCTCGCCTTCCTTCCCAAAGGTTTGTTGTTAAGTCGATTCTGGAAGATGCCACAAAACTGGCATTTTCCTTTGTCAAAAATACAGTGAATTCAATGTCAAACTGCTGGGTCCACGATTTTCCTTATATCAAGCTGCTTTGCAAGCCAGAAACTTGACCAGATTCCCGACACGGATACAAAAGCCAGGCATCTGTTAAAACCACATGACCACAGGACATTATTCTGAAGGTCAATGCACGACTGTGCCTGTCTTAGGTTGTCCCTCGCTCGAGGAATCTTACCCGTCATTGGCTAACCAGTCACCTTCACTTGACCAATAAAAACCCACATCCATTTTACAGCTGTCAAGTACGGACACGGGCAGTGGTAACTGGCTTATCATTGTGAACAGTGGCCGTCGAGACCAATCGAAGCCATTTAGGAATACCAGATGATGGCTAGGAACCTCTTGAGTGAACAATAGTCTCTTGAGTCTCGAGGCATATAGCACTTCACAATCTCTAACTGCAGCATAAAAGCACAAATTTACCTGTTGTCAATTTGAACGGGAAAGAAAAAAAAATACACAACTAGGGGGTCTCTGCACCTCAGCCCTCACATTCTGAGGCCCTAATATGGGAAGGATTAGAAATGAGAGATACAGTTATAAAGTAAAATCATAAGTTGTCCCGCGCTTCTCTCTCAGGCATATCTCCTCCATTCCCTCTGATACCGATCCCGTAATCTTTCCTTGGGGTGCCCCCATCACAGGCTCCTCCAGCACCGCTGCCTGGTATGCGGGTGGGGGGTCATCCTTTCCCGTCAGGGCATGGTCGATCGTTCGTGTCACAAGCGTCCTGATACATGGTATACAACAACAACCACAGGTAATAAAGATCGCAACAGAGATGCATAAACCAAGGGCCAGCTGTCCCAGCACAGTTCCCCATCTACCGAATGTGCTATTCAGCCAATCTATGACTGGGGTTTTTAACCCCTGACTGCTCAGAAATGATGCCAGTTGTTGTTCCCCTCCCTGTCGTTATCAAAATCATAAGCGGAATGGCTCTTTCTTCCCTTTATAGATCAGGACACTCCCGCCCAAAATGCCCTATCTTTCCACAATAATGGCATCCTGCCTGTGGAGACCTTCGTCTCTGCCCCTGTCGCTCAAACTCTCTATCAAATGCTCCTCCTTGTCTCTCCCTATCCCCTTTCCTCCCTGCCCTACATGCTATCACTCGCTGCTCCGGTTGCTCACTTTTGGCTGCATTCTTCTCCTAATTACCTCATCAACCACAGCTACCATCATTTACGCATTCTGCTCCTGTCACTCGCCCTTTCTCTCTTTACAAACACTTTCTGTGCCCCTCCTAACAATTCATTTAATGGATTTATCCCACTTCACCCTTCTATCTTCCGTATCTTTCCCTATCCAGCATCCCCATATAAGTCTCCTTTCTCCTGCAGTAAATAGTATATTCAAAATAGACATTAACTCAGCCCACAAATACAGACTGGGCCTCAAAAATAAATTAATTTGTTCTGACAATCCTATCGGATTCTCAACCAGGACTGTCATTTCCCTTTAAATGTTCCGACCTCCCCACTGGTGAGGGGGTCACACACAAACCCAATCTCCTTGTCCCCTATCAACACTTCCCGAAGGGGACAAGTCGTTATGTTCTTCCCTGTTTCTTTCTTTTAAGAAATTTTCCAATGTTCCTATCTTCCCATATGCTCAAACACCAATTTATCAATTCATGCTTGACTAACTTTAAGGCCTGTTCCTAACTTGTAAACATATTTATATAGTTACGTCCATTTATTCAGTGTTTAATATTTAAAATGTAAAATGCGTACAGTTCCGAATTTTGAAATCCACTGTAATCGTCCAGATTTAGTACCCTAATTTAGATCCAAAATTAGTTCTCTTATGTACTCCTGACCAATAATTTCTCAATTACAATACTTTAGGTCGTAAAAATAATCAGAGCTGTCTTACAACAATTCGTCAATTCAAGTTAAAAACTTCTAACGCATGCACAATGGTCGAATCCAAGGTCACAGATAATAACCATGGAAACTTTTGTTTTTACAACTACCCACTGTCGAACGAAACTTCGACTGTCCTTCATATATTGCTTTTATGTAAAAATAAAAGAGGTTAGTAAGAAAAGTAGTTAGGGAGTCATGACTCATAAAAGAACAGGAGTTATTAGCCTTCAAAAATCATGTTAAGTTCTCATAAAAAGAAATCACTTTAAACAGCAGTCCCGGAACTCAGGCTCTAGAAACAAAACCAAGAAAATAATCACCAAACAAACAGATGCATCTGAATCAGTTCACGAAGGGTTAAAGTCTTTGCAGGCTGTACTCCCGAAAGGTTTACTTCAAACGTGCTGCCCTACTCTCTCTATCTATCTCTCTCACAGACACGGTCTGCTAGTGCTCAGCAGCATTCGCATTCTCTCTCTCCTTGGGATATGACACACAATTTCTTAATTCCACAGACCCACTCAGATTATTATATCAGTTATATCAATATCAGTTACCAACTAATCTTTCCCATCTCCACTCAATCTCAATAAAATCTCCAACCTGAAAAAAAATCATGTTAAGCATTCATAAAAAATCACATTCAAAACAAAAAGTCCAGGGACTCAAGCTCTAGGTGATCGCACTCAGACATTCATTCACTAACAAGCAGATGAATTTAAGCCGGAACACAAAGTGTTAAACTGTCTGCTGGCTGAGCAGTCCTTTGTTAGTGTCTCGCACTGTCTCTCTCTCTCTCTCTGTTCTCTCCCACACACCTCTACAAACACAGAAATACTTACACACACACACACAGATTTTTACACACTCAGAGACTCTATCTTTCTCATAACCAGACTCCCTCTCACACACACACAGTCGCTCTGTCCGGAACTCTGTGTCTGTCTCTGTCCCCTGTCCTCTGTCTTTGTCTCTCTCTCCACCACGGCACCCCTGGGTGTTGGGCGCATAGCCACCAGTTTAGGGGGCCCGTAATTAAACCTCTCAATCGACATCTGTGTCAGTCTCAAAGGTCTCCGACTGTTATAAAAATCCCGTCAACCACCCTGTCTAACCGTCCCGTTAGGTAATACGCCGTCCCCTCGTACCGTTGCGTCCGTTATTATGTCAGCGCAGTGGAAGCTTCCCAGTCCCCAAGTCCGTCAGCGTGTGGGTTTATACTCCCGTAACCCCAGTACCCGCGTCTTACACTATCCCCCGACCCAACTCCCGTTCCGGGAGCCGTGCGGTCCGTAAGACACAATCACCTCGCCTCCTACCTCCAGGATTTTGAAATTGCAAAGTTGTTTCCACGCACACCCGGAGAAATCACCGACTCACCACCAGGAGAGAAAGTGAATGAAAAAATATTACTCACCGATTCCAGGACTTTCAATCTGCAGTGATGTTCCAACGCACACCTAGACGGTTCACTTGTCTAACGTTAGGAGACTATAAACATATGCCTCAGCATCTCCAGGAATTTAAAATTGCAGGGGTGTTTCAACGCACACCTGGAGAATTCATCCACTCTAGGACTTTCAAATTGCAGGGCTGTTTCAACGCACACCTCGAGGATTCACTTTTATAACCATAAGAGATCAAAAATAAATAACTCACTGTCTCCAGGACTTTTGGAATTGCAGGGGTGTTTCAACGCACACCTGGAGAATTCATCCACTCTAGGACTTTCAAATTGCAGGGCTGTTTCAACGCACACCTAGAGGATTCACTTCTCTAACGATAAGAGACCAAAAAATATAACACTCACCGTCTCCAGGACTTTTGAAATTGCAGGGGTGTTTCAACGCACACCTGGAGGTCTCACCGACTCTAGGACTTTTAAATTGCAAGGCTGTTCCAACGCACACCTAGAGGACTCACTCTTCTCACTATAGAAAGCAACAAATAAAAAAGAAACTCACCGTGTCCAATACCTCCGGCTTTCCCGGGACGACCAACACACCTAAAGGACTCACACTTAGAACAAAGTGATTCTCTGTCGTCTACTCACGTCTGCAATTTAGGTTGGCAAAGGTATTCGAGATGTCGGAACAACTACTAATTTAGAGTGGTCAATGTCTACTGGAGACCTTCATGCTAAGGGCGTCCCCGTACTCAGTTCAGAATGGCCGGCCGCCCGGCGGCTCTCAACCCCTGCCAACAAGCGTGTCTCCATTCCCTCCGCACGTCAGGGGTCACCATCTGTTAGGACGGTTCTACCGTCCTCGTGTTCGTTTCGGAGGAATGAGACACCGGGTCAGATTCTAAGAAACAGACTGCTTTATTCGAGAGAGAATCGAGTTACAGCAAGGTATCAGGCTTGCTGGAGAAGGCGTTCTGACTATTTTTTAAATTTGTCTATCCTTTTGTTCTCTCACATTCCAGAGTTACATCCTTATTTGGTAAAAAGCAGAATTTTCGTATGTGATTGGGTCTCGCCTGATAACGTTCTATTACCTCAGTTTGAGCTACGTGTATCTAGACACGGCTCCAATGTCCTGTTATCTCTCACCCTCCCTGGGGCCTCTTCAGGCTATGCCATCAGCTTTTCAGTCTGTTCTTAGTGTAACATAATGGCTTACTGTTGTCTAGTGAAGCTAACAAGTTCCAGACTTGCTAATACTACCTTACGTGAGCACTACCTAACAATAAAGTTTCTTACACTACCTAACCTTAATAATGGATCCCAACAATAGGGAGGTGGGCAGAGGTGGTGGGGTTGCCTTGTTAGTTAAGAATGAAATTAAATCTATGGTGCTGAATGACATAGGGTCAGACGATGTGGAGTCTGTGTGGGTGGAGGTGAGGAACCACAAAGGCAAAAACAATCATAATGGGAGTTATGTACAGACCTCCCAGCAGTGGTCAGGACCAGGGACACAAGATGTATCAGGAAATAGAGAAGGCATATCAGAAAGGCAAGGTCACGGTGATCATGGGGGACTTCAATATGCAAATAGACTGGGTGAATAATGTAAAAACAATGACTGCAGATGCTGGAAACCAGATTCTGGATTAGTGGTGCTGGAAGAACACAGCAGTTCAGGCAGCATCCGAGGAGCAGTAAAATCGATGTTTCGGCAAAAGCCCTTCATCAGGAAAACATCGATTTCGCTGCTCCTTGGATGCTGGGTGAATAATGTTGCCGGTGGATCAAAAGAAAGGGAATTCATGGAATGCTTACAGGATGTTTTTTTTGGAACAGCTTGTGATGGAATACACAAGGGAGCAGGCTATTCTGGACTTAGCACTATGTAATGAGCCAAACTTTATAAAAGATCTTAAGGGAACAAGTATGATGCAGTCGTCATAATATGGTAGAGTTCAGTTTGCAGTTTGAAAGAGAGAAGGCAAAATCAGATGTAATGGTGTTACAGTTAAATAAAGGTCATTACAGGGGCATGAGAGAGGAACTGACGAAAATTGACTGGAAGCAGAGCCGAGCGGGGAAGACAGTACAGCAACAATGGCAGGAGATTCTGGCTGTAATTGAGGACATGGTACAGAGGTTCATCCCAAAGAAAAGAAAGATTATCCACGGTGGAGGGTAGGGGGAATTAGAGAGCCGTGGCTGACAAAGGAAGTCAGGAAATGTATCAAAGGCAAAGGGAGAGCCTATAATAGTGGGTGGTACGGTGGCACAGTGGTTAGCACTGCTGCCTCACAGCGCCTGAGACCCGGGTTCAATTCCCGACTCAGGCGACTGACTGTGTGGAGTTTGCACGTTCTCCCCGTGTCAGCGTGGGTTTCCTCCGGGTGCTCCGGTTTCCTCCCACAGTCCAAAGATGTGCGGGTCAGGTGAATTGGCCATGCTAAATTGCCCGTAGTGTTAGGTAAGGGGTAAATGTAGGGGTATGGGTGGGTTTCACTTCGGCGGGTCGGTGTGGACTTGTTGGGCCGAAGGGCCTGTTTCCACACTGTAAGTCTAATCTAATCTAATCTAAAATGGCCAAGAGCACTGGGAAATCAGAAGATTGGGAAGGCAACAAAAACAAACAGAGGATAACAAAGAGAGAAATAAGGAAGAAGAGGATCAAATATGAAGGCAAGCTAGCCAGTAATATTAGAAATGATAATAAAAGTTTCTTTAAATATGTAAGAAACAAACAAGTGGCAGAAGTAGACATTAGGCTACTCCAAATTGATGCAGGAAGGCTAGTGACGGGAGATAAGGAAATAGCTGAAGAACATAATACATACTTTGTGTCAGTCTTCACAGTGGAAGACATGAGTAATATCCCAACAATTAAGGAGAGTTGGAGGGGCAGTGTTGAGTATAGTAGCCATTACAAAAGAGAAAGTGCTAGAAGAGCTAAAAGGTCTAAAAATTGATAAATCTCCTGGCCCTGATGGGCTCCATCCTAGGGTTCTGAGGGATGTGGCTGAGCAAATAGTGGAAGCTTTGGTTGTGATCTTTCAAAAGTCACTGGAGTCAGGGAAAGTCCCAGATGATTGGAAAATCGATGTTGTAACCCCCTTGTTCAAGAAAGGATCAAGACAAAAAGTGGAAAATTATAGGCCGATTAGCTTAACCTCGGTTATAGGTAAAATTCTAGAATCCATTGTTAAGGATAAGATTTCTAGATTCTTGGAAGTGCAAGGTCGGATTAGAACAAGTCAGTGTGGACTTAGTAAGGGGAGGTCGTGCCTGACAAACCTGTTGAATTCTTTGAAGAAGTAACAAGTAGGGTAGACCAGGGAAACCCAGTTGATATTATCTATCTAGACTTTCAAAAGGCCTTTGAGAAGGTGCCTAACGGGAGGGTGCTGAGTAAGGTGAGGGCCCATGATGTTTGAGGTGAGCTGCTGGCATGGATTGAGGACTGGCTGTCTGACAGAAGGCTGAGAGTTAAGATAAAAGGTCTTTTTGGAATGGCAGCTAGTGACTAGTGGTGTCCCTCAGGGTTCAGTGTTGGGGCCATAGCTGTTCACTTTATATACTAATGATCTGTATGAAGGGACTATGGGCATTCTGGCAAAGTTTGCCGATGATACAAAGTTAGGTGGACAGGCAGGTAGTTCTGAGGAAGTGGGGAGGCTGCAAAAAGATTTAGACAGTTTGGGAGAGTGGTCCAGGAAATGGCTGATGAAATTCAATGTGAGCAAATGCGAGGTCTTGCACTTTGGAAAAAAGAACACAGGCATGGACTATTTTCTAAACATTGAAAAAATTCATAAGGCCAAAGTACAAAGGGATCTGGGAGTGCTAGTCCAGGATTCTCTAAAGGTTAACTTGCAGGTTGAGTCCGTGATTAAGAAAGCAAATATAGTGTTGTCATTTATCTCAAGAGGGTTGGAATATAAAAACAACAATATGCTCCTGAGACTTTATGAAGCTCTAGTTAGGCCCCATTTAGAATACTGTGTCCAAATTTGGGCCCCACACCTCAGGAAGGACATACTGACACTAGAGCGTGTCCAGTGGAGATTCACATGGATGATCCCTGGAATGGTAGGCCTAACATATGATGAACAGCTGAGGATCCTGTGGGCTCAATGGCTGAATGGCCTTACTTCCACTCTTATTTTTTATGGTGTTACAGATATAGTCCAAAAGGATTGGATATGGTTTCGAGCCCCAGGCTGAAGTACAGCAGACATGCTTGAAGGGGTAGTCTGTCTCCATGTGCTATGGACAGATCTGCCTTTCTCCAAAAATACACGTTATTCATAAAATGTGCAAATGCTTCCTTGCTGCAGCACTGGCCCTTGATAGCCCCCTTTCTCCTTTAGTGGATGTGTGCCCAGGACCACCAGTAGCCCACCTCCTTGACTAGTTAGCCATAACAAATGACTAACCAGACCCCTGGCTGATCTCTGTTTAGCTCCTGACAGACTTCCCTCAACTCCCTAGACTGGCTGCACAATGACCCCTCCCCCTGATCCCGTTGCTGACCATAGTCCTCAGCCTGCATTGTAGAGGTACAGACCCCTCAGCCTGACTGCTCCAGGCAGTTGGCTGCCAATGCCCAAAGCCCTGGACATTTCCCAGAGGCTGCCCTTGACCTCCTTGTACCAAGAGCCCCCACTCTTTTCACTTGGCAGAGAATGACAGCCTCTAGACTGGGAGACATGGCCAGTTGTTTGAAGCTCATGCAGTGGGTTTGCCGTGCAACATTGCTTGGAACGTCGTCAAGACATGAGATCGGCAATAGCATGATGACTTCCAGCAATATTCTCACTCCCTTGACTGACCACTGCCGACAGGCTCCTGGCATGGTGTCTGCACTAATCAGCAAGGCAAGGCAGAAGGAATATGAACCTGCAAGCTCTGACCAGGGGACAAAAAGCACAAGGCATGGGAAAACAGGGAGGCTGGGAGCTTCCATGCAGATGGAAGGCGAGTGAAGGCTGAGCGAGGATCCCTAAGGTGCACCCTGCTTGAATCCTTGAGTTGGGTGCGTGTCTCTGTGCAGATAATGTCCTTGCAACAGCATTACAATGGGAAGTGCCAATGTGCTCAATGGGCAGCATTGGATCAGAGATGTGCCATGATGGGGTGGGTGAGGTTGGTACATGAGAGATGCCATAGCCCCTGGATCCAATCACTGCCCATGGAGTCTACCCTGAGATGTTGGAACCTGGTGTCCTCCGTGCAGGTCTGGAGGAGTAAGCTGAGGCAGCAGGTAAATCCCCTGACTTTCATGTTGGGAATCATGATGATTTAGTTTTTATCCAGTGGGTGGGAGAATGGGAAACAGCTCAATAATAAGGGGTGGCATGGTGGCTCAGTGGGCTGCACTATAGCCTCACAGTGCCAAGGACTCAGCTTTGATTCCAGCCTCAGGTAACTGTCTGTGTGGAGTTTGCACATTCTCCTTTAGTCTGCGTGGGTTTTCTCTGGGAGCTCTGCTTTCCTCCCACAGTCCAAAGATGTGCAGGTTAGTGTGGATTGTCCAAGCTAAATTGCCCATGGTGTTCAGGGATGTGTAGGTGAGATGCATTAGTCAGGGGTAAATGTAGGGTAATAGCTGGCGGAATGGGTCTGGGTGGGATACTTTTCAGAGGGTTGGTTTACACTTGTTCGGCCGAAGGGCTTGTTTCCACACTTTAGAGATTCTATGATTCTATGAAAGAGGATGCTATAAGACTTGATTAATGATAAATGTGAATAATGTTAATTCATCGTAAAGCATGTGAGTAGGCCTCTCTCCTCTCATTGGTGAGAATCTCGATTTTCCATTCAACACTTGGTTGGAAAATGAGACATCTTGCACCTGATGCTGAGCAGGACATGATTGTGCTGAGAGGGTGAAGAGGAAAATTGCCAGGAGGTTGGGTGGGAGAAATTTACCTACAAAGAGAGACTCAGGTTGTTTTCTTTGGAGCAATAAAAGGTACCACACCCTCTTATTCTCCTGCCATCTCATTTTGCTCAGCTTGGCTTTTCTGCACAAGTGACCTACTTATGCCACAAACTGCAGGAGCTGATAACATGAGCAGCAAATTGCAGGCAGTTGAATATCTGAGATATCTATAAAGTGACTAACCACTTCCTCTCGCCATCAACTTGAGCAATAATTATCAAACAAAGCTACTTCTGCAACATCATTTCTGTGTTCCTTCTCTAAATTACCTGTTCAGTGTTCTTGGACAGTCTAAATGTCATCGACCCTGGAGGTGAAATCTAATAAAAGTGTCCCATGTCTTGGAGGGGTATGTTGATTAAACAGAGTCAAGATTAGAACGGTGCTGGAAAACCACCACTCCTGATGAAGGGCTCCTGCCCGAAACGTCGATTTTCCTGCTCCTCAGATGCTGCCTGACCTGCTGTGCTTTTCCAGCACCACTCTAATCTTGATTCTGATCTCCAGCATCTGCAGTCCTCACTTTCACCCAAACTATATAAAGGAGAAAGAAAACATATTAAATTTAATGAATAGTGAATTTGGCACAACATGACCGAAAGAGTAATGGTCAATATTGATCCAGTTAAATACTCTTGTGTGGGTGATCTATTATAACCAAAGTAGCCATCTTGTCACATATTAAAAAAGCCTGGAATCCATTTTAAATCTCATATAAGGTCATTGGTTAGGTCACTGGTGGAATATTGCGTTCAATTCTGGTTTCTTTCCTATCGGAAAGATGTTGTGAAACTTGAAAGGGTTCAGAAAAGACGTACAAGGATGTTGCCAGGGTTGGAGGATTTGAGCTATAGGGAGAGGCTGAACAGGCTGGGGCTGTTTTCTCTGGATCATCGGAGGCTGAGGGGTGACCTTATAGAGGTTTACAAAATTCTGAAGAATAAATAGACAAAGTCTTTTCCCTGGGGTCGGGGAGTTCAGAACTAGAGGGTATAGGTTTAGGGTGAGAGGGGAAAGATCTAGAAGAAACCTAAGGGTCAACTCTTTCACACAGAGGGTGGTACATGTATGGAATGGCTGCCAGAGGAAGTGGTGGAGGTTGATACAATTGCAACATTTAAAAGGCACTTGGATGGGTATATGAATAGGAAGGGTTTGGAGGTATATGGGCCGGGTGCTGGCAGGTGGGATTAGATTGGTTTGGGACGACAGGTTGCCATGGATGGGTTGGACCGAAGGGTCGGTTTCCATGCTGTACCTCTCTATGACTCTATGACCCTATTAGTGTTTGCTTGTTAAGTTTGTACGTTCCCATGCTCAGTGAGGTGGCTGACCTTGCAGCTGTACTCACACCTGATAACGAACTCTTTCCCAACCTGGGAATGTTCTTCTTTTACAAAGTTAAAAATCACACAGCACCAGGTTATAGTCCAAAAGGTTTAATTAGAAGCACACTAGCTTTCGGAGCATTGCTACTTCATCAGCCACTTACCTGATGAAGGAGCGATGCTCCCAAAGCTAGTGTGCTTCTAATTAAACCTGTTGGTCTATAACCTGGTGTTGTGTGATTTTTAACTTTGTACACCCCAGTCCAACACTGGCAACTCCAAATCATGATTTCTTTTACAAGAATTTATTGTAGTACTAACACTTGCTTATCAGCTACTAACCAGCATTGTCCAGGCACTACGTGACTGAGGCTAGTGACTGGGTAAAGCATCCATTTACTCATTATACCACATGCAACAGTTTGCTAATTGTTAAATGATTATAACCTATATAATCACGCAACTCTCTGTATCTCACTGGAGTGTCTTATTACCATTAGGTCAACTTGTCTCTCCTCATGAGCTCACAAATAAACAGTCGATAACTCAAGGTTTGTGTGGCGTGATTCATTTCCTTTAATGTAGACCACCACAAGCGAGTCATCAACTGCATAATCCTTTATATCCCCAGCATCTAGAAACTCGAAACAAGGAGAAACCTTTATGCTGGGTGCAGGGATCAGTGAGCAGGAGCATAGATTTAAGGTAAGGGATAGGAGGTTTCAAGGTGATGTGAAGGAAAAAGCATTTTCATCCAGAGGGTGGTGGGAATCTATCTGATGTTTAATGGCTCCTGACTTTAAAGAGGCAGTGTATGAGATACCTGTGGGGAGACATTCCCCTCTGCTACTCCATGGTACCACTGTCAAAAGTTTCTTATTGTAATTTGTATGAGCAGTAGTGGGAATGAAATCTCTCTCTCTCTCTCTCTCTCTCTCTCTGCATGCATAAGGTACAGTTTCAATGTAGTAGCCTCCATGGTCTTGACAGAGGCAAAAAACTGCAGATGCTGAAATTCAAGCTGGAGGCTGGAAGAACGCAGCAAGCCAGGCAGCACCAAGAGGTGGAGAAGTTGATGTTTTGGATATAACCCTTCTTCAGTTCTGAAGTTCTTCTCCACCTCCTGATGCTGCCCAGTGTTCTGCCGGTCTCCTGCATGCCTCATGGTCTTTGTCAGGCGATGATTCCTGTGCCCTGTAAGACTGGCTGCTGGATGTGGCCAGTCCATCACACTATACCTCTGGTGGGGAGGGTCTTACAAAGAAGGACCTGGCAAATTGATGAGGCAGCATTCCCACAGCTTACTGCTACACTCAGGGGTGGGTAGCAACGCCTCGTGGCTTAACTTACTCTGAGGATCCACTGTGGTTGTAAATCCAATTTCTGCTGTGATGTATGCAACAGGGCACACAGCACCCAACCACAAGACAAAAATTAAGAATCTTAGCCCACTGGACTCAAAATTGAGTTTAAGAATTTTAGGGCTTGAACTTCCCCTGGTCCTAGCCCCAACTCCACACCCCAGGCCTTGTTATCATATAGTCTGCCATGACACACTATGTCCTGATGAAGGGTCATGCCTGAAACGTTGACCCTCTCGCTCCTCAGACACCTGACCTGCCTTTTCCAGCACTACCCTTTATCAACTCTGCCAGAACACAATTCCTTTGTTAGCCACTAACAGTCCTCATTAACAGCTATTCATCCTCCCAGCCAGATCATTATGCAATTGTTTGTCTGTCCAACCGCTCTTCTCTCTCATTGGGCTTTATCCCAACCTATCATTTACTCCTTACATTGCACCCCCCCCTCCCCCCAACCCTGTCTTCTGCATATAAACCGACATGTTTCTAGCCACCAATGTTCTGGGGAAGGGTCAACAGAGCCAAAACGTTGCTTTTCCAGCAACT